>NC_090923.1:1167685488-1167988518 GCF_040938575.1 Ambystoma mexicanum
AAGATAATCATACAGAATTAGTCCAGCACAACAACAATGCAATGTGCCCTTGAAAGCATGCAAAGGGATCACCCCTAGCCATAGCATTGCACCACACACCTATAGCACCACTGAAGTGATGCCTCTCAGCATGAGAACATCAATGTTGGAATGGCATTACACCAGCAGTGTGGTACCAAATCTGCCTGGGCCCAGGGACACCTGAGACCTGGCCTCACCCAGGACATGTTAATTACTGTTGGAGGCATTAATGGGGCATGTCTACTTGCATGGTCGAGCTCACCTTTGCACATTGCAGTCACACAGACCATCTGTATGTATGCTGTTAATTGTGTACTTCAATCACAATGCAAAGTCCATTTGTGTGATATGAACAGGCCGCTCTTTAGTTGAACAGTAACAGGACCCCATTCGTCCCCCCATACAGGTGATGCCGGCTATCCCCTGAAGAGGTGGCTCCTCACCCCTGTACGGAACCCACAGAACAGGCACGAAGAGGAATACAATCGTGCACATACCCGTACCCACATTGTGATCGAGCAGACTTTTGGTCTTTTGAAGACACGGTTTAGGTGCATTAGCAGGTCTGGTGGCGCTCTGTTGTATGGCCATGAGAAGGTGGCCAAGATCACCATGGCATGTGTCATGCTGCACAATATGTGTATCAGACGGAATGTGCCACTGCCCCCTGACGTTGAAATAGAAACACCTGATGAGGATGATGATGGTGATGAGGACGGAGGTGAAGGGGATGAAGGTCATGCAAGAGGGGATGGCCAGGAGGGACGTGCTGTGAGACAGCATCTGATCAACCAAATATTCTGAGTAACATGGTTTCGTACTGTCACATGGATATGGGTAGTAATGCACTGGTGTCTGTTTGGAAGCGCACAATGGACCATGGCTTCAATAAAGTAGACATACACAATGAAGAAGTACAAGCCTATGTTTTGTTCAAACACCAGTGTATTAAGGAACGTAAAGAAGGAAATGTGCATGTCCCCAAACATCCCACCACCCTCCCCCTCCCCCCAACAGTCCCATAACACCCTCCCCCCCACACCCCCCCCACAACAGTTCCACATGTGTCTTGCACAATGTTTCCCTCCAGCTATGCACGCAGAGGCTTCACCATGCACTCCCTATTGGCCATTGCCAACACCAGCATTGGGAGGCTGACTAGAGGTGCGCCTGGTGGTGCGTGAGGGGCGGCGGAGGGGGCTTGTCTGCCTCGAACTGGCAGATGGATGTGGCAGACTGTCCTGGTGGTGGTGGTGGTGGTGGGAATTGGCGGTCCAATGCGTCCGCTATCCGTGTGAGGACCTCCCTGACTCGGATGATCTCCCCACACAGCCTGTCTGTACATGCCTCCATCCCCTCCCTGGAGTGCCTTGCTGTCTCCGTGATGTCTGCCCTGAGACGGGCAGCCTCCTCAACATGCTGCCCAACCAGCACAGTTATTTCTTGTTGCTGCTGGCTGATGCTGGCCAGGTCGAGGGCAGTGTTGGGTCCTGGTGGTGTGGCTGCTGTAGCCTGTGATGGGACCAGGTCAGCAGATGAAGCCACGAGGGGCTACTAAAAGCTCCCATGTTCTCATCGCCAGTGACATTGGACCCAGGTGTGTGCTGAGGTGATGGCTCGGGGGTTCCAGGGGGTTTGGGGTGTGCATCTCCATGTGGAAGTCGGTGGGGTCCTCCACATCTGATAGTGGGGCAGTGGCGGCCGCCTCTCCTGCTGAACTAGCTGGAGCTGAGGGTGGGCCATCTGTGGCCGGGATTGGTGGTGGTGGGTTAACCTCCGGAGGTGGGGCAGTTGGTGGTGTGGCAACTTGTGTCTTGGAAGTGGCGCTCCAACGATGTTTCGCACTCTGCTTCTGGACCCTTCTGCCTTTGCCATTTGAGGTTGTGGGGGTGTCCTCTGTGTTCAAAGCCCTTGGTTTCTTATGCGCAGGGGGTGCTTGTGATGCATTGCCAGCATCCTCACTGTCTGTATGTGAGCCTGTCGGGGACAAGAAGAGGGATGTCATTGGTTACGGTTCAATGTACTTAATGCAGTATACATCAATGATGCACTTGTGGGCATTGGGACTACATTGTAAAGGATGCAGGCGATGTGTCAGTTCAGTGGCTCATTCATGCATGGTTGTGTGTGGCACTTGACTCTGGTGATGTGCGCATGTGTGTGTGTTTGGGTCTGACACTGACATGGCCAGGGTGTGATGCATGTGTGGATGTTTGCCCATCCATGAGGTGATTCTGGGCTCACATTTAAGAGGACCAGTAGATTCACATTGCATGCTTTCATGTGTACACTCACCTCCATCTGAAGTGGCTGCCACGCCATGCTCCATCGTGCCGAATCCCTCTATGCATTCCACGCCAATGAGGTTGGCGCATGTCTCTTCCCATTCTTTAAGTTTTATGGGTGACCCAGAACCACCTGCTGTGGCAATTTGGTGGTTTTCGGCAAGGATGCTTCTCACCCGGAGTCTCAGGTCATCCCACCTCTTTCGGCACTCACGCACATTGCGGGTGGTGGTGCCCACAGCACTGACTTAATGCAACCTCAGCCCAGATTGCCTTTTTTTTCATGAGAGTCTCCCGCCGCATGTCGCAGGCAAAGACCACGGCGGCATTGTCAGCTAGGGTCTGGGCCAGCATGATTAGCTCCTCTGAGGTGAAGTTTTCTTTACGCTGCCGGTCGGTGGTTTTTTTCAATGCCTTGGGCATGTTGAGGGTGTCCCTGATGATTTCCGACTGCAAGCTACTCCAAACAGGTCCAGGGGGCAGACGATGGCAATGGATTGTGTTTTTAAAGATGGCCGCCGTGCTCTTTCCCGTTCCTGTGCGATGACGCTATTTCCGGTTCCGCAATTTAACGGTCGGTGACCGCTATTTACATGCAGCGTGAGGGCAGAGGTGCTATCTGCACTTTCGTCGAAGGCGGCAAGAAACTTTTTGGGGTCTTTAGCGGCATGGCGGTAGGGTCATTACCGGCATGCGCTATGCTCGTGTCCGCGTACTCGTAATGGTACGCTATCAGTGCCCTCTTGCGAGGGCGGACACGTTAAGAGCGTCATGCTGGTAATTTGAGATTTTTAGCGCACAACATGTAATGAGGCCCATTGTCTTTCAGCGCCTCTGCGCGCATACGCCATGTGAGTATCTTTCCCCTCGGGGGTCGGTACTGCCACACTAACATCAGTGGCGAATGGTCCGACAGGACTCTTGCTTTATATTCCGCCTGCGTTATTTCAGTCATTACTTCATGTGTGACAAACGCATAGTCTAGTCTAGTATATAGGCACTGTGGGGCTGCGTAGTGTGAATATTGTCTATCCTGCGGATGTCGCGACCTCCATCCATCAACCAGCCCAAAATCTGCAACAATGACTGCAGTGCCTTTGCAGCCGGAGTGGGTCCGTCTACCTTAGTGTCCAATCTATCTATGTTGGGGTTTAGTACGCAATTAAAATCAACCCCCCTCCCAGCAGACCCCCCCCCCCACACTACCACTGAGTTTACCATACAGGTTTCTAAAGTACGCAGCTGTATCCTGATTCGGGGCATACATGTTTACAATACAGATCTCTCTATTTTCCACCAGCCCTTTCATAACCACCATCCTGCCGTCTGACTCCGCTGCAGAGTGCAATAGCTGGAATGGGACATGTGGGGCCACCCATGTGATTACCCCTCTTGCATAAGCCGAGTATGCTGCCCCTACTACCGTCCCTTTCCACTTCTTCCGTATCACTTCCAATTTTTCTTGCGTTAAATGAGTTTCTTGTAACAAGGCTATGTCCACTTTCTGTCTGCGCAGGTACATCATAACCTTGTTTCTTTCAAATAACTGTTGAGCCCCCTGACATTCCAAGTGACTCTCTTAAGGTCTACATGGTTCATCTTGTTTTTCCCGGGGTGTAGGCTCCCGCCCAACTGAACACCCTCCCCAACTACAACAAACCACTGCACACAACCCCTTCCTTCCCCCTCCCCTCCCTACCCCAACCCCAACAGCTGCCCAGCTCCATCCCTGGATCTCAGGCTCCCCCGCGTTTGGTCCTACCTTGGAGCACCTCGGCTAGGATCCCAACAGGGTGTCACCGCACTATCAGTGACCTAACTAAACTCGAGATGGGGGTACAAAGACTAGCCCCAAGAGGTTCCCTGACCAAGCAATAGTCTCAGTGCTCACGGCTCATGTTCCCTTCCAACCTGTGCATACCCGCCCATAAGCTGCGTCAGTGACTATAATCAAGTCCCATAGTCTTAAGCCACGACACCTTCAGGTGGCTCCCCCTGTGCATTACTTATCTCTTCCTTCTCCTTCTCCCGTCTGGATGCCCGACTCCTGGGGGGCAGCTTTGCATGTCGAGCCACCCCATGGCATCTTCCGGAGTTTCAAAAAACAGGGTTCTGTTTTTATGGAAAACGTTTAGCTTCGCCGGGTAGAGCAACATGTACTTGTGGCCCGCTTCTCGCAATCTCCTTTTGACAGTCCCAAAGTTCATATGGCTCTGTTGCACCATCAGGGTATAATCCAGGTAGGCAGTTATGTTCGCTGTCCCTCTTTGTATTGTTCCGCCCTTACGGATGTTTTCAAGGATTCTTTCTCGATCCCGATAATGAAGAATCTTGGCGATCACCGGCCTAGGCGGGTTGCCTGGCGTTGGCTTCCTCGTTAGGGCCCTATGCGCCCTTTCCACCGCGAACCCCTGGGACAAGACTCCTCCGGTTATCTCCTGCATCAGCATAGTCTCAATAAACTCTGTGGGATTGAGACCCTCTGCTCCTTCCGGCAGACCAACAATGCGGATATTGTTCCTCAAGGCACGTCCTTCCCCTCCTCTGCCCTGCTTTCTAGGTTGCCCACACGTTGTACCAGGGCGTGAAGCTCCAATTTGTGTGAAGCACAGTCCGCTGTGTTCTGGCCCACCTCTTTCTCAAGGTTCTCAGTGCGCTCCGCCAGTGACCTAACATCTTGCCGGAGAAGGTTCACTTCCTCCTGCACCGCCCCAACTTTGAGCTCCAGCACTGTTTTCAATTCGGTCACGGCCACTTCAAGCTTTGTCTCCCAAGCCACTTTCAGATCGGCAATCGCTGCAAGGACCTCCTGGTTCGTACCAATGGCAGCCGCACTCCCAGCTGGGGCTCTGTCTTTGCTCCTGGCTCCTTCCGGGCCGGGCGGTGTCCTGGTGTATTCGTCTAACGTAGACTGCTTGCCCTTGAGTCTTGGAGGTTTGTTGGACATGGCGCTGCGGCTGGAATTCGTAGGTGGGCCCCACCACTTGTGGTTTTCAGCCCCAGCGGGGGCAGACTTCTGTCAGCGCCTGAGCCCAGGGGGGCCGCCCCAATAGCATCCCCAAACTACCTCTTAGCTGCAGGAATGGACTGTGCCCTCCCACGTGACCATGCAATTCCCCTCTCCGACTCTGCTAGCGGCCTCAGGGCAGCGGGTGCATTGGCTGTGTCCATATGTGATTTATGCCGCCATCACTCCTGGGCTTTATCACTTTCTGTTCTCACACGGGTTGCGCGCCTTGCTTCCTTTGTCATTTGATTGAGTGCGGTCCCAGACACTTCACCAGTCAAGCCTCCCGGCTGGCACTCTGCAACCTTCCACCGAGTGCACTCACACACTTCCTCTGGCCCTGCTTGTTATTGTCCACAGGTTGCTGTGCATCCAAGGGGATGCCCGGAGATTCATGCCTGGTTCGCCAGTTGTGTGTTCTGGCTTACACTTGTCCACAGCACATTTGTCATGGAGAACTCTCCTTATTGCCAGGTATACAAACCGACATTGTCCATATCACTTCCAGGCGCCTCTGCTGGCGGCAGCTGTTACTGCTGGTCGTTCGTAAGTGAATGGGCCAATGTCCCTCACTTGCCGTGCCCTCGGGTGTGCAACCGCTACGTAGTGTTTTCACCAGGTGGTTTGTATTGCGCGGGGTACACCCCTTTCTCCGACCATAGTCTGTGTCTTGTGCTGGCTGCTTGGCCTGCACACAGAGCGTTCTGTGCCGTCTCATAGGCGCATCCCCCGGCGGTGCCGGTCCTCTCACTTGCCGGTATCTCAGTGCAGCTCCGCGTCCGCTTTTCACTCTCTCTGTCCTCGCGTATTGCAGCCTTATGTCCGGACACCTCCTGCTCGCCTTTCGTATGGGTTTGCCCCCCGGATCTTGTGCCTCAGGTTCGTTCAGGCCGCCCCTGCTCCCCAGTTTGCCTCTACCTCTGCTTCGGCATGCGCTTTCCCGGGGCTTAGTTCCCCAGCTTATCTCCTCACACCCACTTCCTGCGCTGCTATTGTGTAGCTGACTTTGTTGCTACCCTTTACGATTAGCCTCCATGCGTGTCCAGCGGACTCATGTCCTATCCAGCGGCTCCGCTCAACTCTCTCTGTTCAGGCCGCCAATTACTGTCCCGTGTCCTCACGATCCCGGACCCTGCTGCCAACCCGTTTCGCGGTCTTGCCAAGTTTAGTTTCCTCTGGACTACACGTCCGTTGGAAACATTGTTACCCGTCCAGCTCTTCACAGATACTGAGGCTGTAATTGCTCATCCAGGCAGCTCCCGCCACCGTCCTGCTTGTGTGCGCGTCATCTGCAGCTGTGGTTCGCAGCTGTTCCCAGCTGCCTGCAAGCCTCAGCGACGATCTGTCCAGGGAATCTCTCTCATATGCGTCGGGCTCCGCGCACGCTACCATCCATTGTCACTCCAAGCATTCGGGCACATCTAAGGCCTTGTCTTTGTCGCAGGGTGTCCCTGTTCGTTGCGCCATGCAACATTGCCTGCGCTTCGCTACTGCCGCCTTGCCATTTCGTAGCCAACTGATTCCTTTGTTCTCGCTATCAGTCGGCCATTTTGTATCATCCTCCTTCTCCGACTCTCGCAATCTTGTAATATATAAAAATCTGTCACGGTACCTCCCGTGGGCTCCAAAAGTTCAGCGGGCACATCCACCACATTCATGAACAAGCATATAGGTTTTTCAGCCGTCATAGGCATCTATTAATGCACTGTGAGGATCATTACAGGCGCTCTAAAAGTGAATCACAGTTAACTTGGTTTTATTGGCTGTACCCTATGTGGCATGCTTGAGCGAGGAGTAAGACAGAGGTGGCATTTTGGCTAAAGACTTATTAAATTACTAAACCAAAGCCTATCTTTCCCCAACTCTAAAGGGGAATCCCTACTTAAAGGACAGGTAACTAAGATGCTCCTCGTCAGGATGAATGTCCAACACAATATTACCATCCTCAGTCCAAACCCCTATCTTAGCCCTGCCAAAAAAAACAAAGAGCACCAAGAGAATGACTCCCCTCTCCTGGCGACAGGAGAAGAAAGCCCCACAGGCCCAAATACAACGTTCCAAGAAGTGAGTTCTTCAATATTAGAGACAACCAGGACAATCCCTCCCTTCTCCTGGTTCACAAAGTTCTTGCCTTTCTTGCAGTTCTTACGTCACAAATTACCAGGAGAATGCATCCCTTCTCCTGGTTCAGTTTCTCGACTTGCCAAGTGTATTTTAAATTTTTGTCGCTCTCTCTGGGCATCCTTGAGAGCTCCTCTGTACGTTACACAATCCTGCTTCCTCTGAGGAATGCGTCTTCAGGTTTCTTTTAGCTTCTACAGTTAGTTTAACTTTTGCGTTTCTCCCCCAACTACTGTGATGAGGGAGATCACTTCCGATTCATTTGTCACTGGTTACATCACTCTTGGTATCTTTCAACAACTCCCAACCATAATCAGTAATGTACTTACAGTCACTGGGAGAAGGGAGATTACTTCTGAGGTACAATACACAGCTCCTTACCCCAATTGCATTGTTGCTGCACTGGGACGAGGGAAATTACTCCTGATGCACAAATCAATGTTCCTCACTGCCAGCCCTCTATCCCCACCAGGTCTCCTGTGCCTCCCGTTACCTTCTTGTGGGCTGCGGCACGTCACAGTTCTTCCAGGGATTATGATCTGTAAGCAGCCTCCCTAGTTTGTAACCTCCATTTCCGTGTCGGCTCTACGGTCTCCTGCTCTTCAAAGTGTTGGCGTAGTAACTGGACCAAACAGTCCACCTCGTTGAGGTCACGCCACAGCTTCTTCCAGTACTCACAGTGGGGTCTATTCCTGCTAGACCCACAAAGGACTCCCTCAGCCTGCTGGCAGTGTCCTCTGCACAGCCTTTCCTCCGGTCCTCTCTGAAGAGTTTGAAACTCCCGGGCTCTCCAGGCTGGTCTCTCTGGTTAGTCCTTCATCTCTCTCAATATCCCTCGGCCGGTTCCTCCCCAGTGTAGTATGAAAGCCCTTTGTTTCCGTGATGTATTCTTTAGGCCTCTTTGGGGCCTCCTCCTCCCAGTACCCGACAATACGAGTATTCTTTAAGACTCCTTCAGTATTCTTCTTCTTCTCCGTACTTCCAAAAGATATAGCATTAGAGGTTATAAAAGGAAGGGAAGCAGATAGTAGTATTGTCAGATGGAGTCTCAATGGATAGGAAGTTCTGCCATGGAACGGGAGCACTTGTCCCCCGGGGAACTATTGGGTACCAGCCTAGCCTCATAGGGAAGGGCTCCGTTCTGGGGAAATGTGACGAGATGTGATGGTCGCACCTACCAGAAGGGATAAGACGAGTAATTGGAGATTAGTGTTGTGGAGTTTTGTGGTGCAGCTTAGTTTGTGTACTAGATTTGACATCTGAAAGGTGATACACCTAGAGCTTCCGTTATTAAGAGAAATCTAAAAAGAGCAGAATACAGATGGACAAAACAGTGTTATGGACAAAACTGGGGTTACGCTAACATTGATCTTGTAGTGCAATGGTTCAACAAGTAACCCATAGAAATCGATCTTCCAATGCTATGGAAGTAACTGGTAACAGAGTGCCATTATCTACCACTGTTATGTCACTGTTAACTTATGGCACACTATAACGGATGTTGTAGTACAGGAGGAGAGACAGGTGGTTGAGTATCGTTTTGTCAACCCACAAGCACAAAGAACTTTTACACAGATCCCTACAACAGTACAAAATCAACGGAATACTTTAAAGAATGGTGTAAAAGACAGTTGATTTAAAGAGCTAGAAGCAGTATTTTGATACAGATACTGTCACAGTTGCATCATGAGGAGAGCGATGTGCTGGAGGATTGCATACTTTCCTCCAGACCACACCCCTACAAACGGAATAAATCACACTGCAGAGGTGAGGAGTCTGGTGAAAAGGCGAAGGTGCAGTTGCACAACTCTCTCCAAGGCTGCAAAGAAACCAGAACAAAGTCACTCAAAAGAATGAGGCGTGGAAATTCCTAAAGGGACATGACTTGGTGGCGGCTGATACTGTTCCCAAGGACGAGGAGCACGCGGCCCGCACCACTGCAAGTTCTGCCCGCGAGACCCACATAACAGGTGCCTGTTGGAAAAGGAGAGGAAGGCGCCCAAAGGGACCAGAACATGTCGGGAGAAACCTGGGAGGAACCGTGACCTGATTGAGCTGTGGCTCCCTCTCGAGGCAAGAAATGTACAGAGACATACATGGTCGAACTGCGTAAGCGTGACGGCCCCCCGGTGCCAGAAAAACACAACGTGCACAACACTTGATTTGTGTACAGGGCATCTAGGTGCCACCCTATAATCAGACTGTGGACGCTCTTCAGAACACTGTCAATGTGCTAGAGCTAATGAAAGGGAGTGCCCTGGACGATGTGCCTCATTAAACTGAGCCTACCCTGCCTGCTTATAGATGCTTGCTAATGGCGCCAATACAATATCATAACCAATGCAAGAATTGGCACCCCCCACGTCACTTTGGTCCCATCCCATGTATACTACCATTTGCATAGGGTGAATTGCGGGTTGTGGGCCAGCTCAGGAGCTCACTGGCTGCGCCCGCCACCTACGGCAATGGCTTTCACCACGTTATATTGGGCTCTTATTCACTGGGCCCAATGTTACTCACTTGAGGCTGTTTCTTCAAAGTTATATTCTTGTAGTCAAATGTATTAGGAGTTTGATATTTAGGGGGTTGTTTGGTCCACATGTGCATCAACAAACTGACAGGTTTTGGCTCGCAACTAATTTAGGTGCTCATCCACACAGGACATGTTACTCTAGAACACTGGTTGGGGTGGGGGGGTCTCACTTCAAACTTAGCCGTACCGTCCTGAAATACCCATTATCTGGCCGCAGGGGTCACCGGGGCCAAACGCTGGCTTGCAACACTCATACAACTAGCTGGCGGGAAATCGAAATGCGGATTCTGAGCCTGTATACCCAGCGGGACACAGCCTTCACGCCTGGGTGGCTGCTGCGCTGTCTTACAGCCCACCCGGTTGTAGGCCCCACCCTGGCGCAGTGGCACAGACTATGCACCTGCACTGAACGCGGATCTGCGAAATCCTGGTGTTTATCAGCCTCAGAGCGTTGATAAACTTTGAGACGCTGACAAAAATACACAGTAGACAAGATACTCAATGGGGGAGATGTTCGAATAATAGACCTGTGCGATGAGCAGGCAATCTTACGGTTCCAGGCCGCTAAAACTATACTGGGCCTAGCACCCTCAGCATCGCTAGTGTGCATATCTATACAATCGATTATGACCAAACTCACTACAGTGGAATCTAGGGACAGGAAGCCAATGGCTTGCAAGTCCGACTTCGGACGTGACACATCTGTGTTCCCCAAACTTCGATCCTTCTATGACTTTTGCAAAACACAGAATCTTGGTAGGAATGTCACGCTGGCAAAGAGTTGGTCAGACGACATTGCCACACAACTTTGCACTGAAGGGGGGCGTGGCTTGGCAGCCATGGACTAGGCGGCTTTTCCTGTGAGCTCCGGGATCTGGACACCGATCCGTACAAGCGCACGCATGTGAACCGAAAATTCCGACGAGAAATTGTGATCGCACCGTTATGAATATATGTGGACTCCAAAGAACGTTGCTGCGTGCTGCCTGGACTGATACATCAAAAGTTACAGAACTTTGATGCTGCTGGTGAGCGATGCGGAGCAGATATCAAAATGGCGGCGAGACGCGGACAAAGGAACCCACGGGAGTGAAGACCGTGCCCGTCGATCGGGCTGAAGTGGTCAGAGGAGCCGGCGCTTCCCAGGGAGGCGCGGTTGATAGCCAGGCACCGTGCAGCACACACCCAACAGGGCACTGGGAAGCCCGACAGAGTAAGCCTGCTCGCACCGGAGCACCCGCGAGAACGTGGCGGCGGGGGGCTGCCCCGGAGGAGTTTGAAACTGCAAAGCAGTCTCCCCTGGAGGAGGAGCGAGCACGACGTGCCGCGGTGCCTGGGGGCCCGCAGTGAGGGCATGGAACGCCCGTGAACTGGGATATATTCGGTGGTACCGGGCGCAGCCGGTGGCCACCTCTGCAGCCGAAACGAAGAGCGGCTGTGAAAGACGAGGGATCATAGCGGGCGCACGCATAATGGAAGTGTGGCAGTGATACACAGACGTGTCCCATAAGAAACAAAGGGAACTCCGGCCAAACGAACCTAAGGAAACAAGGATACCGACACTGCCAACCATTATGACCTGCCGGTAAAACGAGCTTTACTACGAGGTGCCAACCCCCCCGCAAGTCAAGGCGCACCACACAGCGCGCCCAGAACGTGGATCAGGGTGCAGCACGATAAAGAAAGGAATATTGAGTGGGGGTCGCAAGGAAGCAGCCCCTCACAAAGGAGATGGCAGGCCCTGAGGCACTAGGAGGCTGCCAATGGAAGATGCGCTGAAAGGGCATGGAGAAGTGAGAAGGGCACCATCGGCGAAGTACGGGTGGAATGCTGGACTGCCTAAATGGGCGCTACAACACAGGTTTCCCCGCAAAACGCCACCATGCAAGCGAACTAACGCCTAGCCCGTCCCATGATGCGATGAGCCCAGCCACGACACTACTGGGAAGGTGAGCCAGCGAGGATACATAATGGGGCCGTGGGAGCATGGTGCATGGTACTGTTGTGCTGGTAGACGCTGCCAAATGGTACACTGAAGCGTGTTAAAACAGAGCCTAAGTGCAACCAGCATCACAGCGAAGCACTGCACAGGGTAGGGTAGGGTGCGAGGAAGATTGCGCAAGACATACCTAACTGTGCACATTGGGCGGATGGCCCTGAAGTTGGAAGCCTGCGACGCGAGGTGAACTTATCCCTGCGGTCAATCCAATGAACCAATACGTGGGAGAGCACAACCCATTCCAGGAATAGCCCGGCGAACGCAGGCCTGTACGGAAGCTCTCCTGGGCGGCTCTCTGGGATCTGGGTCTGCATTGATATAGTAGTGCGGAGCCGACACGTCAGAAACCAAGCTACCGCAGGCAAGATGACGGGAAGAGGGACTGCAACCAAGAGTAAGGGTAGACAGTCCACAATGGAAGCATTTGCCAAGACGCAGTTGTCCCCGGGGACCGCAGCACCAAGGGGCGCGTCAGCACCAATGGAGAGCACTACAATGATTGAAAACCACCAAATTTTGGCGGCTATCACGGAACTAAAAGAATCATGGGGGTTGGCGATGGCGGACTTGCGTATTTCCCTGGAAGCCAAAATAGATGCAGTGGGCATCGATGTCGCCTTGCTGAGACAGGATGTTAGAGCGTTGGCCGAGAGGACGAGTAGCTTGGAAAGTGCGGTAAAAAACAACACAGACACTAGTAGCAGCAATGCGAAAGAGGTTCACGTGCTAAAGCAACAGGTAGCTAACCTGGAGAATCGGGCAGAGGAGGCAGAAGGAAGAGCGAGGAGAAACAACATTCGCGTGGTCGGCCTTCCAGAGGGAGAGGAAGGCCGAGACCCCACTGACTATGTCGAGAATTTACTCTTGCAGGAAATAGGGTCCGAAAATCTCTCGCAAGGTTTTGCTGTGGAGCGGGCGCACAGAGCCCTCATGAGGAGGCCACAACCGGGGGCTCCTCCCCGGCCAATAATAGCAAAAATACTGAACTATAAGGATTGCGAGAAGATTTTAGAATACTTCCGTAAAGGAGGAACCATTAAGAGGGCGTCTTGCACTGTCACGGCGTATCCAGATTACACAGTGCTGGTCCAAAGGCAGCGGTACAGCTACGTGGAGATCAAAAGAAGGCTACGTGCGATAGGGATCAAATATATGCTGCTGTATCCCGCGAAACTAAAAGTAATACATAAGAGCAAGATGTTTTTTTTCCACAAGCCCGAAGAAGCGACGACCTGGCTAGACCTTCAGGGCTGTCCGGAACAAGGAGCGGATCAAGCGCAAGAGTAACACGATAAGTGGCTGAGATATTACATGTAGCGGGCATGATGTGCAGTGGGTATCCATTTGAAAAGTGGGTGGTGGCTCTGGTTGAGGGACATCACTGGGTACGAGTGGCACTTGAAGTAGATCTCATGGACTGGAGCGGACACAAGGACTTGAATATAGCAAAACGTAAATATATGGAGCATTTGTACAGTTAAGTGTGTTGAGTTTATAGCAAATAGGAGCGGCAGGATGTGAGCACCCTATCCCCCATAATAGTCTTAGCAGGCTAGCCAGTAGGGCGGCCTTACCCTGCGGAGCAGTGAGTACAGGCGGGAGCCAGGAAAGCGCTAGATGCGGGGGAGCCTGAGATCCAGGGATGGAGCTGGGCAACAGTTGGGGAGGGAGTTAGGGGGGTTGGGAGGGAGTTAGGGGGGTTGGGAGGGAAAATGGGGGGCGGGAGGCGTGGGGAGTTGGGTGTGGTTGGGTGGGATGAGGGTAAGGGAGGGGTGTTTGGGGTGTGTGCAGTTAAGGGAAGTTTGAACTGGGATACGAGCCTATGTAGACGAGAACAGGTACGAATAGTGGATTGCGCGGCTGGGGTGGGGGTTGAAAATGTAACAAGCCATGGGGGACCTTAAAATAATCACGTGGAATGTTAGGGGTCTAAACAGTTATCTGAAGAGAAACAAGGTTTATGTTATACTTGCGAAGACAAAAGATAGACATCGCGCTATTACAAGAGACCCACTTGACAAAAGAGAGACTGGGAATGATCAAGAAGAAATGGAAAGGAGTGGTGGTGGGCTCAACATACTCAGCCTATGCTAGAGGGGTCCTTATCTGGGTGGCCCCGCATGTCCCTTTCACGGGTTAAAGGAAACTGCTGAGGGGGACGGGAGGATGGTCATACTCAGGGGCCTGGTAGAGAACAGAGAAATAAGTATAATCAATACATACGCTCCCAATCAGAATACAGCGATGTACTTTAGAACCTTGAGTGCTAACCTTGGTATGTGCATGGGGAGTGCGGTAATCTGGGGTGGGGATTTCAACTGTGTACTAGACCCAAGGGTGGATAGATCGGACCAGAAGTTGGAAAAACCAGCCCCGGCAGCACGAGTGTTGCGAGCGTTACTCAATGATTTTGATTTGACTGATGTATGGAAGGTGAAGCACCCCCAAGAAAGACAGTATTCTCACTATTCGGCCCCACAACAGCTGTCCACCAGACTAGACTATGTCTTTGCTACATCGGACATAATAATGGAAATGGGGCGGGCGGAATATAAAGTGAGAGTCCTGTCGGACCACTCGCCCTTGATTGTTAGCTGGCAATACTGCCCTCCAAGAGCAAAGATCCCGACGTGGCGTCTCCGAGCGGAGGCGCTTAAGGATCCTGTGTTTAAAGAAGAGGTAAGGGAGGAGATCATAAATTACTTTGAGGAGAATACGGGTAGTGTAGATTCGGCATGCACGTTATGGGAGGCCTTTAAAGTAGTGTTGAGAGGCGTGGCCATAGCAAAGTCCAAAAGTCTGCAAGGCGGTATCCTGGCTGATCTGCAGGAGGTGGAGGGGGATTTAGAAAAAGCACAAAGAGAGGATGGCGATATTGGTTCAAATGCGGAGCGGATACTTCAACTTCAACAGAAGTGTGGAGAGCACTGGGACAGGTTGTGCAAATTGAATTATAAGAAATACATAGAGAGACAGCACGCGGGAGGTGATAAGACAGGACGGCTTCTGGCGTGGTTATACAAGAGCGAAACCCCCAGATCCAACATCAGAGCAATAACAAGAGATGATGGCAGTGTAGCGGACACCCAGGAGGGAGTTAATCAGGAATTTGCCACGTATTACAGAGAACTATATGGGGACGTTGAGGAGGATAATCTAGGGAGGATAAAAGAAACACTTGAAGATATAGGTCTGCCCAGGATAAGTGCTGAAGAGAGGGAAGAGCTGGATGCACCAATCACTTTAGAAGAGCTGGAAACAGTGGTGAGACAATTGCCTACTAGTAAAACCCCGGGGGCGGATGGGTTTCCGAGCGAGTTTTATAAAGCATACATGGCAGAGGTGCTCCCTCCGATGCTGAATATGTTGAATGAAGCGTTTGAGACGGGACAGCTGCCGGAGTCGCTAAGGGAAGCAATTATAATCCCGCTCCCAAAGCCGAATAAGCCTGGGGACAGTTGTGGCTCCTACAGACCACTGTCAATGCTGAATCAAGACAGCAAGATTTTAACAGCTGTTCTGGCGAGCAGACTGCGAAGAGTCATAGACAAACTTATACACCCGGATCAGACGGGGTATGTTCCAAACAGGAACATAACTCACAATCACAGGCGACTCCACCGAGTCATCGAATGGGCGGGGGGAAATGAGGGCGACTTGGCAGTAGTGTCCTTGGATGCGGTAAAGGCTTTTGATTCTGTTAAGTGGCCATGGCTGCTGTCTACTCTGGCGGAATATGGGATGGGGCCCGGATATGTAAGATGGGCAAAGATGTTATACAGTGCGCCGCTCGCTAGAGTTAAGACGGGAGCTGTTATTTCAGAGAGATGGCAGTTAGGCAGAGGTACTAGACAGGGATGCCCGTGGTCCCCTATGTTATACATATTGGCACTGGAGCCTTTGGCTATATACCTCAGACAGCAGTATGACATCATAGGCATCGAAGTGGGTGGGGAGCGACATTTGATCTCTTTGTATGCAGATGATATGTTATTGTATCTGAAGTATCCGGAGGAGAATCTCCAGTATATTTTGGAGGTTATGGATCGGTATGCGGGGCTGTCTGGAATAGCTGTGAATCCACAGAAGTCTGTGATTTTCCCGCTGGGTAAATATAGGGGTCTCCCTGTGGAACAGCTGCCGGTGTTGCAAGCCCCTTGGGCAGTTGATACCTTCCGGTACCTTGGGATAGACGTGTATCATACGGTTGAACAAGAACATAAGCACAACACAGAGGTAGCCGTGGGGAAAATAGAGAAAAGTATGCAATTCTGGGGGAAGCTGCCGCTAGCTATGATGGGACGTAGTGCAATGCTTAAGATGGTGGTTTTGCCCAGACTCCTGCATTATTTCGGGAACATTCCATACCTCATACCTGGGAAGTTTTTTGTCAAGCTTGATAGTATATGCAGGGACTTTTTGTGGCAGGGAACTAGATGCAGGATGGCATTGTGGAAACTGCAAAACTCTTACGAAAAAGGGGGGATACAGCTCCCCAATTATGAGGCCTACTAGGTAGCAGGCCAACTGCAATACGTTGCTAAATGGCTCTCGGATGAAAGTACCCCCGAATCCAGATTGTTCAGTGCAGACTGTGCCCCATTTTACTTAAAAGAGATGATCTGGCTATCCGAAACAGAAATGCAGGGGCGCCCCAAAATGATGCTGCTTGGGTGGAGGATTTGGCGCCGCGCGTGCAGGATGATGGCGATCCCGGCTCCGTGCTCCCCGCAGGTACCACTGGTGGCACTGGCTAAAGGAGATGTGCAACTGCGGAGGAGGATTAGAAACCACTGGGAACCAGTGGGGGTGGCAACGGTGGGAGATGTTTGGCGGGAGGGAGCCATCATAAGCTTTGAGGAGTTGGGCGAGGACACAGGGCTGCACGTAGGTCAATATATTACATATCATAGACTGGCGCGGGAAATCAAGAAGACTTGGCCCGAAACTATTCTAGAAGCAGAGCCGGATGGTATTATAGACACTATATATGACGTAACAGAGGGAGGGCACGAGATTTCAAGATTATATGACATGCTGATGCTTAGGATTAGTAAAGAACCAACGCAACTCAGATTAGATTGGGAAACTGAGGTGGGAGGCCCGATGGAGGATGGGATGTGGGAGAGGGCTCTGTGGTATCATCAGAAGGTGTTGAGGAATGCTAGGCTGAAACAGATACAATTATATATTACGCATAGGGCACACATGACGCCCCTGAGGATATCAAAGTTTAAAAACGCAGGTAGACAAGCATGTCCCAAGTGTGATGAAGAACGGGCTGACATGTTACACATGTTTTGGTCCTGCCCGGTGGTTGTGCGTTTCTGGAGCGAGATAGCGGCAAAACTGGCGGATAAAGGAATTACGCTGGTCGTAGAGTCAGCTTGGGCCTGCCTATTGGGAGGGTTCCCTAGATCGCAGAAGCTGAAGCATGTGAACAAATTGAGGGACTTGGCGTATGTGCTGGCTAAGAGGAGGATCGCCATGGGGTGGAAGGCTTGTCATAAACCACAGGGGGAGATATGGTGGAAGGAATTGCAGAAGTGGGCGGAAGCAGAGACCATAGTATGGCAGGAGTCCAGTATGATGGGAGGGGAAGAAGAGGTGGGAACCCTGCTGGCTTGGAAATCACTGATAGCGGAATTGTTTGGAACGATGCCAGATCTGGCAGATTCTAATGGAGAACAGACCTCACCGCGCGGCGTGAACAGACCGGATGGGCTCGTAGGGGGGTGGGTTTTGGGGAGTAGAGATCAAATTGTATGTTATACACATTCGAAACTGTATTATGGCGTTTTGTACTGTATATTTGGTCTGTATTGTTTTGTAGGTTGAACCTTAATAAAAAACGTTTAAAAAAAAAAAACTTTGCACTGAAGATATATACGAGGCATTCGACACAATTCACACAATGTCTTGTAATTTGCAGCACCGGGAAATGCAATTCAAATCGGCACACCCGCCAAGCTACACACCATGGGCCTTTATCAATCTCCCCTCTGCTGGAGGTGGTGCGGGGAAGCGGGTACCATCGGGCATATCCTGTGGTCATACCGAGTCATACAGCCCTTCTGGCACGACAATTCTTTGATACGCCAATAGGTACAGATCACCCTATTCTCAGCCAGAAAGGCTATTCTTATTGACTGGAAGGTGACTTCAGCACCGGGCAAGCAGAAATGGCTGAATATGTTAGCGAGAATAGGCCAACTGGAGCGTGCCAATGTCCGAAAGAAAAGACTGCGGCCTCTTGCAGATAGATTCAGTGAATTTATGGATACTGTGCTTTAGATACACCCATGCTCAAACGGATCTGGCCTAGGCTAATGATGAATGTGATAGGAGGTAAGATACAGAAGATGATTCCATGAGGAAACCCCACTTCACGATGCGTGGGTCAGCATGCCAAACGCTCTTACTACTGGACATTGGACAATCCGAACAAGAGTAGAGGATGGTACAGAAGCTCGATAACTGTAACAAATACCTGTATTTGTCAACATTTAAGCTACACCAAAGAAGACCGGTTGGAACTACATGTGGTTGTTGGAGGGGGAAGGTGGGATCTATTGCTGGGTGGGGGCAGGGATGTTTTGTAGGGGGATATTGGTGTTCGAAGGAGGGTGGAATTATGATTAAGTGATGGTTATGTTTCAATGTGTAGTGTTATATGCTAATAAGAAATGCTTTGTTGATATTGATTGGTTTGTGCCCTGTGGCCTGCTATCTTCGTTCGAAGCTCAAACTTCAATAAAGAGATTAAATAAAAATAATTTACTCAAAAGAAGGTTTGGCCCAAGCTCCCGCTCCTCCCCTCTCCCTTGTCCCCCTCTAATGCCTTAGAGAGGCTGTTGAACGGCAGAAAACCTAGGTGAACCACACCTCACCCGATGCTTGCCTGAGTCCCAAGACGAGAAAACCTACCTGATGATTAAATCTGCTGAGCAGGTGTTGAAGGCAAGCCTAAATAGCCCAAAGAAAAATAGTCCAGGAGGGACCTGACCCGGACAGAACGAGAGCACAATCTATGTGGATCACAATCACAGAACAGGGACTGGGGAAGAACAAAACATAGAAAACACAGGTGCCATAAAAGGATCCAAGAAGAACCAGCTAAGTCAGTTCCAGGTGAGGGGCACACAAAAGCCAGAAGCCAGCAGGGAAAAGCCAGGAGCCGAATCGAAGGAGAGCAAGCCCGGTCGTTACCAATATGTAAGTCCAAACTCCAAAAGCCAACAGGGGTTATCTAAAGACAAATTCAGCAGATTGAAGCCAGGTGGGTACCACTGGAGGGGTCCAGACACCAAGAGTCGACAGGCATGAGCCAGAAGCAGGTCCAGGAGACAGAAGCCAGGGGGTCAGAGAATCAGGCGTACTGAGACCAGAATGCAGAACAAGAAAATGCTAGACTTGGAGAAAGTCATTTTAGGAGCACAGAGCTGCTGTACCCCAACAGGATTATTTCCTGGTCTCCTGGGATTCTGAACGTCGGATTGACTGTGCGTCCCTGGGATCATTGCCATGGGCACGTGGGTCACTGGGAAATGAGTTCCCAATGGATGCCCTGTCCCCAAAGCGCCACAGTAGCACCTGGACCGGTCGCCACCAGCACCCAAGTGACTGGAACATGCACCGAAGCAGGACAGATATGCATAAAAACAGCAGTTGGTAAAACAAAACAACTAAGTACTATAAAAACTAAAAGTCCATAACAGTATGCAATGAAGATGTATACATGAGTAAATTCCCCAGGCATTTTTGGGGAGCTTTAAAAGCTTATAATAGTTTGTCCATCGAAACTAATTGGACAAATTCAATAGTTCAGCTTCCAGTTAACGGGTGTGACAAAAAAGGCAGAAGAAGCTGCCAAATCCTGCATAAACAGCCCATGATTCAATAAGGCAGTGGCCAAAGGAGACGTCAAGTTTTGAAGATTGCGGTTCTAACATATCAAGAAAGCACCCTTGTAAGCATAGCTGGGTGGTTCCAGAGACCCAGGTGAAGTCAGCAGACTCACACAAGATGGCTCTTGGGATTGTCAATGGCATAGCTTCTGCGGGAGCAAGATAACACAGGAATGGCTGTCTGTGGTGCTCTAGTAAAAGCATGGAGCTTGAGGACTGGATGCAGACGATTCTCTGAAGAACAGCAGGTCAGGATGCCCCACGATGGAGCAGAAGATATTAAACAAAATCAACATGTCACTCAGTTCAAGCAAGGCAGCAGGAGCACCCACCCATGTCCCAGTCACGAACAAAAGAATCAGGAGCTCAATGGTATGCACAAAGGGGTACAGTGAAAGAGGATGCAGCCGTTTCCACCAGATCAGATGGAGGAAGAGCCAAAAATTAGATTTTCTTGGATGCAAAGCTTCCCAGTAGGAACATGAACAGGCTCACCGCAAGAATCTTCGGGACAGAATCTTCCTCTGAAGCAACACAATTGGGATTCCAGGTAAGCTCCCCGCCCCCCACCTTGCGGTTTACCATCCACACAGCATTCAAAGTTTTGTTGGCCATCTAATGAGGACTGACCAGTTAGGTTCTACTATCTCAGGCATACACACAGTAATGCTTATCTGGATACCTGGGAGAGGTTCATCCAGACAAAACTGGATGCTATTCATATAAAGAAACTTTTTTGGGCTCCAAAGTGAGCTCACATAGGCAAAGACAGACAACATTGATATTCTACACATTGAAACACAAGAAAAACAGTCACAAAACAAAATGGCTAGGTCACAGTGCTTAAATTCTACTTGGCAGTCACTTTGCTATTATTCAGGGAGCGGGGGGGAATGCAGTAAAAAGGCTGAAACAGTAGGCCGCCAAATAAAAAGTATAAAGATACCACGAGCCTGCAACACCAACACCTTCATGATGTGAGGGCTCATCATGGGAAAAAATGGGGAGCTTATGTAGTACTATTGCCTTGGTATCCATGTGTTACGCAGGGCAGCGCACCAAAACATAGTTGTAGATTTCCTGGGGACTACAGTATAAATTTCCCAATTAGCAAAAATAAGTCAGGATTCCTAGTAGTAAGCAAAAAGTCAAAGGTTACTAAGGGAGTTAGCAAAAGGAGAGTCAAAATTACTTTCGGACAGAATAGCCACCTTCTTCCTCATGGTGAACCATATATGAGTGTATCTCAGGACTACTAGTTGGCGAGTAGTGTCAATAAGGAGACATAATAATTTCCCTGGTAGGCAGAAGACTTCTTGAAAGAGCACCAAGAAGTTATCCAGAATGTCATTGGGCTCACAGGAACAATGGTGTTTGCAAAATGTTTGAGCTGAAGAGTCTTGGTTGTGGCGCAGTTTCGAATTATAAATGCTACCTTTAACATAACCACTCAAATTAGGAGAATTATTTTAAAACACTGCCACCTATTGGAAAAAAAGAAAACCAAAAGTCCAATCTATGGACCCTCCAGTCCCCTGCACACCGAGTTACTGAAAACAGTCAACGATTTCAATTTTATTATATACAAAATTTCGAATCCATAAAGTACATGGTTCAAGTGTTGTAATCTTCAAAGCATATTTTATTCAGTTGTAATTCAATGAGTAGGCCAGTCCAAACATTTTGAGCTTGATGCGTTTTGGGGAAAAACAATCCCCTTCTTCAAGAGCAATTTATATTTTGAAAGCACAAAAAGAAGGAAAGAAAAAAAGAAAGACAATAACTAATGTTTTTATAAGCCAAAAAGCTGCAGTGCTCAGATAAGGGGCCAAGAAATGAAAACTATCAATACATTCCCTGTATAAAATATAGATACAAAATGTATTGACAAATAGTTCATGAATGGATACAGTTGACCATGACAGCAATTAATTGGGTATACAAAGTACTCATTTGATATAGTGGTGAACCAAAAGATGTCTAAAAGAGGATTCCACCCATCGCAAAAAGCGGCAACTACTTTTAAATGAAATAAATGCTAATAATGGAAATTATCCCTTGAACACAAAACATCGATTAGAAGAGATGTCTGTCTCCCTACCTGGCCTTATATCTGTAACCACTCCTGTTCCAATTGGACAAGGGAACTGGATCTGAAGGGTGTCAAACATGTGCAATTATGAGTCCTTATCTGTATACAGTAAAGGTTTAAACATTATATGTTTCTGCTCTTAAGCGTTCTTACCTAGTATTCCCAGAACAGGAAATGTCAGTTGTATAACGTTCTAGTCCTGCATATCAGGAAATTTAAGTGACACATTTGACTATATGAACGACATGTGTACACTTGGCAGAAGTACTATGCCCATAGGAACCAAAATAGGTTCCCAAATCGACATCCGGGACAATCAGGATCAGTCAACAGTAGTAACAGCAGTATTGGGGACCCTATACCATCAGACAAATCCAGATCAGGAACACTAGCAAATATTCCCATACCATCCCTAGAATCGTTATCTGTATTAGGGGAGATGAGCGGAGGAACACCACACACTCTTGCATCAGGACCTTTTTTAGGGGCAAGAGGAAAACAAGGCCAGGGAAAAAGGCCTCAAGACCAAAAAAACAAATAATTGACAATATAGTCATTAACATACCTACCAAACCACTCACGAGTGACCAACTGTATACCCTCAATTGAGGTCTCTCATTTGTGCCGACTTGTAATACTACTTTGTTCGAGGAAAAGATCCATTTACATAAACCTCTGTGCAAAATACGTCTTTACATTTTCTTTGAGTCACAACCCCCAATGGAGGAATACCAATGGAGGAACAATTGGAAAATCAGTTAGAAATGAGACCCAAGAGTTTCTTTGACCCACTAATCCAAAACTCTGTTCTCAAAATGTTTGAGAAGAAAGTAGAATTGGAATTAGCAAAAATAAATTATCAAAGAACAACTCCATTTAATATTAAGAATTCTCAACTGGAACAAAATGAGACATTAGCCAGGGATGAAATGTTAACTTCAAAACCGGCAGAGAAAGGAAGTGCCATAACTGATATGAACACATACTTCTACCACGAGAGTTGCATGACATTATTGAGCGTTATAATTCTACATATATTGCGCTTGACCATGATCCATTTAATGAAATAAAATAATTGATAGTGAAAACAGTGGACAAAACATTTGCATACGATTGGATAAGTGATAAAACAAAAAATTACCTTATCAATCGCTTTCCTATAACTCCAGTTTTCTACCGATTCACAAACATCAGTCACACCCATCATTGAGACCGATTGTAGCGGACACGGATGGTGTCTTTGATCCGTTAGCTATTTACTTGGATAGAATCTTACAACCCCTTGTACGAGCAATCCCCACATATTTGAGAGACACGACAGATCATCTGACTATTTTTTTCATTAGACGTATACAGCCTCTAGACCTCGATCCCCCACGCTGAGGGGATCAACGCTATAGAGTGGATGCTTTTACTTTCAAATGATGTTAGAGCCAATAAACAATTAATTACTGAATTATTAAACATCATCCTCTATAACAGCTATTTTAGATACCAGGGGACACTTTATGTACAAGTATCTGAGACACTGACAGGGTCAGTAATGGCCCTTGCTTATGCCAACATATTTATGTATCATTTTGAAAAGACTTTCATCTTGGATCATCCACATTGGATTAATAAGATATTGATATGGCGAAGATACATTGACAAAATCTTTTGGTATCTGGTGTGGTACACAACAGGAACTCGCTTGCTTTTTTGAGTATCTGAGTCACATACATACACGCATTACGTTTACTTTAGAAATTGGACTACCCAGACTGAACTTTCTTGATGTGAGTCTTTAGATAAGAGGGGGAACGGTGACAACAATGGATTCTCACAAACCCATTGACGTTAATAATCTGTTACATTACTCCAGCTTTCATCCTAAAGCCATGATGAAGGGTTTGCCTTATAGTCGGATGTTAAGACTCAAGAGAGTAGTTTCAGACCCATTGGATTTAGATACAGAGTGTGCAGAATTGCAAGACAAATGATATCCGGACGACGTCTTAGATGATGCTTGCAGAAAATCTGAATACCCAAAGAGACCCTTTTTTCCCCCCAAAAAATAAGAACAGGGAGGTACCTCTACTCTTTGTTTCGAAGTTTTCAAGATCAAGTTTTCAAATTAACAATATCCTTAACAAAAATGGGAACATCTTACACCATGATCCAGTGTTACTGGAACTATTTTCCACCCCGCCACCCTGCCAATGATGGCATATAAAAGGGGTTCTAACTTAAAACACAAATTGGTACGGGCTGAGAGACCTAAAAAGGAAAGACATAACCTTTGAGTACAAGAAGGAAGGGCACATTTCCATGTCTCTCATGTGGACATTGTAACAATGTATTTAAGAGCAAGACTGTTTCCCCATCCACATACCGGTCACAAAATTCCCGTTCAGGATTTTGCTACCTACTTGACACCTGTGTATATGATTACATACCCGTGTGGCCTTCTATATGTGGGCCAAACATCTAGCCCGGTAAAAGAGAGATGGACAGAACATAAATCCAATGTGAGATGTAAAAACACCAAATCCCGCTTGGCTAGACACTTTAATGAGCACAATCACATGGTGGCCCAGATGCAGTGGTGTTAGAAGGGTATTGGTATATTTGTTCAAATATATTTGGCCGAATGGTACATTTGACCGAATTTGGCCTGTACCATTCGACCAAATATATTCCAACAAATTGACTAATACATACTGAACATGTAGAGCGGGGGTTGCAGGTGTGTCCCACGCTCCCCATGTTCGGTGTGTAGTGGCCTTGTGAGGTTGCAGGGGTGTCTCCCCCACTTCCTCGATATTGGAGGCGGGGGGGACAAAAAAAAAAAAGAAAGAAAAAGGGCGTCTGAACTACTTATAGGGCATCTTAAAACCTGTATGGTTCGAAGCAGAACGCCTTGGGGAGCACATGAATACACTGAAAAACCTAGTTCATGTAGCTATCGGTTCTAGGATGTAGTGACATAATGTTGACCTTGAGGATGAGACCCTGAATAGGTTGTAATTGGTGCAAGTCATTTGATGCAACCGATACATAAGTCTAAGTCTGGGGTGCACAACAAGCGGCCCACGGGCCATATGCGGCCCACAGTATTGTGCTATGCTGCCCCCTGTGTGCAGGACTTTCATAATGAGGTGCGTCCCACTTCAAGCAATGGAAAATAAGCGGCCTGCATTTCATTAAGAAAGTCTTTCTAGCCAGATTGCTGGCATAGCTGTCCAGACAGGGGCACAATTGATCCCCCATCAGCTGCTTTGTCCCCCTTAATTGATGGCCTGCCCCCACCACCTCCCTGTCAAACAGCTATTTCCAGGAGTCTTAAAGAGGCTCCTTTGACCAGCCGCCACTCGCACATTTGCAGGGTTTATTTGCTTAGCCGGTGTTCTTTCTTCTGGCCTGAAAGGGACACCATGGGAATCAATGGGCCAGGAATATCACTGGATTGGGGGCCATCACTGTTAAGAGCATGCTATCTACATGCTGGGCACATTACTGTTCTTCAAAAGGTGCTGCCTAGAAAAAAAAACAATACATTTCCAAAATGAAATGTGCTTCTTATTCTTAAATTAACTATTTTTCTTTAAAATGTGTTTTTTGTCGGACTGCCACACAAATACCCTGTTATTCTTGTGCCTCTTCCTTTGTGTTTTTTCACAGGATGCATTTCTAAAGCTGTTATATGCTTGTCAAACTGCTTAATCACAAACACAGGCATTTATCACGCTGACAACAATTATTAGGAAATTAAACTGTGGGCTTTTGGGTGCCAACTTTTGATTTTCACTATGGGGGCAAAAAATTCCCCCACCCTCACCATGAATATAAGCAAGCTACCAGCCCAACCGATCTCCTGGCCGAACACATTTCATAGTACTTGTTTTTTTATAAGGAATTGCAAAAAGTAATAAGATTTGCAGCCAGTTTTAAATACATATAAAATCTTTGCAACAGTCACTCAACCTGCTGAGCTACCCTGGTAGCCTTCTACAGTAGGGCATATCTAGTGTGTTCAAAATCACTGTATTACCAACAGTGTAGTTTGTGTACATGACTTCAAAGCCTACAGTATTTCATCTCCAGCCACACTGACCCTGTGCATACATTCCTGGACAGTGTACCAGTGGTGGCTTATCCATAATGGGCAAGGTTGCGATAACCAACGGGCAGCCTCGCCCATAATGGAGGAGCCAGCCCAATGTAAACACCGAGTACGCACTCAGCTGGTTTATGCAGCTGAGGGAGCGCTCCTCGGCTGGCTTGAACTGTCAAAAGGGAAACGCGGTTTCCGTTTGACAGTTGTGTTCCTCAGTTCTGCATATCCAATAAGCTATGCAAAGCCGGGGACGTATTACTTCCCCAACCTTGGATGGCCCATTGGGGGTGCTGACTGAAGAACTGAATGTTTGTATGTGCAGAATGCTCCTTCACCTCCTCGGACATAAAAACAGAGCGGGGAAATTCATCGTAAGTGCCCTGGTTCTTGTGCGCATGTGCACAAACCAGGATGCGGTCTTTGATTCCTGGTTCCTGTTCGTTCTTTGCGGGAGCTGGAGCACTGGGAGGAAACATCAGTTCGAGGGCAGAAGGTACGTTCATTTATATATGGGTATGTCCGAGTATGGTTATGTGTTGAGGGGTTGGCACGGAAGCTCTCCCCAACACATCTTGATTGGTCCAGGCTCCTTCGCTACGCTCCATCACACAGGCATATTTGGGGGAAATATTTAAGCCCCTCCAATTACAAAAATTCACCAGCTGCCACTGGGATAGACATCCAGAAACTGAAAACTGTAAACAATTCTCCAAGGACAAAGTGAGTTTCTTGCAACCAATGCTAAAGAACCAAAGGAGCAGTTGCCTCCTTTCCCCTTATGTGATATTTCACCTGTTAAACTGACTGTCCTTGACTTTCATTTGAGGTATGAGTGATATCTCTTCTGTTAATCTGACTCTTTTTGACTGCCGATTATTTGAAGCTATGCTCGGAGTGAGGTCTGCTTGAGTTCAAATAATGGAGTCTCTTACTGAGTGCATAGGGCATTTTTGCAACTGTTGAACACGAAAGACGTTTAGGATGTATATGAACGTATACTTAGATTGACCTGTTTACACTTATTTAACGTGTCACCCCCAACCCCACCTTGCCGTATTTGTGCCCCCCAGTTTACCTCCCCTAATATTGAATTCTTTTGACGCCACTGATTGCTGGCCCTCTATAGGCTCAGCGTATGCTCTACATAGCAGTTGTCTAATGATTCACGTGGTGCGTGTGCTCAGCCAATAGAGGACCAGCAATGTGAAAACCACAGCTGGGATTGGGTTAACTGGCTCTTCCTGATTTACTGTTGATAGGAACAAAGACCCTCACATGTCTGGCCTGGTTCCTGTGGGCTGCCTTGCCCCCATGGCATGCATTGTCCCGTGGCCTGCTTTCCCTGTCTGCCCCCACCTGCCTATCACCATGACTGGCCTTGCCTGCCCCCACCTGCCCATCGTCACCAGCCTTCATCTCCCAAGGTAAGCTTGTGGATGAAACTATAGGGTTGGGGCGAGGCGCTAAAGCTGTGCTGCTTAGTGCCGCCATGCTCACATCTATTTGAGCATCACGGGAGGTGGGAGGGAGGCAGATGCTTGTAAATTAATATAGCTCTCTACTGAGTGCCACGGTTTATGGGCAAGTCTAGATGTTGGATAATACTTTTACTAATCCATTTTTATACACTTCTCAACAGATGGATTTATTTTTACCAATTGTTTAACTTTAATAGTATTTTTGAAACTGTGTCAAAGGATCTGCATATTTATGGGAGATTTAAGTTCACCGTGCTAGTACCTTTTGCATATTTGCAAATCATAAATAAATACTGTGATCTTCATTGTTGGCCTTGAGCGCAAAAACTGGATGTCGAACATTGTTTTTATGTTTAAAACTCCTAGTACTTTACACAAGTCTCAAAGAACATGGAGCCAGGTAACTACGCACACACCGGCAAAACTCCACACAATCCCAAAATCTCCAATCTCCAATTATACTCGCTGTTTCACCAAAGAGCTGAAAGCAGGTTTAAAGGTGTATGATTATTGGATACATTCTGGAGAGCGTTGTCTTTGGACAGCAAATGCACGTTTAAAGTGACAGTCATTTGTTTGTGAACACGCAACCCTCCTTAGAGAATATGTGCATGCCACCAGTCCCAGTTTAGAAATTCATTCTGTGGCAACAATCTGATCTAGATAAAGCAATGGAGAGAGGTGGCTAATAGCTGCAGAGTATCACCAAACAAGTTTAGTCTGCCCTGTACGACATAGCAAAAAAAAGCAGCCAGTGGTCAAAAACTACATTACCACTTAGAAATGTATTTGGCCAAGTCATAGAGGTCACCCAATGTGGGGGGTCCATTTCCATTGCAAGAGTTGGAAGGCCCAAATACGTAGCCTCATCATCACCCCTTCCCTTTCAGGCTTGCGGTCTACACATCTTCTGTTCACATGTGACAACTGGCTTGCTGTGTCATGTGCAAGTTTTTGGGGTGCCAGGGAGGGTCTGTGCTCACACAGTGGATGAAATATTCAATCTCAGTAACAACTTTGTTTTTCTCCTGGATTTAGTACACAATTTTACCAACATCAGTGCTGTAAAGCATGGTAATAAGCAGTATAGAAAACAAACTATATCAGCTATATTTTGTATCCATGGCATGTGCGCACCACCTTTGTAATCTGCTTCAGAGCAACGTATTGGAAAGAGAACATTAATTCATTGTCTGGTGACAAAGCAATGTTGACAGTGGGTATTGGAGTCTTTTGTGGCAGTACTTCTGAATGCAAAGTTGTTTCGTGGTGGCATGTGGAGGATTTTAATGTAAAGGTTTTTCTTTTTTTAAATGTGATGGTGTCCTATGCTGCTGGTGGGCTTTCAGTCTGCCCATACAGCAATTTTGTAAAGGTCAAAGGGTTGGAGGCTGCATTCTCTTCTAAGATCCAGAGGTAAAGCTTCCCAATATAGTCATTAATGTGGGAAGATGACTTGTTAGCCACATCTGCACAGCTCTTTTTCACCTGCAAGACAGTTGGCTCTCTGTTGTTGCTGCTGAGGGTACAGGGGTGATTTTGTTGTTACACTAAGGGTAACATGTTCAAGCCCAGGGGCAAATCAGTTTTTCTTCTGGCATGGTAATAATGTGTACTAACACCAGTGCTGTGAGCACTACAAAAACTGTTTTGGTTAATATATGTGATGCGGAACTGAAAGCACAAATAGCAATAAAGACAAGGAGGTACACCTCAACATGCAGTTTGTTACCCCACACATGCTCGCTAAAAATGTCTTGGGGTGGTTGTAAATTCACCACATGCCCCTCCTTGCTACCCCACAGGAACAATCCGGCCACCTGTAGACAGTTTGTAAGGTACATTCAGCCCTCCGGCAAAACTAGTTGTGCACCCCTAGTCTAAGTGGTATCCAACATGTTTGCCTATTTAAAACAGACACTGTAATGGTTAATGGTGAACCCAGAGTGGTTACTGGAATGATTTCCATCTATTTTTAGTCCTTTTCCTTGATAAGAGACGCTGTTTTGAGTCTTAAAAATACGACCATATGCCCTGGGCTATTGGCTTTACTACACTGTCACGCATGTCGATGAGTAGTGTATTATCTCACCGTGGATATCTTATAGGCACCCGACTTCCCTTAAACTCATTTGCATTGATTAAATTGAGATTGTATATTTGCATGTACATGGACACTGTGGCTTTATTGGGCACATACTAGATAGGTTACACCGAGAGATTAATTTCTTTCGGATATCTAGGAGCTTTCACACTTTCGGTTGTGGACAGTCTGGCACTTCCACAATGTATACCAACCTGGCTTTTATATTAATTAGCATCCCAAGTTATTCTCATGAGAGTTGGGTACTACATTTCCCATAATTCCAAAGGGTTTTAGTTACATGTCCAGTCAGTATGTCGAACGCATTTTTTCGAATGCAAAAATGTCGAAAACATTATGTTGAAATTTTTTGTTTTTCGAATGTATCATTTTTTTATTTAACACTTTTTTCGGGGGTTTTGGTAAGTAAAATAAAGTGTAAAAAACTGGGTTTTGGGGGGGAACCCCACCATTAAAAAAAAAAAAGAAACATTCCACAAAAAAAAAAAAAACGACTTAATGTTTGACATTTTTGCATTCAAAATAATTGAATTCGAAATATTAACTATAAACCTTTAGTTACAGCGAGGCTGCAAAGTCGCGCTTATTTACAGCAACCACGTGGTGCTTGCAACAGTGTTACCTACTCACAAGTACCGCGTGCATGTATAATCCTGACTTTAGTTTATTTCCACAGTGCATATTTACTAGGCTTCTACATTTATTAGCGACCAGAGCTTTTTTTAAGCTAGCCTGGTACTACATTTCACAGAATTCCATTGGATTTCCTTTAGATTACCTTTAGAAAACACTTCAAAGCCGCGATCGCCTACAGCAACCAGGTTGCCTGAGTTACGGGGATAGACGACACTAAGCAATAGCGTGCCTGGTTCTTCGCTGGAGCTTACTTATGTATTATTCCGTGGGAACACACAACACGAAGGCCGTGTACACTGTCTTACATAACCAGACGTGGGTGCTCTGGTAAGGCCTTTGACAGTATTTTATATATGTATTAAAGGGCTGTGAGATTTATGGGCCACAGGAGAGATCACCATAAGTTTGGGTTTACTAGTAGGTACGCTGGAACAGCTGATAAATGGAATTCTGGAGGGGCTGCAGGTGTGAGGTGATGCAGGACTACAACATTATAGACCTAACATTTCCAGTTCTGGGAATACTATGTAAGAAGAATGCTTAAGGACAGAAACAATGTTTAAACCTTTTCTGTGTACAGATAAGGACTCATTGTTGCACGTGTTGGACATCCCACCGATCCAGTTCCCTTGTCCAATCGGAACTGGAGTAGTAACAGATATAAGGCCAGGTAGGGAGCCAGATGTTTCTTCTAATCAATGTTTTGTGTTCAAGGGATAATTTCCATTATTAGCATTTATTTCATTAAAAAGTAGTGCCGCTTTTGGGGATGGGCGGAATCCTCTTTTAGACACCTTTCGTTCACCATTATATCAAATGAGTACTTTGTATACCCAATTAATTGCCGTCATGGTCAACTGTATCCATTCATGAACTATGTCAATATATGTGTATCTATATTTTATACATGGAATGCATTTATAGTTTGGATGTATTTGGCTCCTTATCCGGGAACTGCAGCTTTCCTGACTTATAAAATCATTAGAGTTACTGTCTTCCTTTTCTTCTTTTTTTGCTTTCACAGTATAAATTGCTCTTGAAGAAGGGGATTGTTTTCCCCGAAACGCGTCGAGCTCAAAACATATGGACTGGCCTCCTCATTGAATTACAACGGAATAAAATATGCTTTGAAGATTACAACAATTGAACCATGTACTTTATGGATTAGAAATTTTGCATATAATATATAAAATGAAATCTTTTACTGTTTTCAGTACCTGGGTGTGCACGAGACAGGAGTGTCCATAGATTGGACTCTTGTTTTTCTCTGTTGATGTTACAAACTCGTGCCAGGGTCTGTATTCCTCCCCTGCACCCAAATGCAATTTAAAACAATGTTATTTGAATACTAGGATTGATTGGAATACAACTGAGTGTGCACTAACGATTTGTTTAACTTAGTGGAATCTTGAAACCCCTTATTTTCCCTTTAAAAGGGCTACGGGTAGAGGAGGCTAACTAGAGCATACCGATTAGCGACCAATCAACAACCTACTTAGCTTGAGGTGTGATCTCAACCAACTTCAACAGGTCGTCATCCATGTAGTTGCCGTTTGGTTTCTGAGTTCAGAGAGAAAAGCATGCAGATTGATGTGGGTCTACCTTGGACTCAAAGGAAATGTGCAAATACAAAGCATTTACTTGATCACTTCCATGTAAAAAAGAAATAGTTTGGCAAAACAGTATTGTGAGGTGTGAATGCATCATTAAGCAAGACACAGACAACAGATTCAAAGTTAAACCAAAATGCTTTTATTACTTAAATGCCAGGATGGTGTAAAGCCTAACATGCCCTATGCCAAGGTGGGATTTCCCTACCTAAAGAAACTAAGGATAGTCTGAGTCAGTAAGTTCAACTTAAAAGTCTGTCTGTGTCCAAAACCTATACCTGCCCTAAATACCTGCTAAAGCTAAACAATGTGTAGGGATGTCAATAACAAAAAGAAGTAGTGTTCCAAATAAGGTTCTGAGCTTCTTCCAGCTCTTGGCTTACCTTCCATCTCCCCTTCCCCAAGCTCAAACAATAGTTCTACAAAGGCTTGGGTTTCCCTTCCCCAAGAAGACAACACAGTTCCAGAAGGGCCTCAGGGTTACCTTCTCCAAGCCAATAACAGTTCATCAAAGGCTCAGGGTTCCTTTCCCCAAGGCAATAACAAAGTTCACAAGGTCTTGGGTCTCTCTTCCCAAAGACGTTAGCTTGGCCAGCTTGCCAACTCACAATCAGTTCCAGTCTCTTAACACTCAAAACCAGTTCCAGGTCAACTTTATACTCCTTCCGACTCCTTAATAGTTTAAATAGATTGATGTCTTCTGTCTTCACCTCATCAATATCTTTCAAACGTACCACACATACCATATGTACCACACTTAGCTGGAATTCTCAATTTAGCCTGCGCCGCATCTAGATAGAAATGTGAATGTTAGCATGTACCACACTTAGATTGAATTCGCAATTTTGGCTTGCGTCACATCTAGACAGGATTATGAATGTTAGCATAAACCACACTTAGATGAAACGTAATGATGACAAGGGCAACACCCGGATGGAATCATGATCACTAGCCTCCTCACATATAGACAGAATTTTGAATTAGCAAGCACCACACACTCAGATGGAATAATGAATGATAGCAAGCATCACACCTAGACATAACTGCAAGGACAGAAAGGCCAACTAACCAATCCACTAACAATTTCACCCCTCTGCTTACACAGCTCAAACTCTAACCAAACACAACCACAAGCCTAAAATGCAGCAATCCGCACAAACTTCACTACACTGCAACAACGCACATAGACTTGCACAACAGCACACAACGATTACCGATCGTAAACCGCCCCAAACCCAGCCAACGGACCCATCGGGCTGAGGCTGCCAACAGCAAATCACTGCCCTCTTGCACTTTTCCAACCTATTCCCACTAACTCAACCCCCACCCCCTCCCTCTTTCAGAGCCGCCAGAGCGCCAGGGGACCACTCCGGTGGTGACAGTGCGCGGTACAAATCTCCTTTAACATTAACATACGTGGAGATTTGGTATCTGTACTGTTCACCACCCTAAGGAGCATGTCATGATCTCTGCTTCCAAAAGGTCAGGGTTTTCCCAACTCCCTTGGAAGCAGATCCATAACCCAGGTTCCGAGTGCCAACCAGTCCCAATTGGGACCTTTTGGAACCAGTCCTGGCGCCAGTGGCACCAGGCTCATAAATATGCCCAGTCCCAGCGCTGGAAGCGCCGGGCTCATAATGCTTGGGTGGACTTACCTTCAGCAGACCATGCTGCTTACTTGGCTGCCAGTTGAGCCTCTGATCCTCTTCTGTTTGGAACTACTTTTCCTGTTGGGTGGGGCTGGAGCCACTCCCTAGATTCAGAACACTGGAACTCTTCTGGAAGGCAGGAACTCTTTTCTTACCAGGAACTCTTTTCTTACTTAGGCGTGGCTGTGGAAGGAGACACCTAAGCACTACAGGAGGCTATTTAAACCACATCCGGTGGATGAATCTTGCTTTGCGTTATTCTGCAACCTCTGCAGCAGAACGCTCATCGTGTCTTCTGCATCCGGTCCTGGGCCTAAGGAAAAAGGCTTACCATCCTGAATCCAGTCTTCAGCAACACCTATAAAGACAAGAAAGAACAGGTTAGCATTCCGGCATCTGAAAGGCAAAGGCTTACCATCCTGAATCCAGTCTTCAGCAACACCTATAAAGACAAGAAAGAACAGGTTAGCATTCCGGCATCTGAAAGGCAAAGGCTTACCTACTCTTCGTGCGCTCCGGAGGTCTTCACACTGCATTCCGGCATCTGAAAGACAAAAGTTTACCAACTCTTCGCACGCTCCGGAGGCCTTCGGCGCTGCATCCCGCATCTGAAAGACAAAACAAGGTGCGTTTAAAGACATTGGGGAACTTTAATACTCACGTGCCATTACTCCTTTCCACATCTAATCCAGTGGGTATTCCGGCACCCTGCAGCCGCTCCGAACTCGTACCTGCAAAATCAAGCGCTTACTTACGTGCTTCCAGGCGCTTCTATTCATCACACGGGCTCCATCTTCAACTCACTTCAGCCCGTCATCCGCCATCGCCGGAACCCTGCAAAACAAGAGACATCATTACTAAAGACTTTAAAGACATTTGAATGACTCGAAACTTACCGTTCGTGCAGTAAACGACGGACAGCAGTCCTCTGAAGTCAAGAGGCCTGCGCTACCTATCCAGTGAAGAAACTGGTTACAGCACCCTGCCCCGAGGCAGATGGAGAGCTCGGCATTCACTTACCTAAGGTGAGAGCGTTAACCTTTGGGGGTCTACAGGAGAGGAGAAGAGGAAAGAGATAGGGACACCCCAATAACCCCAGTTCATTAACCCCATATTTTCTATCTGCAGACATCTTACTCTACACGTCAGGCATACAGTGCACAGAGGTCCAGCCCAAAGAGCCAACCGGGTGCTACACATCACCTTTGAAGATACGGTAGTCGCCCAGTCAAGACCGGCGCCTCTGCGAGAATCAGGTGAGCGTTACAGAGCATTACAAATGTACTTAGTTTCTCTCCCTTCCCCCTCCCCTTTTGTCTGGTGTCTTTTTATACCTTTGAGCCTAAGACATGCTTAGGGCAGTTAACTGTTTTACATGTGTTTCTAGTGCATTACTGTGCACCATCTATTTTATTGTGATCATGACAGTTTGAGTACAGTACGGCTGACCTACGTGTTTTAAGAACGGACCTATGCATACACTGCTTTTTGGCAGTCTTCTTGAGATTACGGGCTGGAATTTCCAAATAAGGGCATTTACTTTTTCTGGGTCTCGCTCAGGGCTCCCAATCAGTGCTTTGTGTTCCTGGAAATGGTTCAAACTGGGATTGGAAAGGTCTGGTCCCAAACCACATTTCACCAAAGGGAAGTCTGGTGATGGGCAGATCTGGGTTAGGTTGTCCATGGCCGAACAGCTCTTACCTATTTCAAAGTTGCAGTTGGAAGGCTGCAGTAACTCCCCCACCCCCCTGTTTTTTTGGTCAACAGGAGAGTGTCTGGAGACATTCTGGATATCCCCCAGTGGAGCCAAGAATACAAAGATGAGAAGACGAGCACTGAAGACCCAGAAGGCTACAAAAGAAACCATCAGCTTTGTCAAAGTCAATCAGAGGTTTTAAGACAACATTCCTATTTTGGAGATTTTAGGGCCACATTTTAGGTCCTCTCAACTTTTTGCTTCCCCCCCCCCCTTCATTTGTTTGGATCACAGACTCCTTTTTGGTGGAAAGAGGTACTTCCCCTGAAGTCCGCTGCCATTGCAACCCTTTTGAGCTTACTTAAGGTATATAGTATTGGGTCGCCCTAATAACCCCCCCCAAACACCCAAGTTCCAGCATCCCATGTTTGCCCAAGGGCGACTGTATCACCATACATTGGTTTTAGGAAATAGGTTGTAAGCTGCTGTATTTTAGGTTTGGCTTCACAAGAGGTGCAAGCCATTTTACTGCACTTGTAGCCCAATGTACCTTTTTGGTAGCCATTGGGGGACCAATGATTGTTTAAAATCCTGCTCGCAGACATGTTCTATTTTAGAACTCCGTCTGTTGAGGGTAACCAGGAGAGAGGCTCCATAAGGCAGTTATGACCAGGTGCACTCTTTGTGAGACCATCTGGCAGCCTCCATATTGGGTTAAACTGGTTTATCATTATTATTAGGGTATTTATTGAGCATGGATCTAGCTTCGGGAAACAACGGAGCGCTTTACAATCATAGGGGGAAGAATACAGTGAGGAAAGCAGAGAAAAAAGGAGCAGGGAGCTAATAGGGGAGGGTGAGGCTGGGCAATTGGCAGCAAGGTAACTACAAGCAACTGGGTGTGTGAGGGGGGAGAGACAGTAGGGAGCAGATCACAGTCTCAGGTAGGGTGGGGAGTGCAGGGTATGTGTATCTAGGTGTTATAAGGAGGAGCCATTCCTTGAAGAGGAAGGTCGTGAGCTATCCTGAACTGTAGAAGTGATGGGCAAGTCTGATGTTGACAGGGAGGCTGTTCCAGAGTCTTGGAGCATAGACAGAGAAGGTCTGTCCTCTGGTTCTTTCCTTCCTGCACCATCATAATTCAAGTCTGCACATTTGCTTACTCCTGGTGGACCGCACGCCTCCGGAGATGCTGAGTTTCTCAGTGAGGTAACTTGGGGACTTCAGGATGGCAGCCTTGTAGATGATGCAGCAGGATTTGAAGATGATACAAGCTTGCAGTGGGAGGCACTGCAGTTTGATGATGGTCGGGGTGATGTGGTCGAATTTGCAAAGTCCTTTAAAGAGTACTGCTGCAGCATGCAGGACACATTTCAAGGGTGCCAGGGTAGTCAGCGGAAGGCCTTCCAAAAGGGCATTGCTACCATCCAGGTGAGAGAGGACCAAGGCATGGACAGCAGATCTGAAGTTGTTTTCTGGGATGAAAGGCTCGATTTTCCACAGGAGAGAAAGTTGGTGGCAAGCAGTTTGCGTCTTCCTTGCTGTGTGCTGTTTGAACATGAGATGTCTGGCAATGTTGAACCCAAGGGACTTGGCACAGGTGGCCAGCTGGGATGTGAGGAGGGATTGAGCTTCAGGTAAACAGTGGACATCCAGGACTGGATCAATACGAGGCAGGCCTTGAGCCTGTAGATGTCTTTGATGGAGGATATCTTGAGGTAGATCTGCGGGTCATCTGTGTATTGGTGAATGTGGATGATGTGTGGAGCGTGGAGGGTTCTGAGCAGTTCCATGTAAAGATTGAAGATCAGGGGGAAAAGATGGATCCTTGCGTCACTCCACAGGTGATGAGTAGAGTTGGTGATATGGAAAATCCATTTGTACAAACTTTTGGTGAATCGCAAGATAGGGTTTGAACCAGCTGAGGACAATTTCACTGATTGGCGGTGAGTGTCTGGTGGTCTACTGTATCAAATACTGCTTAGAGGTCAAGGAGAATTAGGAGGCAATAATAGCCACCATTGAGGATTATAAGGGCATTGTCGATCACCTTGATGGTAGCCGTTTCTGTGCTGCATCTGGGTCTGAAGACAGATTGGTACGACTGAAGGAGGTTATTGTCTTCAATGAGTTATAAGAGTGGTGTTGCTCCTGCTTTCTCAAGGATCTTACCTAGGAAGGGAAGATGGGTGATGACGCGGTAGTTGCTGGGATAGTCGGGGTCCAGTGATGGTTTCTAAAGAAGTAGGAGGATTTGTCCTGTCATGAGGGTCGAGGGGAAGGTGCCTCGAGTTGAGAGCTGTTGACGATTGTCAGGTAAGGGAGGAGTGCTTCAGTCGGAAGGGTCTCGAGTACTGAGGCAGAGAGGATGTTGTCCGCAAACAATATGGCCTTGAGGGATGCTAAGGTGGGAGTGAGGTCTTCCATAGTTGGTGTCTTGAAAGTTGTTCAGGTACTTGTGGTTTTACGAGCTAGGATGTGCAGTGTGCCGTCTATGTGTTTTTTCGATGGAATGTGCTATGTGTGGGTTGGGCAGAAGTTGATGCAGAGCTTGATGGCTTTGAAGATGCCTCTGCTTTCATTGTTGGCCTTGGCTATGGTGTTTTGAAAGTAGTTGGACTTGGCAGTGTTGACCAATCGCCAGTGTGCAGCGCTGAGTGCTTTGAGAAGGAGCTTGATGCACTGCATGATTTTCACAAATTCTTTCCTTGTTTTCTGATGGTTAGTTTGTTGAGGTTGAGTTCTTGAGTGTACCAGGGTGCTGAAGGTTTGGGCTTGAGGGTGCACCATTTCACTGGGGCATGGTGGTTGATGGTTATGAGTGTGGTATTGAGTTCTTGGAGAAGTGAGTTCCAGTCCTGATTCGTGGTAGGTATATACGCCCATGTGAGGTGGAGTTTGGTGAGGTCTTCTGTTAGAGCCTACACTGCAAAGTTCTGGAAGAATATGAAGGCTTGGTTTGCAATGGGTTTGCTTGAGAGGTGTGGCGTGACTTATCTCAAATGGGATTGCCAGATGGTACAACCAGCCGAGCAGAATAGGGGAGCTGTGATGGAGGGTGGGCAGTGTGTTGATGATGAGGTCAAGGATAAAACCTTTCATGCGACTTAGTTCTTATGTGTGCTGCGTGAGATTCCGTGGGTCGAGTAGGCAGTGGAGAACTTCCTTCACTGGCTTGGTTGCTGGGTTGCCAGGGATATTGGAGGTCCAAGAGGAAGATGTTGGCATGCATGAGAGACATGGTGGTGGCCAGGACTGTGGAGTCTTCGATGAAGGAGGGGTTGGGCTTGGGTGGTCTGTAGATGAGATGAATTGACTGTCCGTTGATGGACGTGGCAGGATAGGTTTTCGAAAGATCCAATGGTGACATGTCCAGTTGAGTGCATGGCCATGGTAGCAAGAATTTTGCCGATCTTGTTTGGACGGTCTCGTAGAATTATGTAGCCGTTGGGAGTGAGGACATCTAGGAAGTGGATGTCATTGTACCAGTGTAAGTCCCTGGGCTCTCCCTCTCACTTCCTTTGGTGGTGCTCTAGGCTGAGTGGCAGCCCTACTAACCAACCAATTTGGATGGTCAACTGAACCTTTGCTGGCAAGCTCCTTCTAGTAATTGGTGGGCTGACCTTTGGCCGGCCCCTTTTGGCAGTGGTATTTAGGTGCAGCCTGGTCCTTGCCCGTCACTGTTGACTGTCTGTTCTGAAACTTGGAAGAAGCAGGTTTGCTGACCTCCTTGAGGATTCTGCAAATCCTGCCAGTTTTCCTACCGTTACTGCCACATTCAGCCACCTTGGTGCAGAAAGCTGCTGCATGAAAGTGGTTTGTGAAACACCACATCGGATCTGTTCCTGGGGATGACCTAGGGTATCCCAAGCCATCATCTCCATATTGGGATTGTTTTCAGCTGGGGTGCCACCCTTTGTTATCAACCCTTTGTTATCAACCGAGCCGCTGCTATAAGTCTTTATGGGTTCCTCTCTTTTATCAGAGTCTCCCTCACTGGATTCTTCAGGTCATTGTAATGTGAAGGCTGTTTGTTCTATTCCTATGTCATGGATGTTGTTGCTGGCTCAGGGTTCAAGCCCCTGGGAGCCGGATCCTGTAAACTGCTCCTAAGAGAGAATGTACTTATACAGGTTCTTTTGCCATGCTGGAACACTTTTTGACAAAACTTCCATTGTGAGTACTTACCTTTGGGTCCTGGGGTGGGTGACTATTCCCCGATACTCACTCTCAGGGGTTGTTCTAGTCCAGGGTTGAGATTCTTTGGAGGTGAGTCTCAACCGCGTTTTTCATTGACTCCTATTGGGGGTCTTCCTGCTCTGCTGCATCTTCGTATGGGACGTCTGGTTATCAACCGGCCTCTGAATCTCTACACTGGGGTCTACTCTGCCTCGGGTTCTTCTAGGGGTTGTTTGTACAGAATCAGCACCTTTGGGGTAAAAACAGACTTACCTCCATACAATCAGATGAACCACTAACTGTTCCATTGGATTCTTATGGAATGTTCTCCCTGTACCGGAACTATACTAAAATGACTGTTTGGGTAACTAACCTGCCCCTGGACAATTTTAACTGTACCCACAAGGGGTTATGTGAGCCCAAAACCAAGAACTGGAATTTGAGCACCTGCCACTGTTTTTTGATGTATTTTCATCAGTAAATCAGTAAAGTAGTATTCGACATCCGCAAGCTGAGGCAAACTGCCTGAGAAAAGACTGCAGCTTCGGAAGCCACAGAAGGGGGGAAGCCAACTGCAGCGATCGGTCGGCTCCATGATCCACCCTCTCTTCGCCGTCCCCTTTTGCACAGCAGACACACCACAGTACTGTTGTGTGAAATCCTACCACCATGACGGGACAGCTGGAACTCAGAAACCTTAACGCTGCAGTGATAAGATCCCGGCCCGCGGAGATACCGGTGCAGTAATCCCCAGCTGTCCACTAGCGGGTGAGAACGGGCCAAGTGCCGGGCGGGCTGAGACACTGTGCCGAACATCCGCATTATAGAGGGAACACGGGGTGGAGGCCCGAGGAGCTGCGCTAGTATACACCTACGCCGCAGCCCCCCTACCACACTTGCCAGCCCAATGTGGGGCCATCCGGATCCTCGGCACCCGCCTCCTTAAGCCGTTGCATCACACCAGGAGAAGGCCACAAACGCGGTGAGTGCTGATCGGACCTGCGAGGAAGAGACCGGAGCATTCTGTACAGCTCCATTTGGGACCATAGACGCAGCAAAGTCCTCTCGCTCACAGCCCTGCTGAACGCATGGTGCCAGAGCTGCGGTGAGAACTTGAGACGGGACACAAACATTTTTACAACGGCGGAAAGGGTTAAACATATAATATGATATGGCATTTAAAATGCGCCCATACAGAAGTGTTTCAAGGCGCAAGGGAGGGGGAACAGAGGGAAGACAGGCATCGATCCTATTAGGCCAAGTGTTAGTCAGATCGCGCAAGTGCGGGGGAAGAGGAAAAGTGCTGAGGGGGGTGGGGACAGTGCAGTACATGGGGGAGTAGAATAATAAAACAATAAGAGAAGTAGGGCCAGCTGGTGGCAAGTGCAAGGGTAAGTGCAGAAATCAGGTGTCAAGTGCAGGTGGGGGACTGCAGGGATACAGAAAACAGTCCCCAAGTGTGGGGGTTGCCAGGGAGGCAGTGCAGGTGTGTAACTGGAGGGGGAGGGGACTTGGGCCCGAGATCAGAGGGTGGCCAGGTAACCTGTACAGTTTCAGCCAGGAATTGAGCAGGGGAGACGAGGACGAGAAAGGAGAAGCAAAGAACGTTTTGATGTGCTTCCAGAACTGGAGATTGTTCTCCTCAAGTTTCTGGGAGGCAGGGAGGCTGTTCCTGAGGGAGCCCCAGCCGAAGAAAGAGATCTACCACCAACTCGTTGCTTGGAGAAGCGAATGACCCAGTGGGAGTTGGAGGTGGATGAGCGAAGAGCTCGAGAAGGAAGATATTTAGGAAGAGAGAGTTTGAAAGGGTTGAGGCCCCAGGCCCCAGAAGGCCTTGTGGACAATGCAGAGGATTTTTAACTTAATCCTCGAAGCCACTGGTAGCCAGTGCAGATATTTCAGTCCTGGAGAGATACGAACCCAGGGCTTGAGGCCAAGGACAAGTATCACAGTCCTGTTCTGGATGAGTTCCAAAGGTCGGAGAGTAGAAACAGGCAGATTTAGAAAGAGGCTGCTGCAATAGTCCAGCCTAGAGAGAACCAGAGCTCTGGAGACAGCAAGCTTCTGGGGGAAGGAGAGGAAAGGAACATACAGCGGATCTGTGGATATCCAAATGAACTGTAAATATTACTAGACCGTATCCAGAAACACTTAGCAGTCCTACTTGAGCACTGTCATTACAAACATCCCGACTGCCAAGGAGAAAAGCGAGTGGGCATTGTCAGACATAAGGGACGTGTGGGCGACCGCGCTGCACCGGGCAGCCCCAACACACATTGTAATACGCTGAGATGGACCCGCGATCCCTAGCCTACGATGCTACGAAAGCACAAACACTTGAATGATCAAGATCAAGGATTGTAAAAGTACAAAGTGGGACACATGCGTTTCAGGCAACTCCCTCTCTACGTGTGTGAGCACAATCCACCCTAACATATGCAGCAGAAAATACACAGCGCTTTGGCAGAAAATACGGTGAGATCACCCTGTGCAGCCTCAACGAATAGCAACAACATTGGCATAGCCAGGGCTACGCAGAGCTACCCCATCACTTTCTCATGCGACCAGTTAAGCGGACCTGGTGCCCCACATGCTCACTACAATTTGTAACAGAGACATTCCATCCTAATACAAGCAACGAAAGAAAAACACACTGCATCGAGAAGCTGTTACGCTCACCTGGCTCCCACAGGGGTGTCGAGCGGAACTGGACAGCCACGGTCTCCACCAACATGATGCGTAGTGCAGAGATGACTGACTGGACTGGCCCACCTAGCTTCGTCTGCTTGACCCGTAGAAGTAGTCTCCTAAAGACGGGGAAAGGGAATTAGCCACCTGTGGATTTGAGTATTAACACCTCACTGCGTCCCCACTTATCACTTCTGACATTCCCTTTCACAAAGCTCACCTTATAGTTTTGTATGATGAGCTCTCCATCCTGAGAAGAATGCAGGGGCGCATTGATGGCCAGTTACTTCACTGGCTTGAGGGTACTGGAAGAGTTCTGGACAAATCTTGGCTCCAAACCTCCGGGCGAAAGGCCGTAAGTATATAGTTCTAAAGAGTCCAAAATGTCCGAATAATCACTCTTGTTTCTTTTGCAGCTTAGACCCAAAAGATGATCGTCTTGTGGCAGCTGAAAGCGTTCAGGTAAGAGTGTGTTTTATAACACTGTCCGGTAAATGATGCCAAAGTTTAACTCGCTGCTTTCTCTTTTTTTGCAGGTGCAGCGTAGGAAGATTTTGCATGCTGGTGGATAATACCTCCTGCGGTAAAATCAGGTAAGCATATGGTGGCAAGAGATTGTCCTCATTTGTTCCCTTGGCTCACCTTGTTGTTTTCGTGTCCCCCTTAGGTGCTGGAATGCGCCAACCTGGTGATAGAGACAGCACCGGATCGTAGAGATGCTGCGAGGAACGGTGAGTATGGCGCGGCACTGCTGCTGGCGATGCGACGCGTTTAAAATGAAGTCTGTTTCTGGTTCGAAGATGCGCTGAATCCGAAATCAGGTAAGAAATCCAGTAAAGTTCTTGTTTTAACCTTTCTTCTTCTTTCCCTTCTTTCTAGGCGCTCTGGACTCGAGGCGGGCGTGGCAGGATGCTGCATGCGGACTGCAGACACGGCGAGCGTTACGCTCCTGGATGCAGAATAACGCAAAGCATGTGCTGCTCTTCAGGCGTGGTTTAAATAGCCTTCAAAGTAGTCCCAGGTAAGTATTCCTCCACAACCAAAGCCGAGTAACAAAATAGTTCCTAAGATAAAGTAGTCCCTTCCAAGCCTCACATGGGCTTGGATCTCTTGCAGCATGGTCTGCATCAGGTAAGTTAGGCGCCAGGACTGTACCCAGATAGCCCCTAACAGGGGTTGCTGGGTTTGCTACAGGTAACATGATGCCTGCTTCCGGGGTTGATGGACTTGGTCTGGATGCCCAGGGGTAGGCATCATGACAGGAGCAAACACGGCAAGATCACCAGATAAGGCCCAATTGCATATCAACAACATAGGCACTGCCAAAGTTACATGGATCTGGTCTTTCACCCTCCTAAAGGGCCAGTTGAGCAGACATAGTGCCCTGTACGCTCACAGAGATTGGAGCCGGAGACACTTGACAGGCTCATTTGAGTGTGACCTGTGCAAAAATCCTGGCTGTTGAGGGAAGAAGTGGAAAAGAAAGGGCAAACCAGGAAGGCGTTTGGCAAACGTGCAAATCCAGGCGGCCGGACACATGTGATAACACGCTGGGACAGACCTATAAGCCCGCCAGTCCAGCACCCTGGAATATACCACGTCAAAACTATAGACGGCCTCACGAACAGGATCAAGAACAGAATCAAGAACCGGGAAGGTAGAGATTGAGACCAACGTATTCAAACCAGTTCCTTCTCCATGTGAGGGAACACAATCCACTAACGTATACAGCAGATAAAAATTAACGGTCTAGCGGGCAAGCATTGTGGGTACATCCTATATAGCCTAAACGAATAACAGTTATATGCAGCTTTGGCAGTGCTAAAGAAGCTGGCTCCTTGCTTCCTCAAAAAACCAATCCAACGAGCCTGGTGCTCTGCACGCCTCCCCGAAGTCACAAGGTGCCAGGAGTAGACCCCCCGAGATACCAGCATTGTAAATTTTTTCCAAAGCAGTTCTATAAAACAAATTCCGAAACCAAAGCAAATACTGGTGTTTAGTGGCAAAGACATGACCCGGTCTGAAATTTACAGCAGGTCAGCCTGCCAAGACAAATACTGATCCCAGGAGATCCTACAGGAGGCTAATCTGCAGCGCGGAGAGTGTCTCCAGCTGTAACTGGACTTATTCAAGTTGAGTGGAGCCGAGCTGCTTGGATACTGGCCAGTCTACGTGGCACCAAGGCAAAGGTGAGAGTGAGTCGTACGCACTGTAGCAGCCACCGGCACAACCAGACCCGGAGTAGCAATCCCCTATCGGTCGAACAGCTGGGTCTCTCGAACCACATTAGAACCCTTGAAATCCCCCTATCCACACCACACCCTCTAAACGGGGCTAACCCCGGATTATCTCGACAACGATGACAGGGCGTGGGTGGCAACAAAAAGGGTCCAATGGATTTGTTTACAAATTCCCAGATTTCGACTCCAAATACAGTAATACCCCAGGCTGGTAAACCCCCATCCACATCTACAGGGAATCCCAGAGAAGACCATCTACTAACAATTATGCAGTCAGGATTTTTATCCGTGAATGTCTAATTGGATATAGTGACCACCATTGGGTCACTCAAGGCAAAATTAGACATGGGAAGTGCCCAGATCACAGAAGCTGAAATCAGAATAAGCGGGACCGAAGATAAAGTAGGCCAGCACGGCATAACTTACTTGAAGGAAGAACTCTCCAAGATGCGGGGCAAGTAAGAGGATCTAGAATCCAGAAGCAACAATATACGTATAGTCAGAATTCCTGAATCCGCATGTAAGGGCCAAATGGAAACCTTTGTTGAAACACTCCTAAAATCCATGTTTGGTATAACTTCCTTTTTGGATAATTTCCTGGTGTAAAGAGCCCATCACACCCTGGCCACAACACCCAAACCAGGGGCTCCCACTCCCAACACCGTCATAGCCAGGCTCCTGAACTACAGGGACATAGACCTGATCTTGAAACTGTCCAGCGAGATGGGCACTTTGAAAAATGAGGAGCGCAACATCCACATATATCCTGATTTTGCGGCGGGGGTTCAGGCCCAGAGGAGATCCTATGAACAGGTGAAGAGACAGCTGCACTTGCGCCGTATCCCACATGCACTGATCTTCCCAGCTAAATGGCGCATACAGCATGGAGGAAGAGCACACTTTTTTGAAAACCCCTCAGCAGCTATGGATTATGTCGAATCTTCTATCCCACTACCACCTCGCGACCGCATGGATGACCAGAACAGGAGTCCACATAACAACGATAGGAGAGATCCTACAGAATAAATGATTTAGGCTGCTATATCCTTTGTGCTTGCTGATATAGGTGGTTAGGGTGGCACCGATACAGACAGTGCCAGTTTTAACCCGGGTGGTGGCGATCAGTTGTGGCAGACATAGATGCTGCAGCATACGCACCTCAGGAAAGTTCCAAAGGTTATGGGGGAAACATCTATTAGTTGGGGTTGAGGGTGCGGGAGGGGGGACGGATATATGTGTTGAGAAGCTAAAACTTAATAAATTCAGCGGATGGGAAGGGAGGAGGGGGGTAAGTGAAGTTGGGGAAGTTAAAAGTTTTGAAAACAATGGTCACGTTAAAGTGAATGATATGGAAAACATGTGTACACTCGTTCACATCAGCAGATATTGTAAATGTCAGCCAACAGTCCAATGGGCTAAGGGCTACAGATTAAACTACTAACCTGGAACGTCCAGGGACTTAACAACATGAGCAAAGCTAAGAAGGTGAGGGCATATGTGTCACGACATGGTCCGCAAGTCCTCATGCTACAGGAAACACACTCTCTAAAGAAAGTTAGTTAAACGCTGACCTCCTAGCTGGTTGGGGTCCACTACGGTACTACACTGAATACTCAACGCAGGCCTGGGGAGTGCTCATGCTTATTCACTCCTCACTAGGTTTCTGTTGTACGAAAAGCAAGATCAACCCCTTGGGACGATATGTATTGTTGTGGGGTAAGGGTAGCGGGACACCAAGTAATACTGGTGAACACCAATGGGCCCAGTATCGATGACCCAGAGTTTTACCATGCAATTCTAGACATACTCCTTCCACTGGATGAGATTGGGGTGAATTGGGGAGGGGACTTTAATATGATACTGGACACAGTAATGGACAGATACTCTGATGTCCCCCGACAACTCACGAAATCAGCTGTTCCACTACACCAGATATTGACAACTCCCCTTACTAGATGTATGGAGGACCCTCCATCCACATGATAGGGAATATACCCATTACTCCACGGTACACGATTCGCAATCCTGTATAGATTATTTGTTGATAACCACCTTGCTTGCCAAGATGATACAGACCTGTGATATTCTTCCACTCACACTATCTGATCACTCCATGATCATTTTAGGCCTTGACTTGCAGCCCCCACCTGAACCCCCACCCCCATGAAGATAGAGGATGCCCCTGTTGATCCTTAGAGACCCCAATGTGGCCAAAGCCCTTCACATAGAAGTGCGAAATTCTTTGCCATCAATGTTGGGTCTGTGGGTACCCAATCAGTACTCTGGGAAACCTTTAAGGTCTGGATCAGAGGCATCCTTATGGCCAAAATCACAGGACTACTCAAGGACGTTAGAAAAATACTTAGTCAAATTGAATGCCAGCTTGGAGACCAGGAAAACTATTATAGTACCACACTAGGAGGCCCTACCACAAATCAATGAACTAATGAGCGAATTCCACAAACTGGCGGACAGGGAGGTGTTATACATGACTATCCCAGTAAGGGCACACATATACGGTGAAGGGGATAAAGAGGGCAGGTCGTTAGGCAACATGTTAATAGCTGAAACTTATCACAATCCCGTTGCTGGGATAAAAGCTACAAATGGTGCTATGGTGACCCAAGAGAAAGACATAAATGAAGCGTTCACACAATTCTGCTCAGCATCATACTCTGAACAGGATGAGGTCACGACAAATGAACTATCAGAGTCTCTGAATAAACTAGGTCTCCCTGTGATATCGCCCAAGGTCAAACTCACTTTATATCAACCTATTACTCTGGAAGAAATTATTAGTGCCATCAAAGCTCTGGCATCTGGGAAGGCACCTGGATCTGATGGCTTGGGTATTGAATTATACAAAGAATACCATCAGGAATTGGTCCCGATCCTCCTAGGGGTATAGGAGGAAGCTATGGAGCTGGGCACCCTCCCAGAGACGATGCAGGAAGCTATTATCACAGTTATTAAAACCACACCGCCCCACACATGATATGGCCTCCTATAGACCCCTATACCAACGTAATACAGATGTTAAAATATTCTCTAAGGTCCTTGCGACTAGACTTCTCCCCAACATGCCCCACTTAGTGCACCCGGACCAGTCTGGTTTTATCCCCATACGATCCACTGCCCTGAACCCCTGCCGTCTGTTTGGAGCGATGGTTCAGGTAACCCCAGAGGTGAAAGGGGTTATAGCGACCCTAGACGCCGAAAAGGCATTTGACTCAGTATCCTGGAAATATCTATTCTCGGTCCTACGCTGCTTTGGGATGGGCCATACTTCCTAAACTGTGTCTGACTCCTGTACAATACCCCGGGAGTGAGGGTCCTCATGAACCAAACCTTATCGGCAGTATTTCCCCTCGGCAGAGGTACTAGGCAAGGATGTCCTTTCCCCCCCCCAAATACTCTTCGCCCTTACCATAGAACACATGGCTGCCTTTGCTCGACTTATACACGGACACAGAGGGATTAGGATACGAGGATCCCCATTGATAATATCACTCTATGCTGATAACACTCTAGAGACCCAGAGCAAAATCTAGCACCCATAATGCAGGACATGTCCGAATTTGCTCGATACTCCGGATATAAAATAAATAATTCTAAATCTGAATTATTCCATATCACCCCGCCACTGTATGCCCCTCAAATATCAGTGGGTTCAAATGGGCACCTGACCGAGTCTGCTATCGGGGTATTATTGTGTCAAGAGAACGACAAACATATATGGACAACTACGAAAACTATATGCAGCTCCTAACTGCGAAATTACTTATATGGGCCAAACTCCCAATCTTCCTTTATGGATGAATAGCCATTTTGAAAATGTTAGTTCTCCCAAAACTATTATACTTTTTCTGCAATATACCCCTTTGGCCAGGATGACCCTTTTTTACCAAACTCCAATCCTTGGTCACAACGTTTGTGTGGGGATCCGGGGTGGCAAGGATGAAGTGGCACAAACTGGCAGAGCCACACACAAGTGAGGTTCTCGCTGCACCCGACTTTGAGCTCTACTACCTACTACCTAGCATCGCAGGCCCAATTTGCCAAACGTTGGTATGACCCGGAAGGCACAGCCACACATACTATCCTGTTAGAGAGATATGCTGCATCCCCCACTGAACTACGTTCCGTTATATTCGATACACGACACAAGGACGCCCGTGTCTACGATCCAGTTAGCACCACTGTTAATGCATGGTCAAAATCTTTTGGGAAAGTCAATCTAGATACACCCTATGACAGAGAGGCCCAATTTTGGTGCTTTCCTGGTATTTATCCCACATATGATGAGACACTGCAGAAAACGTGGGACCTTGAGAAGCAACAAAAAATAGGAGACATGTACCCTGTTGGTGAATACGTTACCCAAGCTGATTTTGTAGAGACTATTGGAGGGGGACAGTTGAAACTGTTACAATACCATCACACGAGGGCTGCATTTAGTAAGAGATTCCCGAAGGAACCCGATACGCACGAATGTGTATGAGTCATCATGTCCAATGACGGCACTAGGATGGGAGTATCGAGACTATATGTGCTGATAAAATCATGTATCCCTTCTAAAAACTTGAGAAACAATGTGGGAACCACTACAGGGGAGATACAATGGCGGAAATACGACCAACTGACAAAAACTGTATCCCTAAATGCCGGATTACTCCTAATACAGTTTAAAATCCTAAATCAGTTGCACTATACCCCTGCCAGAATGGTCAGATTTATGGAAGGATGTAGTGGTGAATGTTTGAAATGTGGCAGCCTTCAAGCAGACGCTTTTCATATGTACTGAACATGTGTCCCCCAATCGCTTCTTTCTGGGGTGCTGTGGCTGAAACAAATGAAGATATCACACTCATCTCATCTTCTCTTGCCCCCCTTAAATATCTATTCGGAGATATAAAGTCGCACAGACCACAAGGAGACTCTCTAATGTTGCATGTGTTGTAGCCACGAAATGTATTTTGAAGTGCTGGAAATCGAAACATGCACCAAAAATTGACGATTTTCTACGAGAGTTAACATATGTGAAGAACAATTTATACTGTCTGTACCTGCGACTTGCCGTCCAAAAGACATGTGGGCCCCGTTCAGAGGTTATCTATGTAACATGACGTCTGATGTTGACAGCTCCTGATTGTACATGCCATGAAATCAAAATTTACCTAGATATGATTCAAAGTGATAAAGAATGTACACTGTATACCTATGCTTATGTGAAATGTGATTGTTAACATGACCAAACAATGAAGTAAAAAAAATAAAATCACAATCCACTCCCAAGTGAAACCACAAGAGTCCATAGCCAAGAACAAAAAAACTGTTCAAACCCAAGCGCCGAGCTGAATCAAGTGCAAATGAGTCCAGGTTTAAGCAGGTAGCAGCCAGAGGGAAAATCAAAGAAGGCCAGGCAGGTCCAGTTCCAAACAACAAGACAATAGACAACTATTCTATATTGCGTATTTTATTTGTAAATGGAGAAATACGAATAAAAATGTTTATGATGAACTGGCAGCAAGACAAACCATTAGTGAAAGCACCGCTCACACCTCAGGAGAAGCTTGGAGAAGCACGGCGGGTACCACAAACCAGTGCTTTATTTGCACAATGACATCCAACCTACACTTTGGGGAAGTAGCTGTATTCACTCTGGTTCCTGTAACCTCTATAAAAACAGCTAGTTATGACGGCTGAGTGAACTGCCCACCCTTCCAATGCCCAGGAACCTAAAACCTGGGACCATCCTGTGGCCTGACCATTCACCGACCAGCTGAACTGCAACGGACACTGTCCAGACTTGGGACTTTGGCAATCTTCAGATTTTGGCTCAGGAACATTATGACCTGCATCAGGTGCCACCCATCCTGAAGAGGAGCTTATCTAGGGTTTTTGTTTCTACTCGTGGGGGTACAATGGTCCCTGTACCAGGTCATCTGAAAGCAATCCCTCATAGCAAGTCCTCCTGCAAGTCTGAACCAGATCTGCACCGGAGATCGGAATGACTGCCTCGCCAGACCTAAACCCTAGTTGACTTCAGCTACTGGACCTGCAAACCATGGATCTCCAATGATCTAAGTGGCACCAGCGATTCTCTAAAATCTTAGTGCGGTATTTCCTAGAATTGGGAGTTCGAGACATGAGTGTACATACCACTCTGTTACCCTTGCAACCCCTCTAGCGATTACATGAGTGTAAAGTCCACTCCCTAACACTACCCTTTCCAGGCCATGGGTGGTGGAGTTAAGGTCTAGGACAAGCCATCCTCCCTCCCCAGGTAACACCCAGTGTGGTGGAATTATAAGTGTACAGTTATTTGGCCTCACCCCTTTTCCCTAAAAGTGTGTTTTTAAAATATATTTTGCTAATCAATCGCCTGAGGCCAAAACTTGTACAGGGGAGCATTAAGACTTCCCAACACCCTTCCCAGGTAATTATCTGGTGACTGAACTCCTCTTGACATTGGATTTGCTTAACAGTTTAGGGAAGGACTGCTTGGGTCAGGCAACTGGATTGCTCCTTAGGGTGTAATTTCCTGCCCGCCCCTGTTGACCTCTAGGTTGGGCTGTGTGGAGTGGGCACAGAATTACAAGTCTTGGGTTATGATGAGAGGCATAGCGCTTTTGACAATTCCCTGCACCCCTTATCATGCTTGAAAAAAATACAGCCAGAAAATATTGTGTACTTCGTTTTGACTCAGAGAGACCTTATTATGAAGCATTGCTCAAATTATCACTTCTGTTCTCTACCAGCTTTGATCATCATTATGCCTGCCATAATGACAGCGATAATAACGTAGCATACTATATGTATATGGAAAGCGTTATTGCATAAGCTAAACCATAATTGCCGTCTAACAAATATTAAGTACAATTCATCATTTTTAAAACACTCGCTTGAGCAATCATGTGGTTCATGTTATGTAGTCTAAGCTATGTTATGGTATGATCAGGAATGGAGTGACATAATAAAGCACGACGTCAGTCTAACATATGCAAAAATGTTCGACCAACACACTCAAACTCACGATTTCCAGGTCTTCTGCATGCAAAGTGACCACAAGGACCTGCTGCTCTGACCTATCATCGAAGGCTCTTCCCAGCCCCCCATGATCTCCTTTTCTCTCTGCTCGCTGCCGCTGAGTTCTCTAGCCTTAGTCTGTTGTGCTTTTTATATTAACATGCGTGACTTAGTCTACATGTACTATGTGCATCATTTCCTTGGCCTGGAGAGAACGTCTACAGTCTGAACCTGCTCTTAAGATTATCTTTGCATTGCACACATGATTTACCCATGTGAAAACTCAAGTGACAGGCACTGTCTTTGCTTCTTGATTATTTCCATTAGAATGCATGGGCTTCCGCTTGACGACCATGCAAAGCACGGTGTTATTTTCTGGCCTATTTCAAATGCCATTATATTGGATGCATTTTCTGAAGGAGTTTAGGCGCGACAATTGCTTTGGACACTTTAACCGCATATCATGCTACCTGTCCAAAAGCTGCTTATTAGTGCAGAAGCATCTCTGGACTCTGCTACGAGCTCATCTACAACAGGAAGCTGTCACCTGTGGTTGGCTTTCTTCTGTTGGAACAGGGGAAACTGTTCGCCTTTAGCTGACCCTAACTGCACGTGTTTGTGAGTCTACAGATAGTGTCTGATTTTGTCCTTTGGAAGCCAAGCTCGCATTGTATGTGAATGCGTGCTATTTGCCAACGAACATCCATAGCTTATTACTATGATGGTGTCAGCACCATGTGTATTTTCAAGGCATTAAACCGTTGAAGACAAGAGGCTGCTATTCTGTGGTTAGGAAGAGGAATCCATCATGTCTTGTTAATCGCCTTTGCTAAAGCCACGGAACAAGCTATGCGCGTGCTCTTTGCTGAACCCACAAGCATTATTCATCAGTGGCAATATATTGTCTACAGCAAATGCCTAACTAGGTCTTCTGACACTAGCCCTTGTGCAACCGTGTATTTTGTATTCTGTGGCACAGCTGTCTTAGCTCGTTCGTAACATTTGTAAATCATGACATACCCCCCTCAAGGAAGTTTGACATAGATCAAAGAACTGTAGATCTGTGAAGTCATGAATACGCTTACTGGGAGCTATAATTACATAAAGATTGTCTATATTGGTGGCACAAGGAAACATGTATAAAATCATATTTCAGCACAACGCTGTTGCATGCAAGTAGTAAACTAAGCCGCTTGATATATTTGCAAAGCGCTTATGAACCTATAATGTGTGCTATACACAAAAATAAAACATCAACAGCTGCATCAAATTTAGAAAGTGTTAGCACTACTGGCTAACATTAGCATGAATGAATGCATATATCCAACATTGAGGTATTCAGCAGGAGTCCATTATATTGTCACTGGACCTAGCTAATAATGCATGTATTCACAAGGAGGTATTTAGGTTCATTGCAAAATCATTACTGGTGATGGCTTCAAAATATGCAACAGGATCTTTTGAGAATCCATTAGTAATTAGCACCCAACATAGCTTGCGTCCTGGTTTTTTGATCCAATGAGCTGTCGAGCTTGTGATCTGGAGCACATTGTCACATGCATAAACAGTTAACAGTCTGAATCGGTGTCCTTGGCAATAAACCAGTATGTGAGTGGCTTTGTCACTCAAAGCAATCAGCACGTGGAGGACATCCAGTTCATATGTTTGCTTTGCATTCATACTTGCATCTCGAGGTAGAATGTGATCATTCTTCAGTTCAGTGCTGTATGACTGAGCAGCTTGCTTAGATGACCTGTGTATAATGTCAGGTGTTCTGAACACTGAATTAAAAGCGAGTCTCGTTCTGAGGTAGGTTAAGAAGCATTGTAGAGAAAAGAACAGAATGCTCATGTCATCGCTGTGCACCGTTTTAGGCATTTTTTCCTTCCGACATGTATTCTTGGAACCAGAGGAATCCGTCATTTGCATTGTTTGCTTCCCCAGCTGCCTTGTGGTCTGGGTTTCAGAGCATGCATCGATCATTTTGTGGCTTACTTGGGTCCGGCTGTAATGCAGAGGGACGAGGTGCTTCCTGGGTAATGCTGTTGGGGGTGCTGGGTGTATTGGACAGTAATCGCTTTTGTCCTTTGCACAATTTCTCTTGCTCTGACATGACCCCATTATCAGGTGCGGTGTCAGAGGGACTCTCAGTGAACTCACAATAGAATACTTGTGGGAAGTACCTCTGAATCCCACAAATGTCTCTATGCACAGCCAATGTCCTGGAGATTCTATAGCGCCACAGTGGCAGTCTAGAAGGCGATGCTGCAACTCCCACGTTCTTTGCAAGCAATGATTCTTGGCGATAGACTCAGAACAAAGCGATGGTTGATACAGTAGATTTCTTCCTGGTTAATGACAAAATAAAATGCTTTTGAAACAGTGAACAATGCTCATATCCCATACGTCTGCACAGCTCTGTTCCGTACTGGAGACGGGCTGCTTCAGGGCGGTAATTCTGTGGCTTGTCATAATTTTCAGTGTCTACAGCAAAATATGAGAAAAAGTCCAGGTGTCATCACCAGCCAACTGTACCAAGCACTCAACTAAGTCAATGTTCTAAGGACTGTGTCCAAGGCAATCAGCTCTTTATGTAGGAGACTCAAAGCTACTTTAGTGATGCAGAAAGGCCAGTATTGGCCCCATTAAACTGTGAGTTATCAATCAGCGTGTGCAAGGCTTCCTGTCTTGTATGTTCGGAGCCTAGCAGAGATGCAATCTGTTTGACCACAATGGAATGTGCTTGCAGATACGTATCTTCAGTACTTCGCACTTCCAACTGCATTTTCAACAGCTTTGCTATGTGTAAACTCAATTTCGGGTACTCAGTTTTTGTAAATTGCCGCCAGGCCAGACTAATGATTTCAATTGAAATGAGCTAGGTGGATCCAAAATGAACCCACAGTATTTAACTTGTGTGCCTACAGTGATCAGAGTTGGTATTCCTATTGGGACATGACAGCAAGATTGGTTGAAATGCACCAAATATGAACGATTCTGTAATCTATGTGCTTTACAGTAGAATGAGACAATTGGTGCAATATGCAGTGTGCATTTCGAGTTACTGGCACAGGAATTCACTGGCTCAGCATGTTCACACATTATTTGAGTAGAACCTTTCGTAATGAGTACAGTGTCAGGTCAGGCCTAGCTGATGACACACATGCATGTGAATATGGTACCATAATCTTCTCTGACCCACGTATCATTCACCCAATGTACATTACCCTACGAGTGTAATTCTTGACATATGTTAGAGGGTGCCGTTTGAATGGGAATGTCTAGTACCCCGTGCACTATCCAATTTGTGGGAGCCCGACGCCCAAGCAGATGCTGCCGCTACACTCTTTGCTAACACACTAAGAAATAAGAAAGTGGAGCCAGACATTGCCTGGCATTTTGCCACTTTGGACAAGTTAAGTGCCTGTATTTGGTCAGGCCATGAAATCACATTCCAATCCGGGACTCCTCTGCGGAGTGTCCAGAAAATCAGTTACTACAGAAAGACTCACTGAGGGCTCTTGGTCGTTAATGATAAAGAAGTCAGAATCAAACCCACAACATCTGTTATGATCTCTTTTAGCACACAGAAGCCTTGTTGTGGCACTTGATCATTAGCATCTGACACATTAAATCCTCGCTGTACTGCCTCACTTTCAGTTTGCAGGATTTGCATTATTGCTTGTGACCAAGTGTAAGTTTTTCCTGTTATGGATGCTTGTCCCACCTCACAAGGTACACCACGGTCTGAGGTGGTGCAGGTAGCTGCTCTCCTCGCACGCCTACTTTGGGTGCACCTCAGACTAGCAGCTGACTGCATGATAGCTGTCCAATTCTCTTCTTTTATGAGGTTATCTAGAGATTGTATCACCTCACTGAGGTGATATTGTGAAAGCATTCCTTGGCACAGATTACCTATTGATATAGCTTGTGTCAGGGAGGTGTTATGGGAGTTCCAAGTCCTATATGGGCCCACACTGAGACCTGCTTTTCTTTTATTGCATTAATTTGCTTGAACCGCCCATAACACAGGTCCCCCTGATGCATAAGTAATATGCTTGGTGCCATTGCGTTCTTTTGCTTCTCTATAGGACACACTCCAGATCTCGCCTTCTGTTTTCTCCCATTCAGTGTAGAAACTCAGGTTCCTATTGCTGCAAGTGGTCTGGAACTGTGTAGAATTTAAGAAATACATTTAATTTGGGAACCTACAAGCCATATCTAATGCGTGAGTGAACCCCTTTAATTTGCCATATCTGTTGACCCCAAGTAGACCATAGAGGGACAGTTCCCTGCCATATTTGTTCAGTCATGTTTGCAAAGTATCCTCTGTCAAAGATGACTGAATCTGCAACATACATATGTTGTGCATCATGTGGCTCAGGAGGGAATTTGTACTGATTTTCAAACATGTAATCCCCTACTTGATATGGTCTCAGTAAAATATATGGGAACTGTGCTTTGAATTCAGGACTACCAGTTTGGAAAGGCACTGCACAGTGTTCCCAGAATGTGTATTTAGGCCACAGAATTGGCTCATGTTTGACAAGTAAAAATGCATTGTAATATCGCACATAACACACATGGGGCCCACTTCATGGAGGTCCTCCATATAATCAAACACATCAAATAATGCATTTTGTGCAAACGTCTGAAGCCTAGTTCTTAACAGTTCTCTGTATGTTCTAGACACTGGATTACGGGGTGCAAACAGTCTGGATTTATCAATCACAGAAAAGGTGTGGACTTGTGGCTGTGTTGCTGGGCCAATATAGGTCTTGAATGATGGCATCCACACGTGACCCATAGTGTTACGCTCACCTGGCTCCCACAGAGGCGTCGATCTGAACTAGACAGCTGCGGTCTCCACCAATGTGACGCGTAGGGCCGAGATGACCGACTGGACTGGCCCACCTAGCTTCATTTGCTTGGCCCGTAGGAATATTCTTCTGCAAATGGAGAAAGGGAATTAACCACCCGTGGAGTTGAGTGTAAATCCCCCTAACCCCCGCTGTTCTCCCCACGGATCACCTTTGATGTCCCCTTTTATAGTCTCACCTGATGGTTTGAAAAGATGAGCTCTCCATCCTGCACTGAGCGCAGGGGCGCGTTGATAACCAGTTGCTTCACTGGCTCGAAGGAATTGGTGAGTTCCAGAACAATATTGACTCCGAAAAGTATGTAGTTCGTAAGAGTTCAAATGCCTGACTTTCACTCTTGTCCGATTCCTTGCAGATTGCAGCTTGACCCTAGTGAAGAGTTCCTCGTGGCAACCGGTAATATTCTGGTAAGGATTTGTATTTCCAACACAGTTCGATAAATAATGTCAATATGTAACCTGTTGCTTTCTCCCTTATTCAGGCACTGAGAGAAAGTATGAAGTCTCGGGGAATAATACCTCCGGCGGTAAAATCAGGTAAGTGTATTGTGGTGAGGAGGGTTCCCCTTGATAGTCCCTTTGTTTCACCTTGCTGTACTTTTGTTTCCCCTTAGGGGCCGGGGTTCGACGAAGATGCAGTGGAAGCTGCGCCGACCCGTGAAGGGGAATAGTACCCCCGGTGGTAAAATCAGTTAAGTCTATGGGGGGGTTACTAATATTCCTCTGTGTATTCCCTTGGCTCACCTTGCTGTTCTTGTCTACTCCTTAAGTGCCGTAATGTGGCGGGAACATGCGGGAGGATGCAGTGGAATGTGAAGATGCTGCTAAGGCCGGTGAGTTCAGCGCGGCGCTGCAGCAGGCGAGGCGATGCGCATAAAATAACTTCTTTCTTCCAGCTCGAAGGCGCGATGGATCGGGAATTCAGGTAAGGATCAAAAGGTATTGCTCTTGTTCTAACCTTTTCTCCTTCTTTCTCCCTTTTTCTAGGAGCTCCAAACACGAGGCGGGCGTGGCAGAAGACTGGATGCAGACTTGCAGGCACAGTGAGCGTTACGCTGCTGGATGCAGAATAACCCGAAGCATGTGCTGCTCTTCGGGCGTGGTTTAAATAGCCTCCAAAGTAGTCCCAGGTAAGTATTCCTCCCCAGCCCCGCCCGAGTAAAAAAAATAGTCCCTAGGTAAAATAGTCCCTTCCAAGCCTCATTTGGCTTGGAGCTCTTGCAGTATGATCTGCATCAGGTAAGTTCTACTCTTTGAGCCTGGCGCCTATGGCGCCAGGACTGACTCTCCATATGAGCCTGGCGCCAGGACCGCACCCAAACAGCCCATGGCAGGGGTTTTTGGGCTTGCCCAAAATAACTTGATGCCTGCTTCCGGGGTTGCTGGACCTGGTCTGGGTCCCCGGGGGTAGGCATCATGACACATAGTTAGAGGAAACATCTGTACTTGAGACGGGAGTTCCTGGCTCTGGGAGCTCTGGTTTTCTCGAACATGTGTGAACTTCTTTGCTTACAGGTGAAGTGGAAACCTTGCTCAGAAAATGCCCAGAAGTCAGTGAGATGAAGAATAAAATGAGGTTGAACCACAGTAGGAGGAAATACACTGCCAGTAATTTATAACACCATTTTAGGAAGTCTGTCCAAAATAATTCTTTCATCACTTAGCAACTTGGAAGGCTTTATGTTTCCAAATTGGCAGACTTGCAGTACTTTCCTGAATTGTGGACGTGTAATCAAGATTGGCATATTCTTCCCCATCTTGCACACCTATCATCATCATTTGCGGGATCTCCATTTCTTCATCTTCCGTGGGCTCCTCACTTGGAAGAGGGAGGTTCTGTGGAAACATTGCGGAAACCATGTGGCACAGGTTTTAGGTAGTCCACAGAGACATGCCTAGTACCTCTCTTAGGTGGTATTGTGGGTTTGATGGCAGTCCTGGAACCTTGCACTCTGATTACTTGCACTGCTAGTCTGTAAAACGGGCCAAATGGAGTCTTGTCATGGATCTTTTCCAGGACCCAATCTTCCTGCTTTGAGAGGGTTCTCAGGACTGGCCTCAGCAGCTTCCACCTGGAGGGATTCGCTCAGCAGCGTTGTCGCCAGCAGTTGCTTGTTCCTGGGTATGGGGCTAGGAAGAGCATGCAGGTCAGGCATATACATCTTTCTCACAAACAAGAGTTCAAATGGGGTTTTACCGTTGCATAGACTGGCGTAGTAAATTATTCACACTCCTGATCACTAATGGTACATGGTCTAGCCAGTTCCCCTCCAAGAGACAGAATGCATTTTAGTCAGGAACAACATTATTGAGTGGTTTGCCCTTCCTATGAGCCCATTCCATCTCTGGATGGGACGGGACTAGGAAAGTGCATCTCTGATCCCCAAGCCTCTAATGCCTTTCTCAGAGCCTGCTCTGTGAAGGCTTTATCATTATCAGAATGGAGCATTTAAGAGTTACTGTCATGGCTACTACACCTTGGAGTGCCCATATGACTGATTTGCAGTCTGCTTTCTTTTGAGGAATCATCCAGGTAAACCTAGTGCAAGAATCTACTATTACTAGAATGTACTTGTATTGGTTTACTGATGGTAGTGGGCCTATATGTTCCATATATTGTATCTCAAAGGGCGAGGCTGCCTTTCTCAAAGGAACCTCCTTAGGTTTTTTTTTGCTGTGGTCCACAGTTGTCTGTAAGCATGTGTCACAGTTTGCAATATATATTTTCACCTGCTGTTGAAGCCCTGGCCACAAGAAGCGATCAAGGAGCAGCTGTGCAGTTGCACTCACCCTAAAATGGGTAGATGCAAATCCAGCGTGTGGTTGCAATCGGTATCCCTACAAAATATCCCCACCTAAAATATCGCAGTACATATGGCTGTTTGTCTTACCATAGGCAATTTTTTTGGGGGATATTTTGTGGGAGCGGGGTATGCGGGGGTATCCCGCGCACATTTTAAAATAATGCGGGGGGTCCCCCGCAGGGTCCACGGGTCAATATTGCAGCAAAAATATGGCAATGTTTTTGAATCGCAATATTTTTGCGGGGACATTAACACATGGAACCCTGCAATCAGATTTTCCCTGTCTGTTCTATTTGGTATTAATCTTTGAATAGGATCCCCTTTTTCCATAGGAATTGTAACTATTGCTCTATTATATTCAATGTCATACATAGAATTACTGGGGAAACTTTTTGGCCTAGGTACAATACTTAAACAAGCCTCTTATTTCCTCATCCATCGCAGTCGCTGAGCGAGTTATGGCTGCTATTGTTTTTCTCACTGTGTGCTCTTTGGCATATTTATCTGCCAATGCATTGCCAGTGCTATGAATGTGCCCTTTGGTATGCGCTCTTGTTGCATAACCCATAGTAAAAGGGCAAGTCTTTTTAAAATCCCAAACCTACTTCCAGAGCTGCCTGGAAGCAATAGTTTATGCCTAATGTCTTTGAAGTCATTTTGCATCCACCAATGCAAGTCAGTGTTATAAGCCCTGACACTGTAATCTGAATCTGAGACTACTAGAGTGGGGCTTCCCTTAATCTGCTTGGCGCAATGCAAGTAGAAACCCATGCAGTTCAGCAGTCTGGGCAGACATGTCTCCCATATGCTTGGTTGCAATATCAGTATGTATAAATTCTTCATGTGTGAAGCATCCTAGGACTTCTGCACATGCGGCAGTGTACTTAGACTGTGTCCCCACTGCTGGGTTAGCTGACCCATCTGAGTAAATCACCTGGAAAAAAAATCAAACAATGGTATGTCAGGCCATGTGATGTCTGGCTCTGTGTCCATTGTCCAAATCAATCCACTTAGTCTTTGCAATTCTGCCTTATAATGTGTCACAGCTGTCGCTATGGATATCAGAACCGTCAGTCCCACTTCCCTCCTCTGACTCCTCATCTGATGAGCTGGAGTCCGTGGCGTATCTGAGAGCGTCTCGGTATTGACGACAGTTGGAAGTTAAATCCCTTACGCGGTGGGAAGCTACAGCGGCCGCTTGTTAACAGTGGCCACTGCAGCCCCGTCACCGAAGGCGGGTGAATAGAGGAAAAAGCCAAATGACAAAAAACCCCTCTGTAGATATCGATGTGCTGAAGAATCGGCTGGATGGATTCTGAAGTCCAGGAGCAGTCCGGAGCGGCCAATAATAGGAATCCAACGAGGCAAGGTATACGGCAGGAGTGGAGCAGGAAGTATGGGTGGAAAGCACAGGTAAGCCGGGAAACATGGGAAAGTGTGGACGGGGAAAGAAATGGGATCAAGTCCCATGGAGAGCAGCAAGCGACGGAGCGTCGCTAGAAAAGAAAGAGGAAAAGTAACGGAGAGAGGAAGAGCTCTGAAAGAAAAATAGAGCGATAGAACACAAGCGTACCGCAACAAAGTAAGCAAGCGAAAGCTCAAAGTTCCAACGCGCCATCCGCCGGAAAGACGCGGAGTAAAGTCTTCCAGAGACGGCGACGTCACAACGTGAAAAACGTGAAAAAAGACTAGACCGCCACCTATGCGAGAGCAGAAAGGCGTGTATCAACCTAATGGCCACTCCAACTGAACCGTCGCCACAGTCTCCATGCGGTCGGGCACATGACAGTATGCCCCCGTCTGAAGGAGACCCCCCCACCCCCCTGGCTTGCCTGGATGACAGGTGTGAAACCTCCGGAGCAGTCTTGGGGCATGAATGTGGGTCAAAGGTTCCCATGAGTCTTCCGACCTGGGGTATCCTTTCCATCCGATTAAGTACTCCAGTCTCCCTTTATGGCATCTTGAATCGAAAATATGGGAAACCTCATATTCGTCACCTTCTGTGGTGGCCTCGAGATGTGCATGGTTCGATGTGGAGTGTCCATGAGATTGAAAGAAAGGTTTAAGTAGAGAAGCATGAAACACTGGGTGAATGCGTTTGAGTTTGGGGGGGCGGGGATGCAGTTTGTAAGAGACCGGATTTATCTTGGATAGGATGGAAAACGGGCCCAAATATCTGGGAGAAAGCTTGGAAGAATGGGCCCATTGAGGGAGGTATTTGGTGGATAACCATACTTTTGAACCAACCTTCCAATCTGGGCCCAGCTGGCGGTGAACATCTGCTTGTTTCTTGTAAGATATGGCTGTGTCTTTGAGACTGGAAGAAGCAGAGGAATGGGCTTCCTGGATGGTAGTAAGGATGGTCGCTTTGTTATTCTTTTTTTATGAAATGATACACATCGTTCTAAACTGAAATTTTATTTTTAAATATTCCTTTTAGTTTTTGGTTTCTTCCTTTAGTGCGTTTTAATGCTGTCAATGATAATAATAATAATAATAATAATGGGGTTATTGTATTTTGGTATGCTTATGCAACTTATGCAACTGATGTAAATTTGTAAATAATGTGCCATTTTTCTTTTGTTAAATTATGTTGCAACAAAGTCTCCTTTTTTGTAAGGTTGAATTCTTTCAGCCAATCAAAATAAAAAAATAAAATAAAAAAAGATGGTCTCTATGGCTGGGAACTGAGACCGTATATGTGCCACTGGAAGGATGCTTCTTGGGTGCAAACCGTAGGTGCAGTAAAAGGAAGACATCTTGGTGGCAGAGTGTTTGCCGTTGTTAGAGGCAAATTCTGCAGTAGGTATAAGCGCTACCAAATTATCTTGTTGCAGATTGCAGAAACATCTAAGATATTGTTCCAGGGTAGCATTTGTCCTCTGTCTGCCCGTTGGTCTGTGGATGAAAACCCGACGAGAGTGCTCTTTCTATGCCCAAATGGTGACACATAGCCTTCCAGAACCTAGATGTGTACTGTGAACCTCTATCTGAGATAATTTTGTCCGGCAGCACGTGTAGAGGAAAAAAGCCCGAAGAAAGACCTGTGCCATCTCCTCAGTCAATGGTATTTTGGGTAGCGGGGAGAAATGTGCCATCTTAGAAAAAGTGTCTACCGTCACCATGATACAAGTGCATGAATTTGAAGGAAGTAAGTCGACTATGAAGTCAGTAGTAGCAATACTCCAAGGACGTGTGGGAATAGTGGATTGTTCAAGCAGTCCTATGGGTTTGCCGGGATGATACTTAGCTTGGGCACATACTCAACATTTCTGAACGTAATCGGTCACGTCTTTGTGCATCTGGAACCAGAAATATGATCGCTGGACGAGGTCTAGAGTTCCTGATACTCCTCTGTGTCCAGCAGTGCGAGCGTCATGACAAAGACAGATAACCTTTTTGCGGAGATCGTCTGTGTAAGTAGAGCGGATGTCCTCTAAACCAGAGCCCATCTTTCATCTGGAAATCCTAGGTGATGAAAGGTTGTTTTCTCGCCGTAGCTTGTCTTACTTGCTGCAGAAAGGTGTTAACGGTGGCTATACGGATCTGATCAGGGAACATTCGCTCTGGGTCAAAAGTAGGAGTTTTACTGGCATCCTTTCTAGACAGGGCGTCGGCCAAGATGTTCTGACTTCCTGGGTGGTAAGTGATGTGAAAATCATACTGGGCAAAAAAATGTGCCCACCGAGCTTGTCTGGAGTTTATGCATTCCATTGACTCAAGGACTTTAAGATTTTTGTCGTCTGTACCAATGGTAAAGAGGTGGCTCCCTCCTAGAAGTATATGTCTCCAGGTCTCACAAGCCGTTTTCATAGCCAGCAGTTCTTTTTCCAGTACAGAATAGTTTTTTTGACTTGCAGCTAATGTCTTAGATAAGTAGGCTATGGGATGTTCTACCTTCGAAGGTTTGGAGAAGAACAGCCCCAATGGCTGCTGTGGAGGCATCTGTCTCGACTATGAAGGGTTGAGATTGAATGGGATGCCTGAGGATCGGAGCAGAACAAAAGAGTCTTGAGATGGGTGAAACTCTTCTGCCTTAGTGGTCCACTGGAACGGAGAAGAACTCTTCTTAAGGAGAGAAGTGATCAGGATGACTACCTCTGAAAAGTTCTGAATGAATCTGCGGTAGTACTTAGCCAACCCCAGGAATCTTTGGACCTCTATGGCAGTTACTTTCCGTTCGTCCATGGAAACTCCTTCATGAGATGGAATGTATCCCAAATAGGGTATGGTATTTACGCCAAAGAGACACTTTTCAAGTTTGGTACGTAAATGATTGTCTTGGAGGCGGCTCAGCACTTCAGAGACGTAGGTGGTATGTTGTCTAGGATCCATGGAGAATATAAGTATGCCATCTAAGTATATTATGACAGAGACAAACATGTCCGAGAACAAGCAGTCCATGAGCCTTTGGAAGACTGCTGGCGCTGTCAATCTGGAAAAGTGAATACCCTTCGAATGATGGACGTATCTTGATGGTCGAAGGCCAACCGTCTTATGCACAGAATTATAGAAAAACAGACTGCTATGCTTGAACAACAAGCGGCCATTTTAAACGTAGCAAGAATAGTCATTTTGCTTGTTAACCATTGCTCATTGCTTTCTGTCTAAACTGCTTTGCAGCTTGCAATTCTTGCGAATTCTGCTTACTCTGATCAACTGTTAACATTGTTGTCTGAATATGAAAGGGCAAGGTCGCGGGACTGAGGAGTTCGTTGAAACTCCTCAGGAGTACCCCAGAAAGGAATGCCCACGCTCCCTCTCTGTAGCCTTGAGGGAGAGCTGCAGGGCATTTAATCATTTCACAGCTGCCAGCCAGTCTCATACTGTGGTAGAATATGTTAGAATAAAGCAGCTAAAGGCTTGAATTACGCTCTTCTTACGGCCCCCCTTCGCAAAACCCTTTAGAGCGTGTCGGCTCCCAGGACACAAATAGTACCTCATAGATAGCAAAGCTTGGAATGTGGCTCTTCCCCCGTGTGCATCTTGCTTCCAAGAACAGAACCACTGTGTTCTGTTCAACAACTAGAAGATGCCTCCGCACTTTCTAATTGCACATTGTTACTAGAATAGACATCGAAAGTGTCATTGTCATACCCGTCGAAATGTCCATCGTCATCCCGAGTTCAAAGAAACTTAATAAAGGAGGGTGTTAAACATGACATAGCTGATTGTATGATATGCATTTTGTATATATGTAACTGATGTACGTAATTCGCTCTCTTGCGTCCCTCGAGGTCTAGAAAACTCGCATAGCGGGGCGTGAGACCACAGTTGGCCAATTGGGACTATTTTTGCTTGCAATAAACCCTAGCATTGGGAATTTGAACCTCGTGTCTGGCGCATCTTTTCGTGTATGGTTATTGCCTTGTTTCCATAACGCGAGGGACTCCTAGGGGCCCCTTTCAAGATGGCGCCCACTAAGGACCCTCCCCCACTTGCCCCATCGTATACGTTGTAATGGAGTAAAGGCGGAAGAACGGCGAGGACAGGACGATCGAGCCGGGATCAAGAGGTGTACGGGGCGCCCTGTAGAAGTGAGGAGATTTTCCTTCCGCAGATCTGCACACATCTGATCCCTGATCGACGTACCGGGCCAGAGGGCAAAGGAGGCAAGGGTCCAGAGACTAGGCAGAAGCCAGAGAAGCGCAGAGGTTGCGTTAGGACAGGCGACTTGTTTTATCAGGTGAGTCATTCCCCGATTCAAACTAAAACCTGATTTTTGGTAGAGTGTTGATTTTGCAAATTCAAACGTCCAGGTAAAGGTTAGTAAACAAAGGGAAAGGTTAAAAACATGCCTGGAGTACTGTCCACTTTAGCGGGGCTTTTCCGCTGCGGTAGACAGTCCTTGAAATATGGCCAAAGTGCACCGCCTGGGGGAACGCCGGCTTATGACATGTATGCAAAATATGGTGTGGGTGCGATAATATTTTGTGAAATTTGGCATAGGCAAACTAGAAAGCAACAGGACCATCAGTGGCCAATTAAGCTTTGAGATTGCGAGGATAGATAACCTAGAAAGGGTGCTGATTAGGATAAAAGCGCGACCCGCAGCTTTTGAGACTGTCAAAGATTGGAGGAGGGAAGCAATGCTCTGACTTAGGAGTAGAGAGAAGCATGCGCGTAGGCACAAATCGAAGCTTGAGGTAGCAGAAGAAAAGGAGGAGGAGTGGACGTGAGCAAATGAACATAGAAGGAATATACCCGCAGCGGGAACTACACATTACTAATGCGGGTCGAGGCCCAAAACCAGAATCGAAACCAAACACGCCAGTAGTGACTGTGCAGGCCCAACCAGTAGCTCTCATACCCCCTCCCGTAGCCCAAGCACTTCCCCTCACGCAAGCATTAACCCAAGCCCCACCCACAGCTTGAGCCCTCCCACAAGCGCAGACCGCAGACGCACAATTTCCCAGCACCCAGCAAGGCCCTTCACAGATGCCACCTGTGTCACTTGTCCCATCCGCACCTCCCGCTCCAGAGACAGATTCAGCACCATCCGCCCCTCCCAAAGTCGAAATTGAGACCGGGGAGGCGAGAGGCGGGGCTGAAGGAACAGGATTTGGACGGGTAACTCGAAGCGCGATCAGCAAAAAAAGAAAGATTGAATTACAGCAAGAGGCAGAAATGTACATAGAAGGAAATGATGGGACGGCAGCATTGGCCTTATTGTATGGGTACCGAAGAAGCAACGAGAGACAGGTAGTGTTGGAATGCATGGGGAAATTTTTGGTGGGAGAATGGAAAAAGTTACTTGAGAAATTACCGCCACAACGATTGTTAGATTTGAACCAATTAGCATGTTGTAGAATAAAAGATGAAGAAGTAAAGGAACATGTGAATGGACTTTTTGATCTTAAAAATGAGTTGGATAATGAGTATGCCGAAATGTTTGCTGCACCTGGATACAGGGGTTGGGATATTAGAAGAGATGGGAGAGGGACGGTAGAACCATACATACAGCGGAGACATTCAATGTCATCTGTACAGAGGGGCGACAAGCTGAAAGTATGTATACGGGAAGCGATAAAGTGGGTGTCGACACCTAGTATCCAAACAATGGTCATACATGACATATTTGACGAATATTCCATGCCAATGAAAAGAAAGGCACTGCAATCGATGGTTGAACATTTCATAGAGAAGGATATAAAAAAACAATAAGGCTAGCCCACCTGAGATACTAGCGGTATACAAGAGAACATTCGAGCGAAGTACAGGAGAAACGGGCCTATCACTGGACTTAGGAATACTATTGAACCTAAGAGAAGGGGGAGGGATCGCGAGTGGGGCATTTCCAATGAGAGAGGTTCCGCCCACGTTTGTACCAAAAGTAGAGATCCCTGCGACGGGAACAGTAGGAGCGCAGGTAACACCAGCCCATTTCACCGCCCAGTATGTGCATGTCCCCTTTTCCAGGCAAGAGGTGAATACTATAAAACAGACGATTCCCGATATAAGAAAGAATCCAGCAGGTTTCTACAAAGAAGTAGAGTCAACCCTGAGATCAGCAGTGCTTACTATGAGTGATATAGATTTGATTTTCCCAGTCATTTTGCCAGCAGATATATGGAAACAGATAAGTACGGTAGATGACGTGGGGGCTTTTGGCGCCACATGGGCGGAGTTACTATTGGAGGACAAAAATAAAAAAGTAGGGGAAAATCCGGGAACCCGCATGGCAGATCTACCAGAAAGGATAATGCGGAGATTGAGGGAAATAATTCCAGAAAAAAGGATTCAGTGGGACAAATTAACTACATGTGTACAGGGCAAGGATGAGCCAGTAACGGATTATTTCAATAGATTTGAAGGAGTATTCACAGACTTCAGTGGGCAGGATGTGAGCACAGAGTCGGGGAAAAGGCTATTTGTTGATAAATATGTGAGGGGACTAATATCACCAATTCAAGATAAGTTAATGACGTCGGAAAGTTCCTGGGCAGCAAAACCGGGGAGTGAGATATTACACATAGCCCAATATTACGAGAACAGGGTAAATGTGGCGAAAGAAAGAGAGGTGAAGCAGAGTAAATTTTAAAACGAGGGTGTTACTGCAGCAGGTAATTGGATAGAATAGAGGTAGAGGAAATGCACAAGGCAGGGGAAATTTGAATAATACGCACGGGGTGTCATTGGGATTAAATCAATGTGCGTACTGTAAGGAGGAAGGACACTGGCGAGCGCAATGCCCGCACCTACAGAATAGAGGTGGGTTTGGCCAGAGAAGGCCTCATAGAGGACATCAGGGGTCAAATGGCCCAAGCAGAAATAGCATGCAGCAGCAACAGGGATATACCAATGAAGGTACTCAAAACCAATCCTATGGTCAAAACAAAGCTCAACAGAACCAGGCATTGAACCAAAGTGTTCCGAACCAAAATCAGGGCGGGCAGGGCCAACACAGAAATGATCAGAGTGGAGGACACAGAGGGGGAAATGGGAATATTTTTGATACACAGCCAAACACGTATTATAGCAGCAGCGGTGACTACACGTCGGACGATGTGTTATTTTCGCAATAGGACAGCCCACGGCAGGGGTCGGAACCAGTGTCTATTCCCGTGAATCAGAGAGGACCCTACGTAGAAATGAGAGTCGGGAATGAGGAGCACCGTTTCCTTGTAGATACAGGGGCACAGAAGTGTTCGATAGACCACAACTTGGTTCCGGAGATCCCACTGTCGGGGCAAAAGAATGTTTCTGTAGGGTTCGCAGGTACACCAGTAATTAACCCCATGTCCGAGGCTGTCCCAATTACAATAGGACCATTTACAGAACAGTGTCCATTTCTTCTGACAGAAAATTGTGGGGAGAACTTGCTAGGATTAAATTTGTTGAGAAAATTGGGGGCAGTTATACATAGTACGGCAGATGGGATGTTCCTCACGATGTGGCCTCGCGATGCACCGGTGACGGAATTTATGTCAAAAGCGTTACCAGAAGAGCTAAGTAGAGTACCAACCTGTCTGTGGGCAAGGCATGATAACGATGTAGGATGCTTAAAAATAGAGCCAGCAAAAATAACTTTGAAAGATGGTGTTACATTACCACGAATTCCCCAGTATAAAATTTCTGTTGAAGGTGAGAAGGGATTAAAAAGTATTGTTACTGACCTGATGAGATTGGGGGTGGTTGAAGAAATTGCAGGTAGCACATGCAACAGCCCGATTCTTCCAGTTTACAAGAAAGGAGGCAATGAAGTACCATATCGTTTCATAATTGATCTGTGCGCATTGAACAAAGTGGTAGACCCACAATTCCCTTTGGTCCCAGATGTCATAACAATACTGACAATGATACCGGCCACTGCAGAATACTTTAGTATAGTTGATTTGAAGAACGCGTTCTTTAGCATTCCAGTGGATAAAAGCAGTAGAATATCTGTTCGCGTTCACTCTAGGAGGTCGATCATTCACATTCACACGCATTCCACAAGGATACACAGAAAGCCCGAGCATTTACAGCAGAGCGCTAAAAGAGCAGCTAGACATGCTAGAATTACCCGAAGGTTGTGTACTCTTGCAGTACATAGATAACTTATTGCTAGCTGCTGACACAAAAGAGATCTGCAAAGAAAGTACTATATTACTATTGACACACTTAGCGACCCATGGTCACAAGGCAAGTTTGAAGAAATTCCAGTATAATCAAAAAGGTGTCTTATTTGGGTTACCTACTTTCGAAAGAAGGGAGAAGATTAACACCAGAACGCATTGAAAGTATTTCTAGTATGCCTATTCCAAAAACTCAAAAAGGAGTGAGAGCTGTAATAGGCATGGCCTCTTATTGTCAGCAATGGATCAGTAATTTTGCGTTGATTGTGAAGCCGATGATAAAATTAACTAAAAAGGATGCAGTGATGCCTTTACAGTGGGATGAGGAATGTCAGAAAGCGTTTGAGCAATTGAAAGCTGCATTATGTGCTGGGCCAGTTTTAGGCACTCCTAACTATAAGAAGATCTTTAGACTATTTGTGAGCGAGAGTGAAGGATGTGCATTGGCGGTTTTGACACAGGAACAAGGTGGAAGAAATAGGCCGTGCGGCTATTATTCTTCCGCGCTGGACCCTGTAGCATGCGCCCTACCACGTTGTTTGCGATCCGTTGCAGCGGCTGCTGCGTCAGTGAAACAAACGGAAGGAATGGTATTGGGGCACACTTTAATTCTGATGGTGCCACATGCTATAGACGTTCTATTAAATAGAACACAGACGCAACACCTCACTTCTGCCAGACTAACAAGATCTGAGCTCATCTTGTTTGCACCCCACATCCAAATTATGAGGTGTAGCGCATTGAATCCTGCAGAATTAATGCCACTGCCCATAGCAGAAATTGGTGACAACGAATCACCACCCCATGATTGTTTAATGGTCACTGAAGAAGAAACAAATGGAAGAATTGACTTGAGCGACATCCCACAGAAAGAGCCAGATGGGGAGTTATTTTGTGACGGCTCTTGTTTTAAATTACCTGATGGCACATCAACGGCCGCATATGCAATTACTACCCTAGAGAGTGTTGTAGAAAGCAAAAGAATCCCCTACAATTCGGCACAAGCCGCAGAAATAATACCACTGACCCGAGCCTGTGAACTCTCTGAGAATTTGAACGTGAATATTTATACTGACAGCCAGTACGCCTTTGGCGTGGTTCATAACTTTGGCCGACTATGGGCTGAGAGGGGTTTCTTGACATCACATGGGGCCAGGATTCAGCATGGCCCTTTGATTGTGCGATTGTTGTCTGCACTCACGTTTCCAAAGCGCTTAGATATAGTGAAATGCGAGGCGCATAAAAAAGTAACATGGAGAGGGAAACGCATTTGCAGACAGGATTGCGAAACAAACAGCTACAGATTTGGGAAATAAAATGATGACAGTACAGACTGAGGAAGTACCTTGTATGATAGAGAATGGAGTTGCCACAGTCAAAGAAATGCAGGCTGAGGCCACGACCGAAGAGATTCAGGGGTGGGCTGAGGGCTCTACTGAGTTAGATTTGGAAGGATGTTGGGTGGACAAGGAAACAAAGAACTGGATGTTGCCAAATTGTTACGCGACTGCAATGGTTACGATGGCGCATAGCCCTACCCACATTTGCGCGAAGAAAATGGTACAGCATTTACCCACAGTATGGAAAAATGAGCACGCAAAAAAGAATGCAGAAAGACTAGTGCAGAATTGTATTACGTGCCTGCAACACAATGTAGGGAAGGGAACCGTGACTCCAGTAGGTAGTTTTGGCCCACCCTCTATGCCATTTGAGGTGATCCATTTTGATTTCATAGAAATGGAAAGGTGCCAGAACTACAAATATGTGTTAGTGGTGATTTGTGCATTTAGCAAGTGGGTGGAGGCATATCCTTTAATAGACTGCACTGCCATGTCAACGGCAAAAGTAATGTTGAAAGAGTATTTCTCCTGGTTCGGGTTGCCCAGTGTCCTGTGGTCAGACAATGGCCCACACTTTGTTGGCGCAGTAGTACTACAGATCTGTGCAGGTCTACAGATAGAGAAACGATTCCACAGTTCCAGGCATCCCAGTTCTGCCGGGCTTGTTGAGAGACATAACGGTATCTTAAAGTCAAAGATAGCTAAAATCTGTGCTGGGAGCAAGTTGAGTTGGGTGGATGCATTACCCCTAGCGCTATTATGCATGCGCACGTCTGTGCAGACTAAAACTGGGCTCTCCCCATATGGAATTATAATGGGGAGACCGGCAAATGTATGGTGCGCACCGCAGCCCAAAAGATTATGCGAGTTCGAGCATTTTATGTTAAGCACGTACTGTGGCCTTTTAATGCAGAAGTTGCGTTTGATTCATCAGCAGGTGCAGGAGGCGTTACCAGTGCGATACACCGGACCGGGGCACTCACTGGAGCCTGGAAGCTGGGTCCTGATTAAAACCTTTGAGCGGAAGACAGCATTAGCACGCAGGTGGCGCGGCCCCTACCAAGTACTTTTGGCGACGCAAACGGCTATTCGAGTGGACGGACGGAAGGCATGGATCCATGCGACACATGCCAAAAGATTCCCAGGACTGTTGACAACTTCCGACGACCAGAGAAAGGAGACGGTCTCGGAAACGAGAGAAACTGTTGCCAGTCCACTGCCACAGCATCAGCCTGAGCAAGAAGTGAAAGTTGAAACAAAGCCTGAGCGAGAAGTGAAAGTTGAAACAAAACCTGAGCGAGAAGTGAAACTCGAAACAGAGCCTGAGGAGGCTTCCAGTAAGGGGAAAAGGCGAAAAGTGCCCCAACGTTGCTCAGCAGAAACATCACTGCCGAGCGACACAAACCCTGCATTGCGAACACGAGCAGAAACAACGCTGTACCCCTTTGGCGCCCGCCAGTCTCTGCAAACGCACCAGAGCCAAAGAAAGAAACTACATCATTGCCACGACGCTCATCGCTACCTATCATTGTGCCGCAGGCTGACACTGAGCCTGATACTGGAAGTGCAACGGCACTATTCATGGATCATACAATACCAGGAGTGAAACGGTATAATTTGCGGCCTCGACAGGCAAAGTGATCCACAGATCTTTGGTGCTTTTCTTTTGCCTTTGGTTCCACTCACGGACGGAGTAGGAGCCAGGGGCGTAGAGGAGAGAAGTGTGAGAGTTGTGCAAGTCGGACAATTCTAGACTCACGGCTCCTCGGTGCGCTTATAAAAAAAAAAAAAAAGTAAATTTTAAAAAAAAGTACATGTGTCCTAAGCCAGAGCGGGACAAGCTGGATGCACATAGTACTCTATCAATAAAGAACTGTTCAGAAATCGTCTGAGCAGTGGGAGAAAGAACAACTAATATTGCTCGGAGTGGATAAGTGATCTAGGCTGTGAAAGGGCTGGCAGAATTGAACTGTGACATTTTTGTTGAACTTTTCTGGTATCAAGAACTAGAGACATTTGCAACGAACTTTGCCAGCAAGAAGAAGGACGATGAAGAACAAATCAAGACCGGTTTCAGCCTCCTCCTGCACCCCTGCTGAAAAGATGATCAGTTTTAGAGACTATAAATTTAGGGGAAAAGCATGGTGAAAGGAATAAGGTACTGATTTGGACATTGGACCTGTGTTTCTTAAGTATGGTAGTACCAACAATAACAGCTATTACACTTATGGTTCCTGGAGTCCGCACACCCATTAGAAACACTTTTGCCAAAAGCAGCTACTGAAAGCCCGGTTCATGTAATCACTGGTACTTTGCCCCCAATAGAAGAAAGACAGAGAAAGATATGGCAACAATACATTGTTGCTCATCATGACCCATGCGGTTTTAAAGAAAAAAGATTGCTAGGTTTGTGCCCATTTACCACAGCACGGTGGGAAAGGGAAAGGCTGGTATGTACAACCGTTACCATTGGTTTATTCATGTGAAGTATCGTTGAGTGCAATGTTCTTTGGGAAATGGAACAAGAGTAATACGGGTCAGTTAGATGAGACCAATATGAATGAATTTGAGGAAGGAAATGATCATGAGACCTGTGGGTTGTTCCATATTCCACAAAGCTCGCGTGTTTTCACCAGATCCCATGAGGAAGAATACACGAAAGACAACAAGACTAGATAGATTACATAGGCAGAATAGACCGACCCCGCCAGCAGAAGAAACATCAGTAATGACATTTCGAATGAGGGATGAATGGAATAAAGATGCTGTGCCCCCTGCCTATACACTGGATCACAGTCCCGAAACTGCTCCCCTATGTTTACAGAAAAAAGGTTCCTATAAAGTAGGAACGTTTAGCAACTGCCTGAACACGGTGGTTTTAAAGCACAAAATAGAACCCGTGTACGTAGAGGACCCGGTTTACTTTATATGTGGGAAAAAAGCATATCCATGGTTACCTAGGAACTGGGGAAGTACATGCTACCTAGGTCTACTGTTTCCAGGAGTGTTCTTCTTGGAAACAGCAGAAGTAGCCAGACGAACAAAAGGTAGAACTCAAAGGAGTAGCGAGGATGGAATGATAGCAATAGATATAGCCAAATCATTTATACCATTCTTGTCCCAAATAGAAAATTCCTACAATATAAGAAAACTGTCTGGAATATTAAAAAATACAATAGATTCAACAACGGATATTTTATTGAATATGACATTAGAAGAGAAAGGAATAAGACTAATGGCACTACAAAACAGGATGTCTCTCGATATAATATTAGTTGATCGTGGGGGAGTTTGCAAACTCGTGAAAACTGCATGCTGTGTGTATATAGATGATTACTCCTCTATGATATTTAAAGCAATCCGGAAATTACATGTCTTAAGTTCCACACTCTCTACTGAAGAAGGGGGTTGGGGGATAGGATCCTGGTTTTGGGGACTATTGCGGTCCTGGGGATTGAAGTTAATTTCGATACTAATGGTGGTACTTGGTATATTCATAACATGTTGCTGTTGCATACAATGCTTACCAATAGTTTGCACTGAAATAACTGATGGATGTACTAAGGGATGTATGCACATGGTGTCGAGAGGAAAACAAACGCATGGCCGAAATAACAGAGACACTGATGAAACAAAAACAGTAAAACAATTCATGGCTATAGACAAATGATGAAAATGATGCTCATGATAGCATGAAAGGTTCAGACATAGATACCCCAGACTTATACTCATCGGAGGAGGATACAATGAATGAATAAGACGTTTGGCATACGGCCAAAAGAAGGGTTTGTCAATCTGGAAAAGTGAATACCCTTCATTTGAATGATGGACGTATCTTGCACAGAATTATTGAAATACAGACTGCTATGCTTGACCAACAAGCGGCCATTTTAAACGTAGCAAGAATCGCCATTTTGCTTGTTAACCATTGCTCATTGCTTTCTGTCTAAACTGCTTTGCAGCTTGCAATTCTTGCGAATTCTGCTTACTCTGCTCAACTGTTAACATTGTTGTCTGAATATGAAAGGGCAAGGTCGCGGGACTGAGGAGTTTGTTGAAACTCCTCATGAGTAGCCCAGAAAGGAATGCCCACACTCCCTCTCTGTAGCCTTGAGGGAGAGCTGCAGGGCATTTAACCATTTCACAGCTGCCAGCCAGTCTCGTACTGTGGTAGAATATGTTAGAATAAAGCAGCTAAAGGCTTGAATTATGCTCTTCTTACGGCCCCCCTTCGCAAAACCCTTTAGAGCGTGTCGGCTCCCAGGACACGAATAGTACCTCATAGATAGCAAAGCTTGGAATGTGGCTCTTCCCCCGTGTGCAGCTTGCTTCCAAGAACAGAACCACCGTGTTCTGTTCAACAACTAGAAGATGCCTCCGCACTTTCTAATTGCACATCGTTACTAGAATAGACATCAAAAGTGTCATAATTGTCATACCCATCGGAAATGTCCATCGTCATCCCGAGTTCAAAGAAACTTAATAAAGGGGGGTGTTAAACATGACATAGCTGATTGTATGATATGCATTTTGTATGTATGCAACTGATGTACGTAATTCGCTCTCTTGCGTCCCTCGAGGTCTAGAAAACTCACGTTTCGGGGCGTGAGACCACAGTTGGCCAATTGGGGCTATTTTTGCTTGCAATAAACCCTATCATTGGGAATTTGAACCTCGTGTCTGGCGCATCTTTTCGTGTATGGTTATTGCCTTGTTTCCATATCGCGAGGGACCCCTAGGGGCCCCTTTCAGCGCGTTTACTAGCCCAAAGGGCATCTCCCGATATTCATATAGCCTGAAGGGGGTGCAAAAAGCAGTCTTCCATTCATCTCCTTCCCGAACTCGGAGGAGATGGTACGCACTCCGTAAATCGAGTTTAGTAAAGATCTTGGCTCCTTGCACTACCTCAAGTATGTCTGAAATGAGCGACATCGGGTATCTACCCCGTATTGTGACCTTTTTGAGTCCCCGAAATTAAATACAGGATCTCAATTTGGTGGTGTCTCGCTTGGGAATGAAGAACAGAGGCGCCCCTGCAGAGGATTTTGAGGGCTGGATAAGTCTATTTTGCAGATTACTATCCAGATATGCCCGAAGGGCCTGCTTCTCAGTATTAGAGAGTGAAGACATGCGCCCAAATGGTACCAACGCTCCGGGAATTAGGTCTATGGCACAGTCTTTTGGTCTGTGAGTTGGTAGCTCCAATGTTGACTGTTCATGGAAGACCTGTTGGTATCAGAGGTATTCCGTTGGTAAGGAGTGGATCCCAACTGAAAGAGCTGATGAGGGGTTTGTGGTTTGAATATTCACAGCGCACAAAGGCAGGCCACACTGTTTCTTGCAGCATTCCGATTCAAAAGCCAGGAAGTTGTTGGTCCAATCAATCCGGGGGTTATGGCGGCAAAACCAAGAGATTCCCAGGATAATAGGCAGCCCGTATAATGTCAAATACAATCATCTCTGAGTGTTGAAAGATCTTGAGATGTAACACCAGTCGAATGTGTAATAGGGCCTGAAGATAACGGGGTACCGTCGACCCCTTCCACTTTCTGATCTTCGGGTTTTTCGATTCGTGGTTTTCCGATTTTGGTTGCCCAGTGGACATCCACAAAATTACCGGCTGCACCACAATCTAGTAGTGCCAAAGCCTCCACCCAACTTCCATTGATGTGCAATTGAACCACAATCACCATAAAACGAGAATCCTCAGAACAGTTTTGTGTAGGAGAGGATACTGAGAGGGAAACATAGGGATGAGTAGTATATCGATTTCCTCAGTAGTTTGTCCCTCTCAACTCTGAGGATGACAGTTTCTCAACCGTCGTAATACTAGCTCCTCACAATTAGTTATAGAGTGCTTCTCTGATGCACAATATGCGCACAATCCTCTTTCTCGACGGCGACGCCGTTCTTCACTGGTGAGAGGGCCTCGGGTCATCCCAATCTGCATTGGTTCCTCTTTCGGGAGAGTGGAGGAAGAGGGAAGGACATTTGGTAGAGTACCACCGAAATATGGCCGGCTCTTGTATTTGCGCCGTTCGTTCTTTCGTTCAGCCAGGCGGTGGTGCTCTATTTGAAGAACAGCGCAAAATAGTTCTGCGAGAGTCGGGGGTCTCGGCATACAAGCGAGCTCGTCTTTGATGTCCTCCTTCAGACCCATTTCTGAAGATCGCATACTGAGCCTTTTCTGGCCAGCCTGCCTGGGCTGCTAAAGCTTTGAAATTAGAGATATACGACAGCACCTCCATAGATCCCTGATGTGCATCCAGGATCTCTTCACATGCTGAGTAGGTGGTCTCGGGACGCTCAAAGGTCTGCCTAATTAGGGTGCAAAATTCCCCATAGTCTTGGAGAGCGGGATCTTCTCCTATAGCTAACAGAGCGACCCAAGACAAGGCGTTTCCCACCATATTCGAGACCATAAACCCCACTTTAGCCTTGCTTGTGGCAACGAGGACAGGTCTGTACGTGAAATACAGCTAACAGGAGTCGAGAAATTCTCTCACCTTCTTTGAGGATTTGTCAAACTTTCCGGATGATAACGGCATTGGGGGCAATTACGGCCCCTGCGGGTTCTCTCTCGTGGTCATCAGTTGTTTAAGCACAACATTTTCAGCCTTTAAAGTCTGGACTTCATGGGAGATTTGTTGCAATGTCTGGTTTTCCACCTTCAAAGTTTGGACTTCTTGGGAAAGCTTCTGTATGGCCCCAACGAGTTTGTGGATCTGTTCTGGGGTAGCCATTGTTGGGCGTTGCAAACTACTGTCACTGCTGTAGCTATGGATATCAGAACTGTCGGTCCCACTTCCTCCTCCGACTCCTCACCTGATGAGCTGGAATCCGTTGCGTATCTGGAAGCGTCTCGGTATTGACGACAGTTGGAAGTTAAATCACTTACGCGGTGGGAAGCCATAGTGGCCACTTGTTAACAGTGGCCACTGCGGCCCCGTCACCAAAGGCGGGTGAATAGGGGAAAGAGCCAAATGACAAAAAAACCCTCTGTAGAGATCGATGGGCTGAAGAATCGGCTGGATGGATTCTGAAGTCCAGGAGCAGTCCGTAGCGGCCAATGATAGGAATCCAACGAGGCAAGGTATACGGAAGGAGTGGAGCAGGAAGTATGGGTGGAAAGCGCAGGTAAGCCAGGAAACATGGTTAAGTGTGGACGGGGAAAGAAATGGGATCAATTCCTGTGGAGAGCACCGAGCGATGGAGCGTCACTAGAAAAGAAAGAGGAAAAGTAACGGAGAGAGGAAGAGCTCTGAAAGAGAAAAATAGAGCGATAGAACACAAGCGTACCGCAACAAAGTAAGCAACGGAAAGCTCAAAGTTGCAACCCGCCGTCCGCCGGAAAGACGTGGAGTAAAGTCTTCCAGAGACGGCGACGTCACAACGTGAAAAAGACTACACCGCCACCTATGCAAGAGCAGAAAGGCGTGTATCAACCTAATGGCCACTCCAACGGAACCGTCGCCACAGTCTCCATGCGGTCGGTCGCATGACATAATGGTACTTTACGTCTGGAGCATGTTGAGATGCTGTCCACTGAATCCATCTAGTGTGTAATGCCTTTGCATTTGGGACGCTAGGTTTTGTGGCAGCTTCTAGTTGAGCTAAAAGTGTGTTTGTGTGTACGGTTCTATTTGCTGCCAGCGGTCTCTCTTTCTGAATAACCATCTGAACTGAAGCCAGTATTTTCTCCTCAGGTGCAAATTTTAAGTCGGTGTGGAATATACATTTGACGTATATGCAATTGGTTTAGTCTCCCTAGATTGCACACTGTGTATGTGAAAGCATGGTCTCCCACCACAAGGTTTATCTCCAAGTCTTTATCTGTATTCCTGTCCTGCAAAGGACCAGTGTGAGTCATTAATGAATATAGCTGGTGCAGAATACGAGTGTTCTGGCAGCCAGTGAGGTGCCTTGAAATTTGGTTTTATCAAAGCATACAATGGTTTCACTAGCTCAGCAAATTTAGAAACATACAATCTGCCAAAATTTAACAGCCCTAGAATGGCCTGTAACTGCCCAAGCGTAGTGGGCGGTCTTATATTGGCACACCTCAAGAAAATCTGCCGACAACCCTCTGCCCTTATCTGAAAGAGTGAATCCCAGAAAGGTAACCTCACGATGAGCTATTCCTGATTTTTTAAAATTAATCAGGTATCCTTTTGCAGCCAACGTGTGAATGACTGTCTACTTCTTGCAAGTGTTCACTGAGATTCTCATGGGTGATGTAAATATCATCTACATACTGCCAACAATTAGGAATGTCTGCAAGTAAGCTCTGTATTCTGCTAGAGAATGTGCTAGGTGAATTTCTATGCTCCTGCATTATTCTAGTGGACTGGAAATGAGTTCCCTTAAAAGTGAATGCAGTGCATTTCTGGCTTTCTACACTTAAAGGTTGTGTGAAATACCCATTGCCTAGATCAAGGTTTGTTTTATATTTGCATCTGTGTAAGTTGGCAAGCAATCCAGAACTATGTTGGTTCTGGACGGCCTCTTACAATTTGCATTCAAAATTCTAAAATCTACAATAAAATGTTAGGTACCATCAGGTTTTAAAACTGGGAGCACCGGACTGTTATGTGGGCTAGCTTGCTTTATGATTACTCCCTGGTCCATTAGCTGGTCTACTATGGTTTGCATGTGGGCAAACTGCCTGTGGTTAAACTGGATACAGCCTTTGTGGCGGGAGTGGTTTCAGCACTGGAATCACATGTGCTGGACATTCTTTATCGTGCCCTACATGATTTTTAAACAGCTGCACTGCTGCCAGCGCTGACCATTAGTTCTCCACTCACCTCTTTTGAAAAGGCAGGCATTACCACTTCTTCACCCCTTGGTGCTTGCCTTACATACAAAGGTGACCAGTCTTGAAATGCTAACAGCCCTTTATATTGAATGTGTAGCTGTGGCCAAAATAGTGCTTCAATCTTTTTGGGGTGTTTGCCTTCTAGCTGAATTGTTACAAGATACACTTCATTATGAGCCAATGTCTGCCCAATGGCAGTAGGGATCTGCGAGTTCCAGGGTTAGAGACTTGGCTCAAATGGCCTTTCCTATATAATTATTTTCCAACATGCTTTGAGAAAGCAAGGAAAATCATTTTTGATTTTGTAGATTGACATTTACAATAGTTTTCTTGTTAATCGAAATGATCGGGTGAAACCTTTTTGCAAATCGCTCTGACGACTTCTCATCTTGTTGGTGGACAAAGTCTATTGTCAAGAAATATCACACTAGGTCATTCTTGTTAAGAAAGGTGCTGTTGTAACAGAGGTCAGAACAATTCTGAATCTGATCAGTAGTACTAATCTGCTTGTCATCATTTGCTGACGAGATCTCAATTCAGCTCCTGCAAGTGGGCCACCTACTGAAAAAGTGATGCAGCTTGACCAGCATACAGACCGTTCATTCCAGGTATTGGTGCCCATGAATAAGAAGAGGCCAGAGAAGACATGAGGCCAGAGACTGAGGAAGCAAGGTGGTGCAACTAGATTGAGATGTGCAATTCTCTTCCAGCCTGGTAGGGGGCCACAAACATGCCAACCATGCTGATTGTGTGGGGACTAGGCAGCGAAGGAAAGTGAAGAGGAGGGAAGGGGATCTCATGGCAACAGTACTTCATTGCCTATGGCCGACTTATAATGATTAATGCTTGTATGGCCAGATGTTTGGAACCATATCATACCATGTTGGGTATCAGAAGTAATAAGTAAATTAAGTGTATTGTCCATCTATTCATTTATAGGGGAAGACCAATCCTGCTTATTTGTGAAATACCATGCTGCTAGTTACCCTGGAGGAATGGATGCTCTTCTGCTTTTCTGCCATTTAACACTGCCAGTTATTCATGTTCAACTAGAACCTATGGGCCAAGCCTCAGATGATAAATAAGGTAGTTGTGCCAGAGGCTACTGAGAAACCTGGGGGTATTCTCACTCCTAAACCCCCTGGATACTCTTCTCAGGTGGCCAGGGAAAGGCAATCGCTTTTGGAATCTGACCCTGGAGGTGGAGAAGCGAGGAGTGGGGGGAAATCACCTGGGTGGAGGGTACTCAGAGAGTGGGAGTGGGGAACCCACAGGAGAGACATGGTATGCCTCTTTCCCTACAGGTGCCCAGCCTAGCCCTCCACGTCCTTTATGGGCTATTGCAAGACCTCTCCCCTGATTTGCCCAAATTTAACCTTTGAAAGTACTGGGACGAGGAAGAGGAGACAGAGTAATGAACACTACACCTTCATTTTACCACTCTGGTACTGGGACAAGGAAAATGCCTGCAGAGCATGGCGACAGTCAGGCATATCCATCTTCATCATAGTCAGGGAATCCTAATGAAGGATCCACACCTGCAACCTGTTAGGTCGTTTCAGGTGTATAAAGAGAGAGCCAGAGAACACCACTGAGAGAAACAGGGAGACATGTGGGGGAGAGAACAGCACAGAGAGAAAGGGGACCGTTTTCAAGAGGAGGCAGCTGTGGTGGGACCTGTGGAGGAGCCAGGACCCCAGCCAGAAGCCCAGAGAGGGAGCCTCCGTATCCTGGAACGTTGCAGGAGAAGGAAGGAAAACGTTTGCGTTCACACAGAGGCAGCGGAGCTACCAGCACGTGCAAGGCGGGCCGCGGTGTGCGAGTGAGGCTCGCAGGAGCTGGCCCGCCGACCTGCAGAGAGGAAAGAAGCAGCAGGAGCCGCTGAGGTGCACCGCTGAGGACCGGTGAGTGTATGGGAGAGGCACTCGACAACCGGAGCGTTCCTAGCAGGCTGAAAGTAGTTAATTAATGCATATTAATTACCGAACGGAAACTTGAAATTAGGCATAATTAATGTATATTAATTACCGAATTGAATGGAAACTTGAAATGAAGCATAAGGGAGTAGTTTCTTACCTGTAACTCCATTTCTCCAGCGTTGGTATCTTTCATGGATTCACATGCTTAGAATATTCCCCGTCGTCAGACTGGGAACCCTCGGTACACATATATAGTCGTTTCCTATAGGAAAAAATTTACGACACTTCTGTGTCCTATCCACATCTACGTCCTCCCCGGGGACGTCCACGCATGCCCCATAGGACGTAATGGTATAAAAGCCCCGCCCCCGCGGGTCCCATCAGATTTCGACCCCTCCAAAGAAGAAAGGGGGAAACCTGTTTATGCACATATCCTGCACATTGCATTTCGGGGAGGCTGGTGGGCGCATGTGAATCCATGAAAGATACCAACGCTGGAGAAATGGAGTTACAGGTAAGAAACTACTCCCTTCTCCAGCATTGGATCTTTCATGGATTCACATGCTTAGAATAGATTGTATAGCAGTATCCTAGAAGGAGGTGAGAATGCAATGCAACATACATTACAAAAACAAACCACTCCCAGTCCAAATATATATATATATATATGCACGTAAGCAGTAACATATTTTCTGATATAAACATATTCATAATACATATATATATATATATATATATATATATATAGGTGACACATCAAGGAAAAAACCAAACATCGGCAAGGTAAAAGACAACAGTCTCACCATTTGGCTTACCTCATTGAAAAAGATGGCGCAGCACTGCCCTCCCCATCTGTACTTCATCCGCATGCTGCCTTTCCAGGCAGTAATGGCGTGTGAACGTGTGTGGGACTGACCACGCCGCCGCCTGGCAGATGTCTGTCAGAGGAATTCCTGCCCATAGCGCCGCGGAGGAGGCTGTCGATCTCGTGGAATGGCCTCTAGGGTGCCCTTGTAGGGGTCTCCCGGCCTTGGAGTGACTAAAAGCAATTGCCGACGAGACCCATCGAGCCAGTCCTTGCTTGGAAATTGCCCTTCCTCTCGTCGACGGACCATATGTGATGAACAGCTGTCTGGTAGTTCTGAGTTCTTGCGTTCTTTGCAGATAAAACTTTAACGCTCTTTTCACATCGAGCGTATGAAGAGCCTTTTCCGCCGTCGACGACGGGGTCGCAAAGAAAGTAGGGAGAGCAATGGTCGAGTGCTTGTGATAGACCGTCGGTACTTTCGGGATGAAAGTAGGATTAGTTGATAGTATCACTTTATCTTTAAAGAATCTCATATATGGAGGGTCTATGACTAATGCCTGTAATTCCGACACTCTTCTAGCTGACGTAATGGCAATTAAGAAAGCCAGCTTCCACGATAGGAACTGCATGGATGAAGAGGACATTGGTTCGAAAGGAGGCTTCATTAAAGCCGCCAACACCACATTTAGACTCCACGATGGTGGGAACCGCTTCGTAGGGGGAAAAGTTCTAAAGAGACCCCTCATGAAATGTTTCACCAGTCTGTCGCTGAATAACGGTGCGGAATGTCTCCTTCTCGTGAACCTTGAGATGGCCGCCAGGTGCACCTTGATGGATGACGAGGATAGCCCACTCTCTGCTAGTTGAAGAAGATACAGTAAAATTTGTTCAGGAGTTACTTCCCAAGGCCGTATTTCGTGCTGTGTTTGCCACCACATACAGAACCTTCGCCACTTGCATATGTATGACTTGTTAGTGGAAGGAGCCCTAGCCGCCTGTAGAATTTTCCGGCAATCCGACGAGACTTTCAAATTGCCAAATTCTGCAAAGTCAGGAGCCATGCCGTCAGGTTGAGGCTGTCCGGATTGTGATGCCACACCGTTCCCTTGTCCCTGGATAGGAGATTCGGAACTTTCTGGAAAGTTATCGGTTGTTCCAACGACAGGTGTAGTAGGTCGGAAAACCACGGTTGTCTCGGCCAATACGGTGCCACCAGAATGACCCGGCATTTGTATCTGCGAATCCACTGTATTGTCCTCCGTATAAGGGGAAACGGAGGGAAGGCGTACAGGAACTTGTCTGTCCACGGAAATGAGAACGCTTCCCCTAGGGATCCTTTCTGAGGCCATCTGCTCGCGAACTGCTCGCATTTCTTGTTTTCTTTCGTTGCGAAGAGATCGACTGAGGGGTGACCCCACCTTTTGAAGATTCTTTGCAGCTGAATGGTGTCCATCTCCCACTCGTGTATCTGAGCCATGCTCCTGCTCAGGGAATCCGCTTGTAGGTTCTTCACTCCTGGGAGATGGTGAGCCACTATAGATATGTTGTGTTTCAAAGCCCAATGCCATACCTTTTGAGCCTCCACAGAAAGGGTCCTGGATCTCGTGCCGCCTTGTTTTATCAAGTAGAACATGGCTGTCGTGTTGTCTGTCAGCACTCTCACTCTCGACCCCTTGATATGTGGGAGGAATGATTTCAAGGCCCATCTCACTGCCCTCAGTTCCAGCACATTGATATGTAGGCGTGATTCGGTGGGAGACCATCTGCCCTGGGTTTGGTGGTTGTCCATGTGTGCTCCCCAGCCTGTCAGGGATGCGTCCGTGATGATGGTATTCTGAAAATCGGGTTCTTGTAGAGGAACCCCTCTGTCCAGGTTGTGAGCGATTTTCCACCATTGGAGGGCTCGGATGATTTCGTCGTCGTCGTCGACGGTTAGCCTGTCTGACCACCGACCCGTGGACTGCTTCCATCTGTCCGCTAGGAATTCCTGAAGTGGCCTCATGAACAATCGACAGTTGGCTACTAGATGGATGCAGGAAGCCATGGAACCTAGGATCGCCACATACTTTCTCACTGAGAGTGTGCCATGTAGATGTAGTTGACTCGTCAGCCGATTGATCTTTGACATTCTGTCTAGGGAAGGCGTCACTATTCCCGACTGGGTTTCGAATTGAGCTCCCAAGAACTTTAAGTTCTTTGATGGCCTTAGAGAGGACTTTTCGAAGTTCACTGCGAACCCCAGTCGTTGCAGAAGCTGTAAGGTAGCCTGTACGCTGTTGTTGGTCGACGCCGAGGAGGATCCCCTCACAAGCCAGTCGTCGAGGTACGGGTATACATGATGCCCTTTCTTTCTCAGCCAGGCTGCCACGGGCGCCAAACATTTTGTGAACGTTCTTGGGGAGGATGAGAGACCAAACGGGAGCACTGCGAATTGGTAGTGTGTCTGACCTACCATGAACCTCAGAAACTTCCTGTGTTTTTGACACATAGGGATGTGGAAGTACGCGTCCTGTAGATCTAGAGATGCCAAAAAATCTCCCACTTGAACAGACTTGATCACTTCCTGCAGCGTGAGCATTTTGAATTTCTGGCTCTGTAAGGTCTCGTTGAGGTCGCGTAGGTCGAGAATGGGACGCCATTTTCCGTTCTGGCTTTTTTACCACAAAACACCGCAAGTATACCCCTTGGCCTTTCTGCGATGCAGGGACTAACTCTATGGCACCTTTCTGTAACATAAGTGCTACTTCCTGCAGCAAATTGTCCAGATGTGGTTGGGGTAGGGGTATAGGTGGACACTTTGGAGGTTTGCATTTGAATAGTAGAGAATATCCGTACCTCACTGTGTCCAACACCCACTGATCTGTTGTGATGTTTTCCCATTCTTTGACGCAGCTTGACACTCTTCCTCCCAGAACGGTGCGCTTTCCGTCATTGCTGGTCTTTCTGTTTGCTCGTCGACGACGAATAGGTCGGTCGTCTCTTGGATGACTGGAAGTTTCTGCGCCGGCTTGAGTTTTGAGAGGCGCGTCTATATCCTTGGGAAGGGTATGCCGATCTACCGAAGGATCTATCCCTGGGTGTAGAAAATCTTGAGTTGCCAGATGCCCCTCTAAAGGGACGAAAGGATCGATAGTGTTTACCACCCTGGAGAGCACCCAACGACCGTGCCGTATCTGAATCCTCCTTCATGCCCTTCAAGGCCTCGTCCACCTTTTCTCCGAAAAGGTGGTCACCTTCGAAGGGCATGTCCAATACCTTATACTGCACCTCGGGTCTGAAGTTGGTGCACTTAAGCCAAGCCTGGCGTCTTAGAACAACTCTGTTGTTTATCTGCTTAAAACCCGAATCTGCCAGGTCCACCGCTATGTTAATAGCATGATTCGACGCCTCTTCGCCCTCTCGTACCAGAGACATCGCCGTTCTTCTATGTTCCTCCGGAAGGTGGTCCAGTATAGGGGCCAGTCTGTGCCACATCTCCCTGTCGTACCTGGCCACAATAGCCAGAGAGTTGGCTGCTTTCACAGTTGCAGCACCCACGGAAAGAACCTTCTTACCAAACACGTCTTGGCGCCTTGCCTCATTATCCGGAGGGGTAGAGCACTTGTGTTGAGCCTTGGCTTTCCTCGTCGCCGCTGCCGACACCACTGAATCAGGTGTAGGTTGGGACGAAAGACACTTCGGGGTAGAGTCTGGCACTTTAAATTTCTTTTCAATGCAACCTTTGACGGCCAGTTCAGAAAATGGGTGACGCATGGTTTGAACACCCTCTTTCCAGACATGATCTAAAATGGGTATTGAGAATATTGAGCGTCTATTCTTACCCATATGATCGAATAGAAAGCAGTCCTTTTTCTCCTCCTGCTGGGCCAGGCCAAACTCCTTACATGCTTTTTCCATCATTGAATGAAAAGCGCCAATATCGTCTGGTGGCGATGGGCGAGTGGGGCTCTTTGGTGTTTCCAGTTCCACATCCGAAACCCAGGATGGATCCCTAGATGGAGACAGGGAGATATCCGATGCTGACCCACGGTCAGATAAAGAGTCCGAAAGCTCACCCTCCTCCTGGACTACTGGAGTCACCGGAACTCCGATCGTTTTGGTTGGACGGTGTGGCGGGCCGGGTTCGTCGACGGGGGGGGGGGGGGGTCGACGCCACAGATGGAAGCCTTTCATCCAACGATTTTAGCAGCGAGTGTAAGGAGGACAGGACCTCCATGGACAGGGCCGATTGAGAGTTTGGAATATTGGTAAACACCTGAGAGCAGGTTGCTCCTGATGGCGACTTGGCTCGTAGCCCAAGGTCTTCCGGGCCCGCAATCTTGAAACCATCGTCTTCCTTCGAGGAAATCGACACTGCTTGTTCCTGCAGTAACGTGTCCGGCAACCCCATATCAAAAACTTCTGGTCTCCAGGCCAGAACTTCGGTCGACGAGGACATCGTCGCCGTCGTCATCGGGTTGATGACGGGGGAAACCAACTGCGTCAGAGGCAGTGAGGACACTGACTGGTTCGTCGTCGTCGACGGTGGGCCTGCAGGTGGCTTAGGCGGTCCCGCCTTAACGGTGCTCTCCCTGCGTTTATCCGATTCTTTACTCGTGGCAGATGTCCTTGGAAGAGTGGCTTCGTGGAACATCCCTTTCCGCCGGTCGAGTCTTCTTCGCCGGTGGTTCCGACGAGGTTGAACGGCGCGGGGCTCCCGATGTTTTCGTCGAGGCCACGCTGCGCACGGAGCCCACCTCCGACTGAGGGTATGCTCCCGCCCCGTCATTTAACCACGACACCAGCCGCCGATTCCGATCTTTCAGGGTTTTCTGAGAAAAACCCTTACATATTTCACACTGGTCTGCGGAATGGTGAGGGTGGAGGCAATAAATACAATCTAGATGGCCGTCCCCCTCGTAAACCTTCAATCCGCATGTGGCGCACGGGCGAAACAGAGGTTTGCCCGACATCCTGGTAAGACCAAAAAAACCTCAGAGGCTCGTTAGGTCAACCCAGCGAGTAATTTCAACGATAGCCTAGAAAGTAGAGACTACGCGAGGAGATCCCACTATCTTTGGGGACGGTTGAAATCTGACGGGACCCGCGGGGGCGGGGCTTTTATACCATTACGTCCTATGGGGCATGCGTGGACGTCCCCGGGGAGGACGTAGATGTGGATAGGACACACAAGTGTCGGAGGTTTTTTCCTATAGGAAACGAATATATATGTGTACCGAGGGTTCCCAGTCTGACGACGGGGAATATTCTAAGCATGTGAATCCATGAAAGATCCAATGCTGGTTGAATGGAAACATATTGAATACCAAGCTGAATAAAAACTTTAAATTAAACATATCGAGCGATATTGAATAGCGAACTGAATGTAAACTTGAAAAAAAGCTAAATGAATATCTATTAAATGCCGAACTGAATTAAACCTTGCAATTCAGCTTATTGAATATGGAATTGAGTAAAACATTTATTGGCAACGGTCAGCCAAAGAAAAAGTAAAGTGCCCATATCAAAACAAAATATAGGAAAGAGAGCAAGTGTGAAAGAGTGCCATAGAAAGGTGGGACACGAGCAAGACCAAAACAAAGTGAACTTTGAGTAAATGCAGTGTGGCAAGACCTAAAGACTGGAAAGAGGTGTGTAACACGTTATGGCAGAGCCAGGAGGATTACCAGGAGAAGCCGGAAATGGGTAAAACTGCATATAAAGCCAAGAGGCCAACAAAGAGGAGCTAAGTGAATGTGACTCTGAACACAGGGGCAAATACAGAAGAACCAGTGTGGGCTAAAGATCCTAGGGATCCTGGTTGCGTGACCTGTGATGGACCGTGTGGTCTGACAATTGTGCCTAGACCAGTGAACACTGAACTGTGAGAACCAGAGACAGTGTGAACTAAACCAAGGAGTGTATGAACTAAAGTCGCTGGGAAGGGAATCCAGAGACTCGAGGAACTGCAAGCATTCTTTGAGAACAAAGCCTAAAGACCCTTTCCTTTCAAACGGTGTTGCTTTGAACTTGGGGGAAGGGAACCCCGAAGATTGTGCGAATGTGAGAAATGTAATTTAGAGACTTTTGTAGAACTTTCTTGAACTTGGGGAAGGGGAGCTGAAAAGAAAGCTAAGAGCTGGAAGAAGCTCAGAACTTTGTGTTGATCACTATTTCTGTCATTATTGACATCCCTACACACTGTTTAGCTGTAGTTGTAAGGGCAAGCATAGGTTTTGGACACAGACTTAAGTTCAACTCTTTAACTCAGACTTTCCTTAGTTTCGTTCAGGTAGGGAAATTCCACCTTAGCATAGGGCAAGTTATGCCTTCAACCATCCAGGCATTTAAGTTAATAAATATATTTTGGTTTCAACTTTAAGTCTGTTGTCTGTGTCTTTCTTCATGATGCCTTCATCAAACTACATGCAAAATTGTCTGGCATCCCCTAAAAAAAGAAGGATGTTGCTGGTGCCATGCATCTCTGGCATATGTTTTGTGCATGAAGTATGATCAGATGACTGTGTCAAGCCAGACAATTCAGAGAAATACCATCATTCTTCAGTTTATATAAGCAACCTCTTACTCAACTCATTATGGGCTATTGATTTCAATACTATCGCTGTGAAGATGATACACAACTCTCATTTTACAGTGTAATACCACAAAGAACCATCGGTCTAGTACATTCAGTGAATGTTTGGTAGCCATCGACAAATACGTGGGTCTGAAATGGCTACAGTTATGTTATATTTATTTGTAGAGCCCACAATCGCCCAAGGGCATCTTGTCGCTAAAAGGTGGAGGGGCAGCAGCAGAAGCAAAAAGCTTAAAATAGCAACATTTTCAGCAAGCGACGGAAAGAAAAATGGTCAGCAGTGGGTCTTGAAGTGAGCAGAAGTTTATTACAGGAGCTCGCCGCTGCTGACGCCACAGGGACCGACAGCAGGAAAGCAGACTGGGAGCGGGTGGGAACATACTGAGGGAACTTTTCCTGGAGATATTCTGCTCCCAGCTTGTAAAAGGCACAGTGGACAATACACATCGATTTGAACAAGATTCTCCACCGGAAGCCAGTGGAGCTGTCGAAGCAAAGTGGACATCTGAGCTAGGGATGTAACGGTATTACGGTATACCGTTAAAGATACCGTGAACCACTTAATTGAACAATAATAACCGTCACATTGTTTATACCGGTATACCGTTCATACCGTTAAGTGTGCTTTTCAATCTGATTTGGAAAGGCTGCAGTAAGCAAGTGCTGCGCAGTCTTGGTCTTGCACTGTTGGATGTGCCATCTGCCAAGTAGTTTCAGTTGGAGAAGTTTTTAATGCCATTCCATAAACCACACGTGCCTGACACAAAATCAATATGTTAGCAATAGGAAGAATAAATACAGTGCCAAGAAGGAAAAGTGTTTACTTTGGGTTGGCGGTTTGGGGTTTATATATTTATAATGGATAATGTTTTCTAAACATATAACAATGGGGGATTTCCCTGGTTCCATCATTGAATTTACATATAATAAGTCATAGTGCGAAATGTACTCATCTCTGTGGGTATTCTCTGCTGCCATGCCAAAGTGTAACATGTCCGTGATTACTGAACACCTTTTGGCCCGCAAGTAAACTGAAGGCTGTAATGTAAAGAGAGAGTGCGTATGTGCATGTTTGTGTATGCGCACAAGCGTATACTACCATCAGACTCCATTGATCTTTGGCATGCAGGTTATCAAGATAGCAACATGTTCATCTTCACCAGTAGCCAGCGGGGGGGGGCTAAAAGCCAAAATGACCACTTAAGAAAAGCTATTCAGTTTGCTTTGCCAGTTGCAGCAGGGCTCCCCTCTGCCTCTCCTCTCCACACGTGTGTTTGTGTTTGGTGGAAGCAAGTGGTGGCATTTCAGTGGAAAGTATGTTGAAAAGCCCAATTCTGGCCCTGGGTGCCTGGTTTTGTTTGTGATGATAAATCTGACAATTTATGACCTTTTAGAAAATATTTGTTAAGATTAGTTAACTACACCTGCTATACCGCGATAACCATGATATACCGTCATTTGGCAAGAAGGTTATTGTACCGTCATAAAACTAATACCGTGACACCCCTAATCTGAGCCAGTGATTGAGGATGTAGAATTGCTCTGGCTGCGGCGTTCTGGAGCCGCTGAAGTCTATTTAACAGATAGCTTGGTTGGCCCAAATGTAGTGAAACCTATTCAAGAATGAAATTCTGGTAGTCTATAACATGTCCTTGGTAAATCTACAAAACATTTGGCCTTCATTATTAGGTCAATGTCCAGGTCTAAATGTATTTCTAAAAACGTAGAAAATAATCTGGACCACAAGTTGTGCCTGGAATCCCGGATAACACATGCAGTTCAAATAGGCTACTTTAATCTAAGAGTGGCAAAGTGTCTAGCCTACGTACTAGCTTGTGCACAATAAATCTGACTGATTATATTACCGGCCTTTCCAGTATCAAGTACACAAACAATCTTTATATTAGGAAAACTCCAATGACTTCGGAACAAGGCTGCCTGTACTTTAATCCATTGGAAAGATCACATCTCAGCTGTACCTTTTAGTCTGCACAGGCTCGGTGTAAAGAAGCACATTCAATTCATAGCTGCATGCATCGCTTATAAAGCATTCCATCAACGAGGTCCTGGTTTCTTAGGGAAATGCCTCCTAAGGCCACATATAATTCCACAGAAAAAGTGAAAAAGAAAAAAGTGGTGGTTAATAAAAATGCTATTTACTAGTAGGAAGTTAATTACTTTGGCAAAATAGTTTTCCTCCAAGATTAACAGGCCTCAAAATTGAAATTGGGTAACCAGTAGCTACAAGCAGCTCCTGGGTAGCCAGCAGTAACCAGTCACCAGGGGCTACCACTGCGGAAGGAGCTACTACATATTGTTACGCAAATCTAACTTCCACAAAACATGCAAACATATCATTGTATCCATTATCCTTTCAATTGCACATTCATGTGTCTGAATGTTTATTTATAGATGGACCCAAATGCACACAGAGTTTAATTCAGATAGTTGTATTTGTTCGTCATCAGTTGGCCTGGGGAGCCAAAAGTAGCCCCTGGTAACTGTTGGTTTTAAGCTAATCAGCCTCTTTTAGGCTATTAGCAGAAGATAAACAGCTCCAAAGCCCCTCAATTTCAAACCGTGATGATAAGGAGAGGACTGTCCAACTTCTGGTTCCTGTTCGAAAATCCTATCAGAAATGTCCTAGAGTACAAGTAGCATAGTTTGGTTCTGCTTGGTCTAGCTCTTACATGATGTGAAACCAATCTCTCTTCAAATCTACTTTGATCAGTGTGAAGTTTAGTACAATTTCCTACTCCTAGGTTCTGAAAAGGGTTTTTGGTGAATCCTGAAATGACCCACCCTGAGACACAGGGAACCAATGGTAGCTGGATAGACTTTGTTGAGAGTTGGCTGTGGTACACTAGTCGTCCCTCTAAGCAGGACAGCTACCTGCCCTGCACGCTCTGCCAGGGTACAGTGATGGCCATTTTCCCTCTACATGGGACCATAAGCAAACTCGGACATGTTTTGGACTGGTTGCACCTCATCTGTGAGCTGCAACTTCATGATCCAGGCTTAATGAGCAAACTCCTCATGTCTGGGCATAATGATAACAGGGCTACAAATGTCAAGGTGCAGGCTACTAGCTAGCCATTAAAAAAAGTCACAAGCCACCATGATTATACACAGCACACAATTTCTTACTTGCGGAGAGTCAATTACCACTAGCCAATGGCTAGCCCAGATGACAATGAAATATGTCTGGCATTCGTTGCTCACTGTTCCCCTTGCAGCTCACACTGTACCGTTTCCTTATGGTTGCTTGCCTTCTACAAATGGCACAGGACAACGTTGAAATAATGGAATCAAAACTTTCCAGAATTCCCATTGGTTGTGATTGATGTAAAGCTTTACATCTACTGCTTTTTGGTATGCATAAAACAGGTCCCAGCATAGACAAGATGGCATTAGAGAGGCTCAGCTTCACCTCACTGATGATGCCCAACAAGGCTGAAACACGTGTATGGGGTTGCTGATGGTACTCTTGTTCAGAGAGGAATTGCCATAGCATTTCGGTGCTGGACTGCCCTTGTGGGCGGGACAAAGACTGATATGCAAATGGATATTTCCCATCTGTGAAGGTACAGTGAGCAAAAAGCAATGGCTGCGAACTCTCAATGTGGTTAATAACCACTGAACAGGTTATCATGCCTTGTTCTTTCGAGAGAGGGGCGCCTGCTACCTTTTTTGCACACATGTAAAGGCACCTGCTGCAAAACTCTACCTGCAACTATAAGTAACAGGTTCCAATACCAGCCAAAGAGCATAATGCATTTGACACAGAGACCTCGCTTTAAGAGGCAAGTTAGGATTCACCACACATTTTACTCTTTTGCAATCACAGACACTTGGCCAAATAAGGTGGCCCAGGGCAAATCACCATCTCATACTACCTATGTTCCCTTATATGCTGAGGAGTACTTAGAAACAAGCTATATGATGGAAGCTAGTGCTATAAGAAAACATATCAGGATACCCAACATGCTGAACATTACCTTGAGTTGGGAAGGCCAAGGCTCACTAGCAAAAACACCCCAAAATGTGGTCTATCGGCTAAGCTGTTAGCTTGCTCAATTTGACAATATATCGTGATCTTACTAAAATGACAGTTTTTGATGTTTTCTACTTAACCAAATCATGTTATCCAGGTAAATCATTAAGGTGAACACAGTTAAAAACCAGCCCCATCCCAGTAAACTAAGTGACTGTGGATAGGAGCAAACCATGTGCACTACCTCTCTTTGCACGCACGTTCATTAGAGCATATCTTCAAGCACAGGCATCAAACTCTTAGTTTCGGTACATCAAAATCATTCATGTTGGCTTTTCCAATGCGTGCAAGTGATTTATTGATTGTGTCCTCTGTCAACTGTGTGTGTCTTGCAAATATTGTGTTAGTTTACTTTATGCTTATGGAAGAATAGTGTAGAGGTACCCAAACCATACACATTTTGAGAGCAACCATGATGATGCACAAGGACTGCAGGTGACAGTATCTGATGACAAATTCTCAACATCATCAAAAACTATCACATGAAGACAAACTAACAGATTCATTTATCAACCACATGTACCAAGGCATACATTAGTTTTCAAAAGAAGATTAATTAGCAAACTCTGCTAAAGTGTTCTTGATTAGCAAACAAACCCATTTGATTAGCAATGATGTACTAATATTTGTAATGTCACCAGAAGTTATTTGTATCTAAGACATAAAATGAGCAACAATACAGCAGTTTTGTGTACCGTTGAAGTAAGACATTAGCGAGATTAGTCAGGCCTGGCAAATTCTTTAAAATTCCACTAAACCTGCAGGTGGAGTATCTTAGTTTACCTACTCCATCCAAGAGAAATTCACTTGACCAATGGCAACAGATGACGACAAATTTAAATGTGCTGGTGCATGTATCCACAAACCCACTTTATGTTTGGCACACTGTTGCCACCCAAGGCCAGCCATGCAGAGTGAAACTTTTATTTATTTGACATTTAGTGCAGAGCAACACAAGCTCTGGGGGCCGTATGTGAGTGCAGTAGATCTGTAGATATACAGACCGGGTGGAACTATTGATCATAACCTTACATAAACATCTAGTTAGCATTGTGTATTCATTATGTAAGAGGAAAGTAAGAGACTAAGCAAAATGGCTGGCATAGCCGGCAGCGAACTAGGAAAACTTGCTGCAATATTGTAGTTTGCGGCCATCTCACTTTCAGGGTAGCTGGAATTGGTAATAAGATAGAATGTCAAGGAGTAGAGGATTATCTTATGGGTTGAGCACCAGTTACAAGATGTATGCAAACAGCAGGTTACAGACCCAGGTTTGCCATCAAAAGCTTTTCGCAGTATAATATACATTTTCAAAAGTGGTCACTAGTCAATATGATGCATCTTCCCTAACAAAATGAAATATAGTTGACAATATGAGATTTAGGTACACTAACCTACACTTTACTATAAACCATGCAGAACATGCAGTTCTTTACAGTAGCAATACTTAAATTATGCATTATGTAACAACGTACATTTTTAGGAGTGGAATTACATGACTGTCTTTTAAAAAAAAAAAAGTTAACGCTTACTGGTCTTTGGCAGGCAGGATATAGTTAGCTTAATAAAAGTATCAGCATGATTACTTCTGGTTTGCAATTATTTGAAGAAAGAAAAAACAAACAAAAAAAACTTGCCTTGCACTCCCATACAGGTCTTTGGCACTTTAGAGTGGATAAGAGGATTACTGCTGCACTTTATCTCAATTAGCTCCTTTGAACTTGCAGTTAACAGAGAAAAGAGGATGGGAAGAACCCTGAAGGCAAGAGAGTAATTCAGGGCGAGCTGTGCTTTCATTGAACAGGGTAACTTAAATAGCTAGCATTGCTACAAAAGTGCCAATTTAATTAGAAAACCTACAGAATTGCATAGCAAATTGCTATGCGACACTGCTTATTTTATGCCTTGCATACAGTGCAAGCAGTGGCTCCAAACGTAAGTGCAGACTTTGGTAGTGATTTCAAACTTTAAATGATATTACCATTAAGTTAGGTAACTGCTAGTTTATTCTGGCCAAGTTAGCAACCTTTGCCACTTAATCTATGCCCCACATTCGAGGCCCGACGCCACAGCAGCTACTGCTGCAATGTTTCTTCCGATAATTATTTCTAAATGCCTCACCATGCTCTTCAGTGGCAGCCTCACACATACATTGGAAATGTAAGTTATCAAGCCGTTGCAGCTACAAATGTTCCATCGCTCGTTCCACGTGTCAATCTCATTTTAAGTAAACAAATCAATTACCATTTTTGGTTTTCGGATTACGAACTGAAGGACAACTTCTCCTCTATAAAATGCATCAAGCACAATTATCCTTACAATAGATTAAAATTATTATTTCATGGAAATTAGCAAGTAAAACATTCAAATTACTTTAGAAAACCTTAAACCAATGTAGGCCTACTCAATATGCTTCTACAGCAGCAACTATCACATTATTGCCACGTATAATTTGTTTCTAATACCGTTCACAATAGTATTTAATGGCAGCCTTGCTCTCAAACTAAATTTGGAAAATTGGCCAACCCTTGTCATTTCCAGTTACACGTAGGATTTTTATCACAGGGAGCATTCATTCCAGACCATTCTTCTCTGATTGTGCTCCAAATGGTGTGATCACTTGCCAGAACAGACAGCACACATGTGAGTACAAGTCATAGCATAATTGCGCCACTCAAAGCTACTTTTCTGTCTCTTTTTGCTCTTCATTTTCTTTAGTTATCGTGCCAGTGTATTAGAAATCACGCCTTCCTCATTATTGGTAAGTGTGCACACACGTATAGCTAGATGTATGCTACCTATAGCATCCAATAAGGCACATTGTTATTTATGGTAAAAGCATATTTCTACAAAAGGTATTACTACAATTTACAATCACATATGTCCGTTTTATAAATGGCATAATGACTATTAGTATCCTCAGATTGTACTTTCAATTACTGAACAGTGACCATACAGACTAATTCACTTCATCACCATGACAAGCTATTTTGAAAAAATATTTTCCATAAATAGAAACATGTCCGTTATTGCTTTCTTTTTATGCATAAGAGGCTTCTTTCCTTATACACTAATAAGAACAATTGTCTCAAAGAACGGGGTATTATGCAGCATGTCCCATCACCAGTTACTATCACTAGCTGGAACTAACTTTATTTGATGTTTATTACTATCGAATATTATGACTTTTTGTTTGGGCTTTTAGGTGGTGCTTTAACAACACCTTTAAGCACAAACTATTGCATTAGACTACATATAGGGTGAAAAACCATATGAGGAGGGACACCAAACTTGTAGGTGTTTGGCTATTTGCCCACCCATTGTCTGCCCATAGCTATACCAATCCCTATGGCCCTTCCCAACCAGTTCCTGGCCCTTCCCACGCGAAAACACCTCCTCAAGGGAACTCTTTGAGCTTGTTAAAATCAAACCTTACCATCAAACTTTGCACTCGAAGTGCCTGCCAGGGTTTTCTCAAAGAAGTCTTATGAGAATGAATGACTTAATTGGAGTTGTAAAAGCGCAACTGGTGTAATAAAAATGTCTTAATCAGGTCTGCCTCCAGCGACTCGATTTATAACCATTCTGTGTATCCTTCACTGAAGACTTGTTAAAAATAACCATTGGCAAAGACAATAGTTTTGGTTTGTGTAGAAGTATAAGGTATGTGAAAGGCACTGCTATTATATATGGTATCATACCAAAATGTCGCCAACATAATTCAGACTAATTTAGCATGGCGCAAATGTGCAGTATTGTACGCCGACTAAAGTGAGTGTGGGTGTCCCCCGCTCTCCTTGCTCGGTGTAATGCGAGTCAGGGGGTCGCCCGCTTCCATTACATGAAGAGCGGGGGGCAAGAAAGTTTAATAAAAAAAAAAAAAAAGCAAAACAAAATGGGGCGCAGGGGTGCCTGTGGCACCAGCTCCGACCCACATCAGTGGGAGGGAACTGACGTTGCAGGGCTAGACCTAGTGGTGGGCCCTTCTTCTCTTCTACGTGCCGCCTCTTCCCCTTCTATGGGTTCTCCACTGTGATCCCTGTTTTCTGGCCTTCTGAGCTTGGTCCCTGTCCTTCTCCGGCTTCTTCAGTTAGGAACCTGGGATTTCTGTTTTCAGAGTCTCCGTCTGCCGAAGCTCAAGTTAGCTCTATATGTAAATCAGGCTATTTTCAGCTTAGGGTACTTAAGAAAGTCTTGCTGTTTTTCTTGGAGAAGCTGCCCCCTGTGGTAGTGTCGTCTCTGGTACTGATCCGGCTAGACTTCTGAAACTCCCTGCTCCTGGCTCAAACAGTCTACATTATCCAGCAGCTTCAGCTTCTACAGATTTTAGCAGCCCGTGTGGCTACTAACACTCTGTATGGGGCACATATTTCACCAGTCCTGAAGCTCCTACATTGGCTCCCAGTTCAGAAACAGATTATTTTCAAATCCCTCTGTATTGTCCAGTGTGCTTTCAATGGAATGGGATCTATGTGATCACTGAGCCTCACGGTAATGGAAGTTGCCATTTTCTTAGTCAACATTTTCGGCGTCACAGTGATCACATAGATCTATTACATACTCAGGTACTTGCAACATTATTTAGCTGCTACCATAGATGGCCAGTTAATACCACTACAGCAGTGTCTGGCAAGTCCATTTTCCATGCCTACAAACAAGTCCAATGCCTTAAACAGCACTTGTGATATTCCCAATGCTTGTTTTCTATTTGCAGCAACCTTGAAACAGCAATTGTGATATTATTATTAATTGTGCAACACACCCATGCAGACAAGACCTGGTCAGGCGGCGGGGGGGAGAGAGAGAGTGAGAGAGAGAGAGATCAGACACGCAGGTTAAACAGTCAGAGAGAAAGAACTGCTCATTAGAATTAAAGAGATGTGTTTTTAGGGCTCTCTTAAAACTAGAGAGTCTCAGAAGTTTCCCTAGATCCGGGGGAAGAGAATTCCATACATTTGGGGCGATTACTTGAAAACAGGTGCCACCAAAATTCTTCAAATTGTGTCTTGGTACAAAAGGTTTGTTGGCCCTACTAGAGCCAAGAACGCACCCAGTTGTTGCCTTACACAACCGGTTCTTATGGTACCTAGGAGCCTTGTCAGTCATGCATTTGTATGTTATATTGACCATTTTATGTGAGATGTGTTGGCTAACTGGAAGCCAATGCAGCGCTCTCCATGAATATGAGACATGGTCTTGTGGGCCATGATTGCAGACAACTCTTACAGCCCCATTCTAGGCTGTTTGAAGACATCTCAAATTATGTTTAGATATACCTGCAAGGAGACTGTTGCAATAGGTGAGCCAAAAGTTAACAAGTGCTGTAGCCAGGGAAGAAAGATGTACAGAGGACAAGTACAGACTAATCTGTCTATGCAACTTGTTAACGTAGGCACAGGAAATCTTAACATGACCTACACGTCGCATCATTGTCAATCCGGAATCCAGGATAACGCCGAATGTTTTCACACATGGACTTACTGGAATAAAACATCCAGATATGGTGAAATGGTTATATCTAACTTTTTATCCTTTGACTAGAACTTACAATAATACCCTCTGTCTTTTCTTTGTTCAGTGCCAAAGATTAGAAAGGAATGCGATTTTACAAGCTCAATTTACATTACATTCAATCTAGGCAGAATTAGAGACACTGTCCGCATCCTCTAGCTCCTAAATACAAAAGAACCGATTACAAAACAACAAGCACACAAAGCTGCTCCGATGCCTCTTAAGCTACTATCTTGTGGTGGATGCTACAGAATATAATTTTCTTTATATTTATTTAGGGAATTGTGTTCTGAGCAGAAACACAGAGTAACACACATCAGAGGATCAGCCCTGCAAGCAAGTGCCTTGAAAGAGATTGTTATGCACTGAAAAGCTAGAACATGACTTGGTGATGGGATGAGTGGAAGGGGTAATCTAGATAATCAAACCAGGACAGTATACATGAAGGGGATATACATGGACAAAATGTGTGAGAAATAAACAGATTAGTGACATTAAATTCAGAGGTGTCCAGTAGGGTGTTTTCAGGGAGGGGCTAATATTGTTAGTAATTGTGTGTTTCATTAAGGTGTAGGAGATGGAGATTTGTTATTTTAACTTTGTCCACTCATTTACCTTCTTTCTGGATTCTGGTGGGCCAATTACGTTGGTTTTCTCTTTTAAGTAAGAGCTCTATTGGTGCATGATTGGTACAGGTGTGTAGAAAAAAGTATTGATACGGAGAGCCACCTGACGATGTCTCACCCGTAGTCCCTGGGAATCTGTCATCCAGGTGGCCAGGACACGGCCATCGCTTTTGGATCCAGTGCAGTAAGATCAGCTTGGTGAGGGGTCGTCGGGGAGTGGGACACCGGATGGCGAGAAGCAGTATCCCCTTCCCTGTAACTCCTTTACCCCATCCTGCCAGGTAGGATACACTTAGGAACTCAACCCCCTTCCCCACCTACCCGTTTACAACGCAAACACTTTCACATGGACAGCTCGCTATGAGAGAAACAGACTAACACCCGAGCCATATACCTGACATGTCCCAATACAATGGGCAGGCAGAGTCAGGTAATTACTGACCATCACACACCTGACTTACATTACACTTCCCCACACGGATAAAAGGCGGAGCATGAGAGCACACTCTGAGCAAGGAAAAGCATGCGAGGAAGCAGCAGTTCCGGGATGGCAGTTTAACACGCGGAGAAAGACAACAAAACAGAAGGGGATCGCAAGGAAGAAAGTGCCCTTTACCTTTTTGACAAGGAACCGTTACTTTCGCAAACCCTTGAGAATAGAAAGCATAAGACCAGGAAACCAAGCTGAAGAATCCTGCACTGTGTGTCGGAGGCACCCAGGGCCCTCCCAGATTGATAATCAAGGTGGGGAGAATCACTTGCTGCTGAGGTACTGTCCTTGGCTCCTACAACAAAGCAGTACGAGTGAAATCAACACAGCCGGTGAGTTGGGGACACCGATACCAGACCGGTCTGTGTTGAAGCCAAGGTTGTAAGCAGCAACATTGTATGGCGAGCGCTGAAGCGAACAGTGTATGAAACGCATGTGATAAACAACGTGAGTAAAATTGAACAACAGATAAGTGATTGAACTTTGAAAACCAAGTTACGATACCCTTGACAGAGCGGTCCGGCACTGCGTGCGTGCTCATTCTAAGGTCTCTGTAAGGTATCCAACTAAGAGTTGAGAAAGGTGAAAGAGTGGCAAAGAACGGTACCGAAGTGGTCCGCCGACGGGTCAAGCAAAATCCTGTACACAATCTAAAGTCTTCGATGTGGAAAATGCCAAGCAAGTTGGTCCGAGCCCAAACAGGCGAGATCAATTGAATAAGTTACTGACAAAATAGAGAAAGTTGGTCCGAGCGCGAACGAGGAAGATCAATTGAAAGCTTTTGGGATAAAGCAAGTTTGTGAAAGTAAATGAAATTGGTTCCGAACTCGGCCGAGGCAGACTGATTGAACATTGTGTTGAAAAGGATCAGAGCCCGGTTGAGGGGGATCCGGGGTGAATAGTGAATCAACCTCGGGAGGATAGCTCAGGGGCAACGCGCTCGCGTTGGAAACAAGACGATGCAAAGCAACACAGATCTGATCCCTGGGAAACCTCTGGGTATTAAGCATGTTATAAATAAGCCATTAAAATAAATTTCAAAAACGCAAAATTGGACACATGAAAATCCTACAAAGTTTGTATTCATGAAGATCTGAGCCCGGCAGAGGGGGGATTCGAGGTGAACAGTTAACCACCTTAGAAATTCAGTACGAGTGAAATTCAGAGAGGAAAATAACTTATTGTTTGTTTGACGCATCAGGCCCTCTGCAAGAAGAGACTTTGGAAGGCGAAGAGACTTGGGACAGAAGGCCCTGAGGCTAATGGTTGAACTGCACCCTTGGGCTAGAAAAGCTAGAGACTGTTCTAAACTCGTGTGTGCCGCCTTATCCTGTGCTGAAAACTTGGGGAAGGGAGGCCAACGGCCTGAACATCTTCACATATCATTTCTTGAACACTTCTTCCTTTTACATAACATTGTTTCCCACACTATTTGTATTTGGAGGTAAGGATTGGCAATAGATTTATTAGCATAGGCCCTTTTATTTTGACAAGACACCAGTAGGACTTATTTGATGGTCGTAGCTTGCTCCCATCTATAGATTTAGGATTAGATAGGCATTTTTCAAACCCCTTTTGAAGTTCAATAAACACCTTTGTACTGCATCACTTGTGTCTGTCTTACTGTTGACACCATGCCTTCTGTACAATTCACATTGGCACACTGCATAATTGGTACATTATTTTATTCCACAGCGTACTATTCGTTTCCCTTATATGCTCCTTAAAATGATGCCTTTTTCAAGCCGGTACCATAAACAGGTGCATTTTCTTTCATACAAATGTCTTCAGCCCCAGTTTAGTACCAGCTCATTGGAGGATTAGGGAGAAGTTCTTTTTACCACATTTATTGGCTGTCAGCAGGTTCCTACACGCTATTAATAGCTGGTATGTTGTTCATGAATACAGTGGCCAGTCAGCATGCAGAAATACCTATCATTGTGCAGCTTTTCTAGAGCTGTGTTTATTACTGCATCAAGTTGGACTTTCTTAATGAATTCTCAGACCAAAAAGAACAGTTAATTCTGCAGAATAAATACATAGTGATGCAAAGATTCAGACATTCATGAGATTAGATTAGATTATTTCTTTTCACTGCGACTGCTTAAAAGTAAAGGCTTTGCCCCACAGAGCTCCAACATCAGTTAACTTGTATTGTATTGTATTCATTTTTTCACAAAGTGCAGATGAAACACCTTTCTTTGCGCTTCCTATGATAGGTATTATGCAGCTGCAAAGTTTGACGGCTAAGGGAACACAGTATTTTCAACCAACAACACAGTATGTACAGCACAGTTGGTTTGGGCCCTTGCGCCAAACACACTCACTTATCTGCCACAGAGGCCTTGTCCTCGCAAGGAGTTAAACAGCAAATCATGTGGCAATATTGCTGCCAGAGTTTGAGAGCCTCACAGAAAAGATAAAGCTGGGCTTTCTGTGCTGATGAAAGTCAGTTCACTTATCTGTGCAGTATTTCTAAATACTCTCATGTACTGCAGCAATTTAACATCAGGGTTCGAAATTAAGATTCAATGAGCAGGAGCAAAAACATGCTCCTGGATGTCAGGCATCACCCAGTAGGCAGGAGATACTGCTGGGGAATCAGGAGAAGGCACACAGCACACCCCGAATATTACTTGCGCATGAGATGGACACTAAATTGTTGTCCATCATGTAATTTTCGTTATGTGTAAATGTGTACTAGATTTGTCCTAAGTCTTCTTTGTTTCTATTTTCAAATACCAAAAGTTAATTTAACATATTCACGATTGTAGGACACCAATTGCCTGCCGAGCCAAAAATAGCTCCTGCTAGATGTTGGTTTCAAGCTAACCAGGGTCTCCCATGCTAGATGCAGGAGCTAAATAGCTCCAATCTTCCCACCAATTTTGAACCCTGCAATGTATTTTAATAATGATAGTCTCCCCTCACGTTGCCCTTCAAATACCTTGATCATGGCCTCCTGCAATGGCCAACTACCCTAGAACATCCAAGGTAATCAAGAGTCTCAGCATACCAATGGACAATGGCCTCACGATAGAACCCCAAGTCAATACAACAGTCAAAAAGTGATTTTACCCCCTATGCTTCATCAAACGGGTAAGGACTTTTCCCCACACAGAATGCTGGCTGTCCTATCCCTAGTTCGAACCGACTATGCCAAAATCATTAATTTAGGCATGCCGGACTACGTCACAAAAAACAACTGAACCAAAACACAGCAGCCAGACTACTACGCAGACTCAACAGGAGGGAACACATAAAATGCTTCCGCACACAGAGCCCTCAACAGTCAAGGGGCAACATTTATTTTTTTATAACACGCTTAACATCCCAGTTCGGTTTCTAAGCGCGGATCTGGGACCACTGTTGCGCTGCGTGGTCTTGATTCTAAGACCAGCATGTTACCCCTGTGCTATTCTCAGTTTACTAAAACAAAACCAAAGCACAATCTAACTTTACCAACCAATTAAAGGTCTAAGATATAGAAATCACATGACAATAAAAACCAGGAGATTCAACAGAAAAAAAAAAAAGACATGATGCTCTGACTTCTCGTCGATGGTGACCAAACTTTGGAACATGCTACCAAGGGAAATACACACATTACAGGATCATCTTAACTTGAGAAAAAAAGCTGAAAACCTGACTTTTTAATTTGTAACCAAAGGAATCGAGTCAACGCTTAACACACAGCTGAAACAGCACTGCTCAATCAACCACAAGGACACATCCCAAAGAAATGCTAAAGTGGCTCCCAAACATCTGACTCGAATTCAACCAACAGCGCTAGGAGACAAACCAATGACCACACCGTTGGGGCTCGGCCAAAAAGAAAAAGCCTCACGCTCCTCTCTTAATATGAAACACCACAAAGCAACAAACAATAATGTCATGAGCTTGCAACAGACACAGAAACCTATAGAACCATCTCCTCCCCTATCTGTTAGCCTCAATTTCCCAAAATTACAAGCCACACACAAACTCAAACTAGCCATCCTGTGAGGAGTCAAGAATTTAATTTGGACACAAGTTAGCTACGTTTTTGGTTAAAGAGTTTATTAAAAATAAAAGGGTTGGGAAAAGGCCGCTATGACCCTGCTCTAAGAGGAATTTTCCAACCTAAACTAAAACTAAGGATCCGTCTCTCAGGATGTCAAAATCCATGGACCAAGCTAAACTAGTGGTGTTTCTGAAGCCAGGCAAAGACACTACGCAATGTGGCTCCTATCGCCCGATAGCCATTATTAACACTGATGCCAAGATGTATACTAAGATTCTGGCAACTAGACTTGAGGGCCTATTGCCAGTCCTTATCCACCCTGACCAGTCGTGGTTCATCAGGTCCCGCCAGATTTTTGACAATACCTGGTTGAGAAGGTGGTGAAACATGAAATCCCAGCAGTCCAGCTCGCCCTGGACGCAGAAAAAACGTTCGACCACGTGAGGTCGTCGTTCATTTTTCTCACAATTGCACGCATGGGATTCGGGGAGAGGTTCCTTCGGCGAGTGCAGGCGGACTATCAAGGGCCTACCATGCGCCTATCCATAAAAGGACAACTCTTGCATCCCATTTGCCTAGAGATTGGAACCAAGCAGGGCTGCCCACTATCACCCATAGGCAATATTCCTGGAACACTTTCTACATTGCCTACGAGAAACACACACAGTGAAGGGCATCCCGTTTGATATAGGATGGTCCATAAGATAATGGCATTTGACGAAGACCTGCTTCTGGCTCTCTCCGAGCCGGCTGCATATCTCAAAGTGGTTGTTGCAGAGATCGAATCCTTTGGTGGGGTGTCGGGCTTAAAAATTAACGTGCACAAATCAGAGGGGCTGAACCTCACGTTTTCGAGTGAGGCCCTCGGGGAGGCACAGGAGCGATCCGTTTCAATGGGCAAAGGAGGGAATTAAATATCTGAGATTCCTGGACGCCCTATATGACGCAAACTACCTCCATCTGCTCAGCTCTCTGAAAACATACTTGACGCGCTGGAACCCTTTCATATAACCTGGATGGGGCAGATGGCCTTCATTAAGATGGTGACCCTTAAGTGCTTCCTCTACTACTTCCAGGCCCTGCCAGTTCCTCCCCCTAAGTTCTTTCGTTCACTTAATCAGCTCCTCTCCGCCATTAGTTGGAGCAACAAAACACTGAGGGTAGCACTGCAGGTACTTATGGCCTTGAGGCGCAAAGGGGGATTGGAGGTCCTAGACTTCAGACAATGCTACCAGGCCGCCCAGCTACGGGTATTAAAGCAGTGGTTGTCAGGGGAGGACAATAAACTGTGGGTGCGCATGGATCGGGCAGTGGTGGGGGCCACCTGGCGGAGGTGTTGTGGCAGGCAAAAGTCAGATCGGCCAGCTAGCATGCAGGAATCCCACATTACAGGACAAGTGGGGGCGGGAGGTGTGGGATGAATTAATAAAACAAGGGGGTAATCGACCTTGCGGGGGCTGTTCACGCCATTGTTTGGTAATCCACAGTTCACTATAGGGGTGAAAGTGGGGGCATTTCGGGAGGTGGAAAGCAGCAGGGTGTCTGCGTCTCAGATGTTATGCAAGTACAAGAAATCAAATATTTTGAGCAGTGCAAACAGTCCTTCGGACGATCTGAGGGAGACAAGCTTCGATACTACCTGCTCCAGCACTGGGTGATGCACCCAGCTAACAAACTAGCTGCGAGCAAACAATTTACCACGTTCGAGAATTATATCACATCCCACTCAGGGGACTCACACGTGATCTGTGCACTAAACACCATTATTGCTGAAGGGCCAACAAAGGGTATATGGCCCTAAATGGGGAAATGTGAGAGAATGTTGGGCCGGCCAATTCTACTTAGAATTTCTTGTTCCCTACACACTTGCAATTGCCTGATCTACTCTCCTTCTAGGGCTTCTCGTATTCACAAACATGTAATTGCCTTGTATATTCTCCAGGCAGGGCTTCTTGCATTCACATGGGGTTTCTACCCATTTTGACAATTGTATATTTACTTGGTTGGATAATATATCCATTTCGATTTGGTGTTCCCATGTATTTACATTCCATGCATTCACATACAGTTAGTCTATTCGCTTTCTCTCTTTCTGTGGTTCTTGTTATTGGTATTTGGCACAGTCATCGATACACCCTGGGGTGCCCACTGTCTTTGGGCTGCCTCACTGGCTCTTGCTGGCATTCTCTGGCTCGTTCTCGGTCGCCCGGTGAAGGTATACAGCCTGGTTTCCGTTCATGGCTGCTTCCGGTTTGTTTCCCCCCCCCCATCTCTCGCAGCGTCTCTTCCACGCGGCCACTTTGTCTCAGGCTCCAGTAAGCAAGGGGTTACTTATGGCGGCCGGCGAACGCCCAGAGTCTTTCACTGGCTCCTGGCACCTCAGCAGCGTGTCCCGCTCTGTCAGCATCTCCTTTCTTCTCTGCTGGCAAGCCGCCCGGCTCCACCATGCCTGCTTCTGCCTTTTGGTCCTCGCAGAGAGGTGAAACGTTGTCTCGCCAACAGCAGCCTCTAGCATCTCGTTTCCTTCCTTTAAATTTCCCAGGCATAGGTGTTTGCGGGTAAAAGACTAGAGCGCTGGCTGGTGGGTTCTTCTGCTCTGCATTACTCTTTCCATATTCTTCGACCCAGTACATGAGACTCTGAGACAAGAAGTCCATTGTTGGCGATTGATTTCCAGAGCTTGAATAATCACTTTGAATAGTTTAAAATGTTAAAGTATTTTTGGATGATTGAAAAATTGAACTGGAGAAGGTGGTCTTGTAATTTCTACAAGATAGATCAAGGTTGGGGTGTTTGGCTCGTTTCATGTGGGCAAAGGTTTTCCCTATTCTTCAAAGGGGAGGTGTAGACATATGACAATTGGCCAGAAGGGTCTTGGGTATGGAAGGAGTATCTTCAAGGGCAAATGGGTGTGTGGGGGGGAGCCACAATGTCTCCCTGGAGGTTATCTCCTCCCATGTGATCATCCGTCATATAGCTGCCCCCAAGGTCAGAATCAGGTAGCGGCTGCTGTCCCCTGGCCACATGAGCAGAGGTCACCACCGGGAGATCAAACACTTAATTGGATTCATCACAATCCACTCAGAGTTTTGTAGACCCTCTGTCATATCTTCAATTAACATAACTCTACACTAACTGATACACTGAGTCACCAGCCAACTCATGCCCACAATGCAAGCATGAGTTTCTCTTTCTGGAAACAGAGCCCTAGTTGCTCCTAACACATTACACCTAGGAAGCTATCATGCGCTAAGATCATGGTACTTCCGAATCTGCATCATTAACACACATCCCCACAATCTTGCACTTAGCAAATGCAACCTGTACCAGCCGGCATTAAGTCCAGTAACAACTTGCTCCCATACATCATGAATACACCATCTGACTGCCCACCCCCATAGATCCTCCAACGCCAACCCCATCCAAATCAGCACCACCCTCCGCAAACCCAGACAGAAACTCAAGACACATCGTGTGTGAGAAGAAAAACACTTGCAGTGCACTTTCTTAGGCAGGAGGTAGCTTACAGGTGCTCCGTGAAATGTCATGGTGTCAGGATGCTACACTGAACTGTTGTCCAGGCGCTGCCTGTGAAGAAGTCCATAGCCTCCTCACCTGCCCTACAGTCAGCTGCTTAAGCACTTTGTTCCAAGAGAGTAATTCTACACCCCAGTAAGCCACTGACACACTCCTTCCATCGCTGAAATCTTTAACTCCAAACCCTCCCCTTACCTACCTGTGGTGTTGCGTGCCGGAGAGTAGCCGGTCACGTAATGTGAAAAACCCAGAAGTAGGAAAATAAAGTATCACCAGATCTGGCTTCATGACGCCATTCCGGGTTTATGCAACATAAAAAGGTGGTCGTGTTTTCCTTCATGCGCAGCGATGCGCTGCGCCATAAACTTAAGGCCTGGGGTGTTCACGGTAAGAGGCTTGTAAAATTGATTAAAACAAACATCACATTGGCGACGAGGACATTTAGAACCGCACGTGCGATATTTATGAGCTGAACTGAAGAAAGCGTGAGGTGAAAGACTAACGGCAACATCGTGTATTAATACGCGTGTATGGTGAAAGCCTCGTTCTCACACCTCCAATGTTCTGTCAACATTTTTGACTGAAATACAAAGCAGCGGAGCTTCAGGAGCCTCGTTTTCACACCCCCAACGTTCTGTTAAACATTTTTGATTGAATTTAAAGCCGCATACTAACATACCTATGGATTTTGAGCTTACATTTAACACTCCAACGTTCTATTACATGCCCAGATGAAAAATAAGAATAGTGCAGCTTCATTTCAACAACCATAATAGCCTGAAATCATCCACAGGAACGTAGGAAAACATGATTCAATGTTTTTTTTTAATTAAAAGCCGCAATGTGTGATTGGGAAGCACAAACTCAACAGTCAATAAAGCTTCCATTTATCACTGACTAAAAAGACAAAAGTGAAACTGTCAGTGGGACTATACAAACAGCTAAAAACACCAACCCAGGATATTGGTGAGTGAAATCTAGTCAGCCTGGGCCCACATCAATTTTTTTTTCTTCTTCTTTTGGTGCTGCCATCCAAGTAAAGACTTAAGGGTTACAATTGCCAGGAGTCTCCAAGATACAGACCAGAAAAAGACAAAAAAAATCTGTGAAGAAAACAAAAGAGTTGGTGAAGATTGCTAGAGCGTTGGTAACTTCAAACCAAAGCTAATGCCAAAATAACCAAACACAAAATATTGAGTGCGGGTCTTGGAACACCAGAGGGCACGCACATCTCTTTGCAGACAACCTGGAAACACTCTGGAACCTGGACATAATATGTCTGCAGGAAACTTGGTTGGTAGCCTCCCTATGCGTGGATGAGTTCGAGATGGCATTTAATCCGGCAATCTCAAATAAAAAGGGTCGCCCGATGACTGGCTTAATGACCTTAGTAAGAATAAAACAGAGGTTTGCGGATTAAAAAAGCATGGAACATCGACGCATATAGTCAACTCACAATCTCACAGGGGGACGAGAGGGGGAAGGAAAATCCCAGTCTCCATATACTAAATATATATTGGCAACATCAGAATGCTGGAGAAACAATTTTCTTGGACAAAATTTGTGACATCCTGGATGAAACAAGAATCCAGAACCCAAATGATCAATTGATCATATGTGGTGACCTGAATATGGAACTGATACCCCAGAGTAGAAAATTTCAAGAACCTGAGGGCAAAAAAGTCCAAAGAACTGACCGAGCTGTGGATGGAAGAAATGGATCTGAGACAAATGAGTATGCTGAATGGTGGCCTTCTGGGGGATATACCGCCAAACGTAACCTGGGAAAGGGGGTCCCAAAAATCCATCCTGGATTACTTCTTTGTCTGTGAAACACTCTTTAAAAAAAAAAAATGAACAAAATAGAGGTGATAAGCATGAAGGAAAGTGACCACAACTTGGTTAAAGTTGTATGGGAAGTAAAGAGAAGAACAAACTCCAAAATGTGGAAGGATGAAATTGAGATTGAGCCTGGTCAAAAAAGAATGAGGCTAAAGAAAACCAACATGGAGGAGGTCATAAAACAATTGAAAACGGATGACAAAGTAATTGCCCATAAAGAGTATGACACGCTTTTACAGAAGTACGCTAAAAAGTCTAGCGGAGGAGCAAAGAATGAATTTAAACGCCATGCGTACGATCATGAGATAGTGCTGAGAAAGAGAGAATTGAGACAACAAATAAGAGCCCTCGGAGACTTGAAACAAACAGCAGCCAGAGAAGCTAAAAGGAAACTAAAGTCTCGATATAAGAGGTGGATTAGGGGCCATAAATATAACATGCAGCAACAGGATGCAGAAATGATGTTAGCATCACTAGATAGGAAAAACCTGAGAGAATTCTGGGCACTGATTAACTATGTATGTACACCACAAGGAGCCTTGTTGACGAATATGGTCTCAGAACAACAATGGACCGAACACTACTTGAAGCTCTTTGAAAAGCAAGGAGAAACAACAAAGAAAATCACAGTTAACATCTACTGGTTGGGATATTGATATTTTGGAAACAATAAAAAGGAATACTTCATCGAGAGCTTTGGGACCCAATGGCATAACAAATGCAATGTTAAAGGAGTACCCAAATGAGTGGGCAGAGTTATGCAAAATCTTATTTGACAAAATATTGAAAGAAGGTTCCATCCCAACATCTTGGAAATCTGCAATAATAGTGCCAATTTTTAAGAAAGGCGAAAGGTCAGACCCTAAAAAAAACTACAGGCCTATCGCCCTGCTTGATGTGTTAGGAAAAGTGTTTGCAACTCAAATACTATCACGGTTAACATTATGGATCACTCAAGCAGGGGTCTTTGATAGGCGACAGACGGGCTTTGCAAAAGGATTTGGCCGCGGTTTGAACTTACGAATAATACATGTACTAAAGATGGAAGCCTTAAGAAAAGGAACAAATGTTTATGCTGCATTTGTAGACTTAGCCCACGCTTTCGATGGAGTTGATAGAGAGCTCCTCTGGGAAAAGATGCTGAAGCTAAGATGCCCGCCGAGCTTGATGATGGCTATAAAAGAATTACATTACGTGACAAATGTCAGAATTCGCCTGGATAAAAGGTGGAAAGTGGAACACTTACAGAACAAATTAAAACCACTAGAGGCGTAAAACAGGGCTGTCCGCTAGGCTCCACCCTATTTAAACTATTGATCACGGACGTGGGAGAAACCCTGGAAAAGGTTCCAGCATTCCCCTCGAAAATAAATGGGAATCAGATAAGCTGGTTAATATACGCAGATGACATCGTCCTGCTGGATTTAACGCCAGTGGGTCTCCAAAGGAAATTAAGTGCACTTGAAAATTACATTAAGAATAACGGGCTGGAAATAAATGCAAAAACAAAAACGGAGATTGTGCAGTTTTTCCAATTTAAAAAGTCAGAAAAGAACAAAGAAAAATCAACCAAGTTGGAGCGTGGGAGACGTGACCCTCAGAAGATCCTTACAAGTTACATATTTGGGAGTACAACTAAGTGCCAGCATCTCAGAAGACCCAATGATGAAAAGAATAAAAACCAAATGCAAAGCGTTTGCAGTTCAAGGGACGATGCTCCATAAGAAATTTGGAAAATTCTCATATCAACCAGTAATAACTTTCTATAAAGCGAAAGTTATACCAGCCTTGATACATGGAGCCAAAGCAATGTTAGGATGCCCTTTCAGCTTGTGGGCCACATGTGAAAACATATTTTGGAAGAGGATCCTGAAGGTGCCTCAAAGTATACCGAACGCTTGCAAAAAGTATGCGTTGGGCTTACTATCAATTAATGCCAGAGTGCTATGGAATACACTGTCAATGTATAGAAAGATGATAGAAACGGATGGAGTGCCCCAATTCGAAATACTGAAACCAGCACAGATGAACAATTCAAACGAAGTGCTGGAGATTTGGAAAAAAAATGGTGAACAAATCTTGAATCAACTGTCAATAACGAAGGAGACCTTGGAAAGAAAAACGAATGCTGTAAAAAAAACAAAAAACTCTGGTTGACGGACTGGATTGAAACAGTGGAACAGCGTGTGCAACATGAGTGTATGAAAGAGCACACATGGGGAAGCAAGGCTCTGAATGATCTACCACTATATCTTAAAAGGTTTCCCTGCCCAAGAAGAAGGCAAATCTTTTTAAAACTAAGACTAAACTTATACCATACGATGGAGATAAAAAGTATGAGGAAAAAACAAAATGAAGTTGTTGACACCAAATGCTGCTTCTGTAAGAGGGAAAAAGAGTCCCTAAAACATCGGATGATGATATGTCCGGGCCTGAGAGATATAAGAACAAAAAGCTGGGGCCAGAGCTAAAAAAATTCTCAACCTACAACGCCGAAGAATGGTGGATTAAGATGCAAGAAGGGGGAAGACAAAAAATTAACTGTAGCTGTAACATTCTTTTTAGAGGACTTGGAAGAGAAAGTGGAAGAATTTGAAGAATAAGTTGTAGTTGAGAAAGGAGAAATGTGATTTTTTCTTTTATAAAGTTTGTAAAAAAAACTGTAATAAAATAAATAAATAAATAAATAAATAGGTGAAGACTTAATTTGTAAACACCACAGCGTCAACCATGTCTAGCACTGAAACAAGCCATGCAAGGACTGGTGTGAGCTCATCAACAGGAAGAAATGTCAACCTAGACCACCCAGACCCAGCATTAACCACAAACTTGCCACCTTTTGACGCATTCACCACGGGTGCAGCCATTCGGTGGGAAATCTGGTTACAACAATTTGAAATGCACCTGGATGCAAGAGAGATCATTTTAGCTAAGAATAAACGAAAATGTCTTCTACTTAACATTGGAGCGGCAGCGCTACGCCTATTCAATGAGACTCCAGACCGAGGAGATGAAAACAACTATGATGCTGCAAAGAACGCCTTAACCAAAATGTTCAAGCCCGAACTCAATCCAGACTATGAACGCTTTCATTTCTGCATGGCTAGACAGCGTGAAAAAGACAGTGGACAAATTCCATGCACGCCTATGCAAAATGGCAGTCGGTTGTGAATTCCCCAACGAAGAATTCGCTATCCGTCTTCAAATCATATATGGAATTTCATCTGAAAAACTGAGGCGGGCTATCCTGTCAGAGAAGAACGTAAGCTTGTCCCCAATCTTAGAAATGGCGGGCCTGCGTGAACAAACAGAAGACCAATTGGCAGTAATCGAGGCGGCAATCCAAAGACTCCCGATTGATAACCCAAAACCAACGGAAGAGGTTGCTGCTATATCAAAATACCCGAGGACAAGGTGAGCGAAGAGGAAACATTAACAAAAACCAAATGTCACAAGGGACGGATATCACATGTAAATGGTGTGGAGGCCCGTGGCACAGGGGAGAATCCTGTCTTGCATGGGGAACGACATGCCGAAAGTGTAACTGGCTCAACCACTATGCAGCTGTCTGCCTGAACCCACCGAACAGAAGTGAAAGAGATCAAACACTGTGGCAAACACAATGGTCGCTGGAAAAAATTCACCCCCCGAGAAACACCTTGTCAACCAGGTAGGAAAGGAAGGGCGAGAGCAGTGGACCATTCCCAGAGATCACCGGACACAAGTGAAAGTGAAGACAGCGAGGATAGTGCATCCCCTGATAGAAGGAATCATGATAAAATGGAAGAAAACCAGCAAACGAGTGCAGTGTATACACCTCATATCAGCAGTAGAGCCACAACGGTCCAAACAACGGAAAAGACCATTGTGCACTGTCATTTCAGATGGAGAACCACTGCGTGTAGTCATAGATACAGGCACAACCGTCAATGTAATGCCAGTATCAGCATTTAACAAACTTCACACAAAGCCCAAACTTCAAGAAAGGAAGGTCAGATTATATGCCTATGGCTGCAAGAAGCCTCTGCCGGTGTAGGGATCATTCAAATCTGATTTTGCCCACAACAACGCCATGTACTGAGCACGAGTCTATGTTCTTGATGCTGGCTGTGAAACACTGCTAAGTTGTAGAACCGCCGAAAAACTGAAACAAATACATTTTGCTTTCAATATCCATTGTAGAAAGATCGACGAGTTGCTAAAACAACATCACAGCGTATTTCAAGGCATTGGGTGTCTAAAGGACAGACCCATTAAACTTCACATTGACCCCGCTATTGAACCAAAAGCAGTACGCCATCGCCGAGTACCATTCCACATGAGGAAAGCTGTAAGGAAAGAACTAGACAAACTAGAAGCGGCAGGCATCATAGAGAAAACGTCAGGGCCGACCCCGTGGGTATCCCCCATGGTAGTTACAAAAAAAACAAAACAACCTTACGCAGTACGAATATGTATTGACATGCAGCTTCCCAATGCAGCCATCGGAAGAGAATGCCACATTACACCGACCATAGATGAACTTATTGTTGACCTAACAGGGGCGACCATCTTCAGCAAGCTTGACCTTAGATCTGGATATCACCAGCTTAAACTAGCCAAGGAGTCCAGATACATCACTACATTCTCCTCCCATCTCAGACTGTGACGCTACAAACGGCTACATTTCAGAATATCGTCAGCTGCTGAGGTATTCCAGCATGAAATTCGGAAGGGACGATTAACATTAGCGATGACATTATCGTACATGCATCCAACGAAGGCGAACATCTCAAGCGCCTAGCAGCGATTTTACGAAGGCTGGAAGAATCCGGATTAACCCTGAACGCAGAAAAGTGCGAGTTCGGAAAAGAAGAATTAAGCTTGTTCGGATATATTTTCAACGCACAAGGTGTATCGCCAGATCCTGCAATGTTAACAACATCAAAAACACCAAGCCTCCAACATCAGTCACAGAAGTAAGGTGTTTTATGGGAATGGCGACTTACTGCGCAAGATTCATTCCAGATCTCGCCACCATGGCAAGTCCTCTCCGCGAACTAACCAAGAAGGACCAAAAATGGGAATGGTTGCCTGTTCACCAACAAGTATTTCAACAGATCAAGGACACTATCAGCGTCTACAACAATGGCTTTCTTTGATATCAAAAGGCATACAGAACTTCTAGTTGACGCTAGTCCAGTTGGCCTAGGAGCTGTACTTACACAAATCGACAAAGATGGAAATGTGTACCCAATCTCTTTTGCCAGTCGTGCACTAGCCAAAACGGAACAGAATTATGCACACATAGAGAAAGAGGCACTTGCTATTTTATGGGGATGCAGGCATTTCAAAGTTTATTTACTAGGCAAGCAGGCAAGAGTATTTTCAGATCACAAAACACTTATTCCAATTTTCAGAGGATCAGCACCTCATCCACCAGCACGTATTGAAAAGTGGATGCTTCAACTTCAGCCCTACAACATAGAGGTGGAGTACCGATCAGGGACAGACAACCCAGCTGATTATCTGTCTCGTCACCCACCACCCGCCACAGAGGAAGAAGAACATCATGCGAGGGAAACGGAGGAACATGTGTGTCACGTGGTGGCCTGCGCCCAACCGTGAGCTTTAACCTTGCAAGAGATAGCCAATGAAACTCCTAACCCACACCATAACTGTTATCCAATCAGGAAATTGGAAACATTTCCTTGCCTCCATGGCTTAACGCACTGCAGCGGCCCAGGTGAAACTTCAATCCCTTTTAGGAATTCGTCACAAACTTACTGTAGCTCCTGAAGGGGTAATACTAAAAGGCCACCGCGTTGTACTATCTACATCGTTAGAAGAGTGAGCCCTCAGATTGCTCACAGCGGGCATCAAGGTATTGTGAAAACAACAGCATACTTGAAATCCAGGATGTGGATGGCCAACATACAACAGAGGGTGATGGAGCTAGTAGGTTCATGCGCAGCCTGCCAGGCCACCCAGAGAGCTGAGAACCCAGAACCTATCATTAGTACCTCGAGAAGCAGTAAACGGTGGGAAGCTGTCGGCATAGATTTTGCACAATTGCCAGAGAAGGCCATCTACTTCTCGTAATTGATGAATTCAGCAGATATCCTGAAGTTGATTATGTGGCATCCACCAGTGCTGAAAACATGACTCTTGCATTAGAAAATATATTTTCCATACATGGAATACCATCAGAAATCAAAAGTGACAATGGGCCACCTTTCACCAGCCAAGAACTACGTCAGTTCTTTCAGGACCTTAATGTACAGCACAAACGGATCACTCCATGGTGGCCACAGGCGAATGGTGACGCTGAACGATTTATGGGGTCACTCAACAAAGAGATTTGCATCGCCTAGGAAAAAGGACATTTATGGCTGAAGGCGGTGTATCGTTTTCTGAGAACTCACAGGCAGACCCCGCACTCTTCGACAGGAATCAGCCCAACAGCACTCATGTTTGGGGTACCCATTCAAGCAGAACTCCCCATACACCCCCAGTGTGTAGCACCTGAAGCAGATCTTCCAACCATAGAGACAAAAAGAGTAAAACAGAATGAACAAGAGAGCATTTCTCGACGAGCCAGCCATCGAGAGCTAATACACAGTTATGGTAAAGAACTGAGCCATTCCCAAGAAGATGTTCCTCAATTTTGAATACCAGCCCCGGACAGTCAGTGCCGCGAATCACAGTATGATTACAGCTACTCAAGGAAGTGAAACTAACGAGAAACATTTCACACTTTAGGAAAGTACCACCTGAATTATGGGAAGAAAACCAGGAGACTGTGAGAGAAGGAACTGGATCGCCCTACCAACCTTTAAGTCAATCACCCTAGCGACCGTCAAGTCAATCACCCTAGCGACCGCCAAGCCAATTGACACCTGAACTCTATGAGACACCAAGAAAACCAAAAACTCCCAGTAGGCAAGAAGAAGTTCAGCTCGAGAGCTCCCGGGCGGATAGCCCAGAGAGAAGCAATCCTCGATACCACTTAACGGAAAGACCAAAACCATCGTCTCGCCTGCAAGGTTATGTGGTGGATGGGATCTACCAACAAGTGAGCCTGCCCAAATAAAGCTGAGAGACTAGAATAGACTACAATTGTTTATGTTGATTATTGCTAAATATTGTTAAAACATTCCCAGTTGGGGAGGAATGTGGTGTTGCGTGCCAGAGAGTAGCCGGTCACGTGATGTGAAAAACCCAGAAGTAGGAAAATAAAGGTATCACCGGATCTGGCGTCATCACGCCAGTCCGGGTTTATGCAACATAACAAGGTGGTTGTGTTTTCCTTCATGAGCAGTGACGCGCTGCGCCATAAACTTAAGGCCTGGGATGTTCACGCTAAGAGGCTTGTAAAATTGATTAAAACAAACATCACACCACCCACCTCTCGCTGACTCCTTTTCGTGGGGTGCCTGGCGTACTGCAGTCAGCTGCACCCAAATGTCAGGGCGGAAGCAGCAACGCCCCCCTTAAGCTTCCTAAAACCCGCCCAGGCAACCGCACTCTATCCAAAACCTCCCCCCCATGCGCATCCCCCGATCTAAGCCACAACCTCGCCCTAACACTACTGGCCCAACCCCATGCACCCATCCTCCTTTAAGCAAATGGGGACCTTGCTAACGGCAGAGGGTGCCGTCGCTAAGGGAGGTGTCCACCGAAAACCTTCCTCCTGGTCGGCACGAGCCCCGGCATTCCTTCTCCTAATTGGCCTCATCCATTCTCTTTCAGATCCGCCAGAGCACTAGGAGATCATGCAAATGGCACCCGTAGAACGTACAGATCCTAATGACAACATAATATGTAGTGTTCATGCTTTTCATCTAACATATTTACTCCCATTCAACACAAATAAGTAATTGTCGTTGCTTGTTTTGCTCTTCGTTTTCAACTATCTGTATGTCAACATTGTTTTTGTTTTAATGGGGGTTGTTTATTTTGGACTGACCTGCGAACCAAAGGCAAACATGAATGTGAAGCTCACGTGTGATGCAAGCATAGCATCATCAAATCAATCATTTTCAGACAATGATTGCCAATATAAGGCCCTTACCCACCTCTTTTTTCGTTGCTATGGTCAGAATACCACCATTTCTTTACACGTGAACCATTGCAAGTGAGTGAATCCTCTATGTAGGTGATGTGAGATCCATTGGAAGCACGTAAGTTGAATAGGGATCTTTAGGGTCTGTGATAATGGTTACAGTGTTGTTACTGTATCATCGAGCTGCCGAATAGATTGTTCAAATAAAAAAGTATAATATGCCTTAATACATTAATTGGGCGCACTGCATAATTTATTGGGAAGTGTAGCTTGGACACCAGCAAGTTTCCATTATTCAGGACTTGCATTGACATACAGAGGCGCTGACAGCAAAGAGAGCGCGAATGAAAGCATCAATCTACCCACCTGCCATGAAACCAGTCCTGGCAAGCATCGCATTCGATCATAAAGCGAGTGACATCGTAGGGAAGTCGGCAGAGGCAGTACACGGGCACAGATGCCATCTTGGTGCTAGCAAAGAAACGCAACCCAACAGCAGGGACTAGTTCCCATTAGAGGAACGGACATAGCAACGAGTGGCCATCACGTTACGTTCCAAACGTAGGTCCTACAGTAACGTAGTGATCTAACTGCGTCACTTTACGTTCTGATTATTTAATGAGCAGGAAGTCAGCACCCGGAATACGCATAATGAATAGGACTGACGCACGCGCGCTCTGCTGTTGGCAGAGATCGAGAGACAAGTAGCTAGTAACCCGTGAACGATGTCGATTTGGAGGTGCCAATGTGGCACAGTTGTATTGGGGCTGAAGAGGATCAAAATAACACGCGGAAGTTTTGTACAATGACCTCTTTAGAAATCGTTATTTATGGTGGAAAACGGATATAGGGTGAGGTAGAAATATGGGTCATGGGGCGCAAACAAATCGGGACGAATAGACTGAAATGGTTTACGTGAGCAAATTGTTGCGGGGTGAAACAAAATGTTTGATACTTCGGTAGGGGGAGAGAACTTCTTTACTAATTTCCAGTGACAAGGTATAAACATCAACTGGCCTCCCTGTCAAAGGCTGCTTCACTCCAACTGACCTTCATGGGGCTTACAAGGGCACTCTACCACAACATTCCATAGGCATAACATGCCTTCAGGCATTCTCTCAGGTAAGCATTCATGCAGGACCAAAGTGGGGAACACAAGACACAGCACATATTTAACAAGCCGTTTGTATTCAGGAAAAAAAAGTTATATGAAGCCCAGAAAAAGACTTAGAAATTGAAAGGTCTCTTATCAAGTCAACATACACTCACATAATTACTTAGCGTTTAAAGTTCACAAAAAGGCAAACAAAAGCCAAATACAAAAGTTTTATTGTGCCTTTTTGAACATTCTAATTTGTTGCGGTAGCCTTACATCAATTAACGAAACAATGAGTGACAGAAATGAACAGTTTGCAATCGCGCTTAACTCCTCCATTTCATCCGGTACCTTCGAGGCCCAACCTGCAGCGCTGTTATATAGGCCTCAGGGCCTGTCGCAGCGGTAGCCCCGGAACCCTCCCCCCCCCACAGAGGAGCACAAGACACTAGTTGCTTGGGCGCTTTGCAAACACGATGATGGGCCCTTTTATTAGTGCAAAAGAGTTACGTCACTGTTGCGTCGTACTTAAAGCGGCCACACCACACTCCTCCTTTTTCAGCATATAGTCGAGACTGGAGGGCATGCTTTGTGTAGTGCGCTGGGGGTATCTCCTCCCAAGCTTGACCCTTCATCACCTACCATTCCTCGGTCACCTTGTTCCTGGTGAACGCTATCCTCTGCCCCTTCCTCCAGTGCATCACTGTTCACTTTCCCAGGCAATATACCTGCCTGGCCACTCTCACCAACCTTCCTAAAGAAGCTCGAATTCCTTGTCACGGTGGCAGTTCCATCCGATGCGGTCACCATGGACCCTTTTACTGCCACTACGTCCATGGGCCGAGGCTCGTAGGTCAATGAGAGTTTTCCTTGCGGATGTCTGTTCCTCACTAGCCCTTAGTCTCCAGATGCCAAACAATGCTGTTGTAGACTCCTACGAATGTTCTCATTTTCATTTCTGGTTCTCGGACATCTTTTGAACAGTGCCTCTGCAGAGGCAATCGCTGTTGAGCATTGGGGAGTTGCTTGGTATTCCCTTAGACACGGGCCCTGTCCATGGGCAATGCAAAACACTTTGTTGAGGGTTCGCATGAAGCGTTCCGCCTCCCCATTTGCACTTGGCCAAACCAAGGAAATGTTCCTGTGGTGAATTCCACACTCCAGCATGAACTGGCCAAAGCGTTCTCCCTGGAATGGTGGTCCATTGTCTGAGCAGAATTTCTTCGGGAACCCAACACCTTTTCGAGCACGGGTACAATGTGGTCAAATGCTGAGGATGCCACAAATGCGTACCATGAAGTGTACGTCCCTCGCAGCCAATCCAAAATCAACATGTACTGTCTCCCATGGGCAGCAGCTTCTCAGCATTTATTCAATCCAGGGCTCTCGTTGCACTGGGGCAGTCACTTGACACCACACACAACTTGCCACAAAGTCATTGACACACTTCCAGCCTCAGGCATGCCATAGTCTTAGCTGCGTTCTGATGACCTTGATGCTCTATGTCACTGATTTGTGGGATTTTGCATGACTGGATCACCATCTTCACCCCTCTTAGTAACAAACTAAGAGAACGCTAGTTCCTCCCTGACTCTCCACAGCTGCTGCAGCATTGCATGGGCCTCCTGAGTCTTTTTGCTCAGGCTTTCCAGGATTCCTTTCCAATCCCCCTTTTGCAGCACTCCCCAGAATATGCAGAAACATTTGTCTTCTTTGGAAGCGGTGGTCAGTTCTTGGATGGACATCGAGTTTATAGTGGTGGACTCAATGATTACTTGGACTGATTCTTCCGCCTCTGCCTCTCCAGTGTCGGTGCTGCTGTGCCCCCTAACCGAATGCCTTGACAGATAATCTGCAGCATTTTTTGCCCCGGGTTTATACACCAGACTTGCTCCATGTTCCAGCATGGCGAGCATCCATCTTTCAATCCTGGCAGGCTGTTTAGATGACGAGCCTGCCATGATCGGAATAAGGGGTCCATGGTCATTGATCACAGTGACCAGCCTTCCCAGGATGTATTATCAGAAATGTCTGCATCGCCAAAGGACTGCCGGAGCCTCTCTCTCAATTTGAGAGTACCGTAGCTCTGTTTCTGACAGGTCTCAGCTCGCAAATGCCACCGGTTTCACAGCCTCAGTTGCAGCCTGCTGGGTCAGCACAGCCCCAGACCAAACATGCTCGCATCACCCACAATTTCTGATGCCAGAGATGGATCCAAGAACGCCACGGTGTCATTTGCTTTGAGGGCCTCCGTGATTTCGTCAAACACAGCCTGTTCCAACGGTCCCCATTATCACATGGTGTCTTTTTTTTGTTGTCGGATTTCTTAATGGTTCCGATAGGTTGGCAAGCTTTCTGATAAATCTTCCACAGTAAATCACCATTCCCAGAAAGAGGCCTACTTCATATACCGTCTCAGGAGGCTTGGCCTCTTTAATGTCTTTCCCCGTCCCTGGGTCACACGACACAACACCATCCTGAAATAAAGAATTCAGTGCTGGCCGTGAAGAATTCACATTTTTCTTTATGGAGAGTGATCCCTATTGATTTTATCCTGTCCAGGGTTTTGACCAAACGTTCCATGTGTTCCACTTGGCGCCACTGATATTCAGGACACTTTCCCGATCTGCCAAGACTCCCCTGATGATGATCTGAAACAACCTCTGCTGCAGACGAGACACCAAAGCTAAGTTGCTTACAGCGATACAGTCTCATGTGCGTGGTGAACGTAGTAATGTACCTCGACTCACGGTGGAGCATGACCTGATGATATCCCGCCCTGAAGTCAAGTTTCGAGAAGAACCTGGCTCCTTGACGGTCCGCAATAATGTCATCGATGGTTGGCGTTCGGTGCGGTTCTCTCTTGATTGCTTTGTTTGGCAAACACATATCTACACAGATACGGACAGAGTCCAGTTGCATGAGTTTCCTTGTGACCACAATCGGGGACACCCAAGGTGAAGGGCCCTCCACTTTTGCAATGATGTCCAGTTCAACTAACTGATCAATCTCTTTGTCCACCTGCTCTCTGAGATGAAACAGGATTCTCCTGTGTTTGAGGGCTATTGGGTGAATTGAGCTGTCTATGTGGAGCTTGACTGGTTCGCCCACCAACTTTCCAATGCCATTGAAAACATCAGCAAATGTTTCCACGATTGCCTGAACATCCTAGACTTAGACACCATAGGCAAAGCTCACAATTCTTAGTGCTTCCACTGCCGCACAGCTCAGTAATGTGTTATCACTGACATCAGTGACAAAGAACCTGGCCTTGATGGAGTTTGTTCCATGCTCAACTCGCAAGATGAATGCCCCCATCAGTGGAATGGGCGTTTCTCTGCCAAAAGTGAAAATACAAACAGCAACGGGGGGGGTTCGGCAGTGTCTCATGTTTTAGCGCCATTACATTCACAAATGCACCTGTGTCGACCAGCACAGGGACCTCAAACACGTTGACACTGACCACACATCTCGACTCTTCTCTTCCTTGCCCCTTGTTCGCACACGTTGGAGATAAAGACAATGTCCTCCTCATCATCTTCCACCTCGAACCGCCAGATCTTCTTGATTCATCAGGACCACACTTTGAGGGCACCTCTGGTCAAATGGACCCGTTCTTGCTGGTCCCTTCTGAACCAACACCGGAATAGGTGCACAGCACATGCTTGCAAAATGGTTAGGATTACCACACCATCTGCACATCTGGCCCTTGGCTGGACATTCGCGTGCAGGAGATCATATCCGCACTGTAGACATGGCGCAGATGGCTCTGGACCCTTTTCCTTTAGAGGAGCCATACTCCTTTGCACCCCTCTCATGCCTTCTTGGCGTCCTATGGCACAAATGTCGTAAATGTTCAGTGTCCGTATCGCAGCATCTATCTTGGATGCATGTGTGTCCGGTAACTCATGCGAGGGGCCCGTCTCCAAAATGCACGCCAGGGTTAGTCCAGGCTCTCTCAGCACTTGGCGTCGCATTTTACCGGAGGTGCACCCTTGAATGAGCTACTGGCCAATCATGCTCTCTTAATTGTCCCATGCACATGTGGACGCTAATTGCCTCAACCTGCCATGAAAAGTGTCCAATGCCTCATCGTCCTTCTATTTGGAGTTGCACATGACAAATCTTTCATAGTCCAGATTCACAAGTGACATAAAATACTCTCTTGAGACATTTTTGGCTGCCAAGTAAGAGTCATCAACTGGTTGCAATGTCTTGAATAACTTGCGCACCGCTGGTCCTGCTGCATAGATGAGTCAACATTTTTTCCCGATCAGTCACCTCCCCTGTGGCTCTGAAATACATTTCTAGGGGTTCTATCCATAGGTTTCACCTCAGGCCTAGACTTGACGGCGCCCTGGAAACATAAAAATATGGCATTGGTGCAATGGACCCGTGTTGTCAGGGCATCAGTATGCCCACTGGGGCAGCAGCAGCGGAGGCATTACCATGACATTCATCCATGACGTTGAAACAGCTGGCAGCAGAGACCTCACTGAGCAAACAGGCTTCCTATTATAAAGAGGGCTGCAACTCAGCACAGTGTCCTGCGACCTTCCAGTGCCACAATGTCGGGCCTGCCATTAAAAATTGAGCCACCACGTTGGTTGGTATGCTCTAATGAGAAAGTAGAGCAAAATCTCACACATTGTTGCCACTCAGGGCAATTTGAAGCAGCTGTAAGAAACTCATGGTGGCAACAGTAAAGACAGACACAAATGATCGCAGTTCAATGGTGTTCATTAAACTGTATAATGGGTGAGAAAAACACCTAATCTAAATCTGAGTCTGAGATGGGAGCAAACTACAACCATCAAATAATAAGGAAATCCTATAGGTGTCTGGTCAAATAACAAGGGCCTATACTAAAAAAACCTATTGCCAATCCTTACAACTAAGTTTCAAAATAGTGTGGTACAATGTTCTCAAGAAAAGAAAGAATTGTTCACCAATTGTTCCCCATGTTTGTAGCACGGCACAAGGAAGGACCTTTGAGCACAGCACACTCTTGGGCCTCACCAGCACAAGATTACAGTTCCTTTCAACAATGCCAGAACCTTCTGGGGCCAAGTCTCTTTCCTGCAAGGGCTCTTGCCTTAGAAGTCCTGCTGTACTATAAACAATAAACAAACAAAAGTTCCTTCGGTAATCTTTCACGTTGGGCGATTGCTCTTCGCCCTTTTGATCCCCTGAGCCGGGCTCTGATCCTTGTTGCAACGTTGGCCTCCCTCAATCGCGTTCATTATGGCCTTTCACTCAAAAACATATCATTCAACAGTCTCAATGTCTTTTTAAACAACTATCCATTGTGGACATCCGTCAGCTGGGTTCACACTTGTCATCACAATGTTCATAAGTGTTTAAACACTATGCAGGATTCACTTCCCTTGGTTTTACAGCCCCCAGTCAGGCTTTCTCTAATGTGTCAAAGACTTTCGAGTGTACGAGGGGTTTTGCTCGACCCTCGTACGAGCACTTTGACACTTCACACCAGCCTCTTCTTCAGCCTCTTGCAACGTAGTTTCAACAAAACAGCACAACCCCAAAAAGGCTTCAGCCAGAGTCCTTCGAATGAGCCCCCGCAACGCCGGACCACTCTGCTTCTGAACCTTTTATTAGGGTTTCTTTAAAGTTCAATTACACACATTCTTTTTTTCCACTTTGTTTTTATTAAGCATTAAATCACATACATAGGGCATCAGGAAAAAAAGAAACCTGGTGCTCGCCACAACGTATACATAATAACAATGCTAAAGTTTATTTCCACAACCTTAACCCCCTACCCTGTCCTCCCCCCAACATAAAACAATACCATATCGCATAGTAGTTATTCCAAAAGAGGGAAAGGATCCAATGAACTGCCAGTCCTATCAGCCTTTTTCACTGTTAAACACTGATGTAAAGATTCTTGCAAAACTTCTTGTGAATAGACTGGCCCAACATCTCCCCTCGCTTATCCATGGTGACCAGGTAGGGTTTATTCCCAGCAGGCAGGGCTCCGATAATATTAGGGAAAACCCTTGGTCTGATGCACGAAGTGGGCAGTAAAAGTGTTCAGGCCTACATGATGTCGTTGGATTCTGAAAAGGCCTTCGACCGAGTAGAGTGGTTTTATATGGGAAAAGTTTTGAGGAAGATGGGATTAGGGGTAAAATTCTGCGGGTGGATTTCTGCTCTGTACAATGGCGCTTCTGCCAGGGTGACTGTTAACGACACGCTCTCGTCCGCCTTTTCCCTCTCTCGAGGTACCCGCCAGGGCTGCCCTTTGTCTCCCCTCTTATATGCTCTCGCTTTTGAGCCCCTAGCTATAGCTATAAGACCTCACCCCCAGATCACTGGGATTAGCTGTGGCGACCTAGACTTTAAGCTATCCTTATTCGCGGATGACATTTTGGTCTATATAACCAACCTAGACCATTCTCTCCCGGCTCTCTTGAGCTTGATCCAATCGTTTGGGGCATTCTCGGGCCTAAAAATTAACTTGTCAAAATCATCTCTCATGCCGATGGGGCCGCTTGACGGCCTCGTTGACATGGTGAGTGGTATTAGAGTCGAGCGGGTGGCTACGCACTACCTGGGTGTCCTGCTCCCGAGGGACTTGAATAGCATTTTTTAGCTTAATTTTCCCCTGGTCCTCTCCAAAATATGTGCGTACCTGCAGCGCTGGGCCCTGATGACACTCTTGTGGTTTGGGCGCATGGTCTCCCTGAAGATGAACATTCTGCCCCGCCTCTTGTACCTTTTCTCTGCCCTTCCTACAATAGTACCAGACTCGTTTTTCAGGGCCCTCCAGTCCTTGGCATTGCGCTTTGTGTGGAACGGGAAAAAGCCAAGAGTTAAGTTGGCCACCCTATCCCTTCCGAAGTCCCATGGGGGCTTTGGGCTCCCGGACTTCCGCTTATACTATAAAGCGGCACAGTTATGGGTAATGTTGGAGCATATGAAGGAGGACATGTGGACCTATTGGTCGGTAATAGAACATACCCATACCCACCCTAGGAAGGTAAGAGATTTCCTGTGGGCCTCGTCGGGGGAAATCCCGGACAGGATACAAACTCGCCCGACGTTGCATGTCCTGTGGACCCTATGGAGTGAAGATAGAACCAACATTCACCTCTCTTCCTGGCCATCCCCTCTCTCTTCTTTATTGGGTCCTCCTTTAGATCTGGGGAGGAGAGTTTTCAGAGATACCCAGAAATGGTCAGTCTAGAACGGGGCGCTTAGTTGTTCCAGAATGGCACCTTTATTGACTACCCCTCCCTAGCGGAATCCATGGGGGACCACCCGATATCTATTTTCGACTTTCACCGCGCGAAGGGTATCCTGACCGACCCCAAGTGGGGGGTGGATCTGGCACGCCCTCTCAAACCCCTGGAAAGATGGTTGGTGGAGGCCACCTAAAGAAGAGGTTCCCTCTCCAAATTGTATAAAATCTTAATCTTAGCTCAACTTGAGAGTAGACAGGGTTTTAAGAGGTTCTGGGAGGAAAAATGGGGTGAATTCTTAGACAAGGACGCCTTGTCCAGTCTCTTTGGGGTGATACTGTCTGGCTCCCTTTACACGGCTGCCATGGAGCACAACTTTAAAATCCTTCACACCTGGCACATAACCCCCGAGAGAGTGTCCAGAATGTTTAGCGGTTCCTCCCCTCTCTGTCCCAGGGAGTGTGGCCAGAGGGGCTTTTGGTACCATTTGTGGTGGGAGAGCCCGGTTATTCAGATCTTTTGGTCGGAGCTCTTGAGCTGGATTAAAGATATGGTGGGCCTTACGATTCCCCTGTGTTCCATGGACACCCTGTTTGGGTTCCCCTTCCTTCCGAGTCGAGTGTCTACCCTAGGGTGGTTCAGGCTATGCTTAGAGTAGGGCGGTAAGCCCTGGCACAGAAGTGGAGAAGCAGAGAAGCCCCATCCGAAACAGATTGACTGACTAAGCTCTGTGTCATTTTCACTTATGAGAAGCTAACAGCCCTAGTACACGATGCTATGGTTGCTTTCCTGCAGGACTGGACAGTGGTGCTCTTGCACGAGGACTGTGGTTCAATGAGACTTTGAAACTCTCGCCCAAGGAGCAACTGGGTGTACTCACCCCTGTTATGGCAGCCTAAATCACTAGTATTGTTTGTTCAGTTGCGATCCCAAGAAGTCAGCCTATTTGTTTTTTAAAATCTCAATGGTTCCTGTCTTTCGGTTTTCTGTCTCCTCAAGGCCCAATCGGGCCCGGTTAATTATAAGCGGGGGGAGGGTTGGGATGGGGGGGTATTGTTCCTTTGTGTTAAATAATCACTGCTATTGGTTTTTTCCTGTTGTAGTAAAATGTACAATAAAAAATAAGTGAGAAAAAAAAAAACAATACCAGATCAGGTCGCATGACAGGTACAGGCAAGCATAAGGAAAACAAAGGAATCATGGGTTAAGATAGGGCAGATCGACTGTCATGATGAGGTCCACGCTAACAACCACATTTGTTACTGAGTAGCCAGTGTGGGAGAGTTAGATGGTGCAGCACTCACCACTTTCAGGTATTAAAGTCTCAGGGAGCTACAATCCTCACTCAGTAGAACGGCGGTCCAGTCAGACAGGAAGGAAGCCATTTTGTTGTTGGATATTGCCGTCAGCTTTTCATACGTAAAGATGGCCCACAACTTAATGACCCACTCAGCTTTGGAGGAGTAGCGTGATCCCTCCATTGCTGGGTGAGGGCCAGTCTACCAGCTCTCAACATTGCCTGAACCACTCTAGGAAAAGACCCCCCCTCCAAACTCTAGCATTGGTGTGCCCAAAATAATTTCCAGGGGGGGCAGGGATAGGACAACGCCCGCAATTTCTTTGATCCAGCTCAACAACTCAGACAAAAGTAAATCTGGGCCTTCGGACACTCCCACCACATATGGTACCAAGTCCCCTACTGACTGCATTCTCTTGAGCACAAATGGGAAGCGCTCCTGAACATCTTAGAGAGCCTGACCGGTGGGAGATGCCAAGAGTGCACCATCTTAAAAGTGTGCTCCATTGCTGAGGTGAAAAAAAGTTTTTGCAGACAAAGTCACAAAACCTCTGTTAGGCAGAATCCTGTGCAGTGCAGACAAGTCTAAGTCAAAACACTACTATTTGTCAAAACAGATGTCAGCGCATAACTTAGATGGCACTCCATTAATTAAGTTAAAGGGAGAGAAAAAGGCAGGTCATGAAAATAAAACAGTTCCCAACACTTTTCTAAGACCAAAACAAGTTAGTGAAGGCAGAGTCTACTGTAGAGCCAAAGTTCATAGGCCAGGCCCACTTTAAATGGGAAAGACCCAACCGGTGATTTTATATTAAATAAATAAACCGGCGGTATCTTTAACATTGCACCAAAAAGTGGTGCATTTAAAATCAATGGGAAAATCCCATAGGAAATATTCCGGGGGAATGCCAAGTACCTCAGCACATTTGATCTGACGTCAGGCTATTGGCAAATAGCCCTGACAGACCATGCCAAGGAGAAAACTGCATTTTCTACCCCAGTTGGCTTTTACCAATTTAAGGTTATGCCTTTTGGACTGAAGAATGCACCTGCTACATTCCAAAGGATGGTAAATCAGGTTCTGACTGGGATGGAGGACTTCTGCATGGCATACTTGGATGACATTGCAGTGTTCAGCCACTCCTGGGAAGAGCATGTTGACCACCTAGGACATGTTTTGCAGGCTCTTGAGAAGGCCAATCTGACCATAAAGGCAAGTAAATGCCAGATTGGACAGAGTAAGGTGGTCTACCTTGGACATGAGGTAGGAGGTGGGGAAATAAGGCCTTTGCCCAGTAAGATTGAAGCTGTGCAGAATTGGACAACACCTACTACTCAGACCCAGGTGAGAGCCTTCTTAGGTCTCACTGGGTACTACAGGAATTTCACAGAGAACTATGGGACCATAGCTTCTCTCCTGAATGTGATCTCCTTTCCTAAGTTCCCTAGAAAGGTCAGATGGAATGGGGAGTGCAATCAGGCCTTTGAAAACCTGAAGAAAGCCCTTTGTCAAGCTCCAGTGCTAAGAGCTCCAGACTACCACCAAAATTCATTGTACAGACAGATGCTTCAAATGCAGGTATAGGTGCAGTCCTTAGTCAACTGGATGGGAAAGGTAGGGAGCACCCCATTTGCTTCATCAGTAGAAAACCGAAGGAACCTGAGACAAGGTGGGCAACCATTGAAAGAGAGTGTTTTGCTATTGTGTGGGCTCTGAAGAAGTTTAGGCCATACTTGTATGGTTTTACTTTTGTTATTCAGACTGACCACCAACCCTTGAGATGGTTGATGCAAATGAAAGGGGAAAACCCAAAACTATTGAGATGGTCAATCTGCCTCCAGGGGTTTGATTTCACCATTGAGCACAGGTCAGGGTGTCACCACCAAAATGCTGATGGTCTCTCTAGGATGTTTGTAACCGACTAGAGGTATGAGATTCATCCAGGAGTGGATTCAATCCTCCTGTCCCTTAGTCTGGGGGGGGAGGGGGAGCGAGTGTTATGGAGAATTCTCTTATAAGGCTGATTTCCCAAACCTAGTGAGTCCCCCAGCAGCTTTGCTGGATTTGTGGGGTTTGTTTTTTTCCCTTGGGGACCACTGTAAGAAGATTAAGACTACAGGAGTAAGCAGTAAACCCAATTGGTAGCAGTATGTACCACCCAGATTTACCTGGTAGCTGTGGCTGAGCAGTCAGACTTCTCTCAAGAAGAGTAGGGCAGTATACAGAGGATACACAATAGGGCTAAAAACACAGTAGAGCAAGCAAACACTGACCAGAGCTTGGTATCAAAAGTATATAATTATTTATTTAACACACACTTAAGGAAATACTCTAGCACTATAAATCAAAGCAAGTTCAAACACAGTCAGAAAAGTATACACACCTCCCTTAAGAATTATTAGACAAGTCTCAGTCAAAACACTACTATTTGTCAAAACAGATGTGAGCGCATAACTTAGATGAGACTCCAATAATTAAGTTAAAGGGAGAGAAAAAGGCAGGTCATGAAAATAAAACAGTTCCCAACACTTTTCTAAGACCAAAACAAGTTAGTGAAGGCAGAGTCTACTGTAGAGATAGAAATGCATAGGCCAGGCCTACTTTAAATGGAGCAAGGTGAAATGTGCCCAAGATCACACAGTTTAGAAATGCATTCAAGTCTTTGTAAAAATGTTCAAAAGAGGTTGGGTTGATTCAGAAGGTAAATTTAGAAGGCCTGGGGGCCAACCCAGTTGGAAAGCCAAGGATTTAAGGGTCACATTTAGCAAACCGTAGAAAGGGAGGCCAGGTGGAACACAGTACCTTTAAAGTTGAGGAAGCTCCAGCGGTGGCAGTTGTTCCTGGCAGCGGGTGCAGTTCGTGGTTTCGACCAGGGGAAGAGAAGATCTCGTCGATGAGGAAACCTGGAGTCGTTGCACTGCCCAGGGAAGAGACCAGCTGCGGAGTTCGTCGGTTAAAAGGTTTGTTCCTTTTATTCGCGGTCACAGTGGGGAAGCTTGGCTATCCGGCCGCCGGGGTGCTTGGCACGGACGATTCGACCAAGAGACGCCCTGGAAGGCGAAATGGCGAACTGGTTGATCCCACCAGCTCAGAGGAAGAAGACTATCAGCAGAAGATCTTCTCTTGTCGTCAGGAAAGTGGTGAGGTTGTTGCAGCAGGGCTCCACCGGTGGTGTCGTTGTTGCAGATGGCTCAGCTTCTCCCCTCTTCGGATTTCTTAGGTCCTGTGGCGACTTCTGAAGTTCCAGTCCCAAAAGCCCCGCTTTTATGCAGAAAAACCCCCATTCAACAGCCTAGCTGTCACTCATACATGCTAAGTGGTGAGCCGGGGCGGCTCACCACTAAGCCAATCAGAACAGAGTGCTACTTGAGTTGCTAAGGCAACGCAGGCCAGGGTGCCCATTCCCCCACCCACACATCCTGTGGAACCCAGACAGAGTGGCACCAGTTGGAGGGCTTCTGTGGAGAAGCCTGCCAAAAAGTGGAACAAAGGGCCCGATCTTGGTTGGAGTTACAGAGACGGACACGAACGCCATTTCAGAAAAGAGTTCTGGCGAAAAGACCCAACCAGTGATTTTATATTAAATAAATACACTGGCGGTATCTTTAACATTGGACCAAAAAGTAGTGCGTTTAAAATCAATGGGAAGGGAGTAGTTTCTTACCTGTAACTCCATTTCTCCAGCGTTGGTATCTTTCATGGATTCACATGCTTAGAATATTCCCCGTCGTCAGACTGGGAACCCTCGGTACACATATATAGTCGTTTCCTATAGGAAAAAACTTCCGACACTTCTGTGTCCTATCCACATCTACGTCCTCCCCGGGGACGTCCACGCATGCCCCATAGGACGTAATGGTATAAAAGCCCCGCCCCCGCGGGTCCCGTCAGATTTCGACCCCTCCAAAGAAGAAAGGGGGAAACCTGTTTATGCACATATCCTGCACATTGCATTTCGGGGAGGCTGGTGGGCGCATGTGAATCCATGAAAGATACCAACGCTGAAGAAATGGAGTTACAGGTAAGAAACTACTCCCTTCTCCAGCATGGGATCTTTCATGGATTCACATGCTTAGAATAGATTGTATAGCAGTATCCTAGAAGAAGGAGGTGAGAATGCAATGCAACATACATTACAAAAACAAACCACTCCCAGTCCAAATATATATATATATGCACGTAAGCAGTAACATATTTTCTGATATAAACATATTCATAATACATACATATATATATATATATATATATACATATATCTATATATATATATATATATATATATATATATATATATATATATAAAGGCGACACATCAAGGAAAAAAACCAAACATCGGCAAGGTAAAAGACAACAGTCTCACCATTTGGCTTACCTCATTGAAAAAGATGGCGCAGCACTGCCCTCCCCTTCTGTACTTCATCCACATGCTGCCTTTCCAGGCAGTAATGGCGTGTGAACGTGTGTGGGACTGACCACGCCGCCGCCTGGCAGATGTCTGTCAGAGGAATTCCTGCCCATAGCGCCGCGGAGGAGGCTGTCGATCTCGTGGAATGGGCTCTAGGGTGCCCTTGTAGGGGTCTCCCGGCCTTGGAGTGACTAAAAGCAATTGCCGACGAGACCCATCGAGCCAGTCCTTGCTTGGAAATTGCCCTTCCTCTCGTCGACGGACCATATGTGATGAACAGCTGTCTGGTAGTTCTGAGTTCTTGCGTTCTTTGCAGATAAAACTTTAACACTCTTTTCACATCGAGCGTATGAAGAGCCTTTTCCGCCGTCGACGACGGGGTCGCAAAGAAAGTAGGGAGAGCAATGGTCGAGTGCTTGTGATAGACCGTCGGTACTTTCGGGATGAAAGTAGGATTAGTTGATAGTATCACTTTATCTTTAAAGAATCTCATATATGGAGGGTCTATGACTAATGCCTGTAATTCCGACACTCTTCTAGCTGACGTAATGGCAATTAAGAAAGCCAGCTTCCACGATAGGAACTGCATGGATGAAGAGGACATTGGTTCGAAAGGAGGCTTCATTAAAGCCGCCAACACCACATTTAGACTCCACGATGGTGGGAACCGCTTTGTAGGGGGAAAAGTTCTAAAGAGACCCCTCATGAAATGTTTCACCAGTCTGTCGCTGAATAACGGTGCGGAATGTCTCCTTCTCGTGAACCTTGAGATGGCCGCCAGGTGCACCTTGATGGATGACGAGGATAGCCCACTCTCTGCTAGGTGAAGAAGATACGGTAAAATTTGTTCAGGAGTTACTTCCCAAGGCCGTATTTCGTGCTGTGTTTGCCACCACATACAGAACCTTCGCCACTTGCATATGTATGACTTGTTAGTGGAAGGAGCCCTAGCCGCCTGTAGAATTTTCCGGCAATCCGACGAGACTTTCAAATTGCCAAATTCTGCAAAGTCAGGAGCCATGCCGTCAGGTTGAGGCTGTCCGGATTGTGATGCCACACCGTTCCCTTGTCCCTGGATAGGAGATTCGGAACTTTCTGGAAAGTTATCGGTTGTTCCAACAACAGGTGTAGTAGGTCGGAAAACCACGGTTGTCTCGGCCAATACGGTGCCACCAGAATGACCCGGCATTTGTATCTGCAAATCCACTGTATTGTCCTCCGTATAAGGGGAAACGGAGGGAAGGCGTACAGGAACTTGTCTGTCCACGGAAATGAGAACGCTTCCCCTAGGGATCCTTTCTGAGGCCATCTGCTCGCGAACTGCTCGCATTTCTTGTTTTCTTTCGTTGCGAAGAGATCGACTGAGGGGTGACCCCACCTTTTGAAGATTCTTTGCAGCTGAATGGTGTCCATCTCCCACTCGTGTATCTGAGCCATGCTCCTGCTCAGGGAATCCGCTTGTACGTTCTTCACTCCTGGGAGATGGTGAGCCACTATAGATATGTTGTGTTTCAAAGCCCAATGCCATACCTTTTGAGCCTCCACAGAAAGGGTCCTGGATCTCGTGCCGCCTTGTTTTATCAAGTAGAACATGGCTGTCGTGTTGTCTGTCAGCACTCTCACTCTCGACCCCTTGGTATATGGGAGGAATGATTTCAAGGCCCATCTCACTGCCCTCAGTTCCAGCACATTGATATGTAGGCGTGATTCGGTGGGAGACCATCTGCCCTGGGTTTGGTGGTTGTCCATGTGTGCTCCCCAGCCCGTCAGGGATGCGTCCGTGATGATGGTATTCTGAAATTCGGGTTCTCTGTCCAGGTTGTGAACGATTTTCCACCATTGGAGGGCTCGGATGATTTCGTCGTCGTCGATGGTTAGCCTGTCTGACCACCGACCCGTGGACTGCTTCCATCTGTCCGCTAGGAATTCCTGAAGTGGCCTCATGAACAATCGACAGTTGGCTACTAGATGGATGCAGGAAGCCATGGAACCTAGGATCGCCACATACTTTCTCACTGAGAGTGTGCCATGTAGACGTAGTTGACTCGTCAGCCGATTGATCTTTGACATTCTGTCTAGGGAAGGCTTCACTATTCCCGACTGGGTTTCGAATTGAGCTCCCAAGAACTTTAAGTTCTTTGATGGCCTTAGAGAGGACTTTTCGAAGTTCACTGCGAACCCCAGTCGTTGCAGAAGCTGTAAGGTAGCCTGTACGCTGTTGTTGGTCGACGCCGAGGAGGATCCCCTCACAAGCCAGTCGTCGAGGTACGGGTATACATGATGCCCTTTCTTTCTCAGCCAGGCTGCCACGGGCGCCAAACATTTTGTGAACGTTCTTGGGGAGGATTTGAGACCAAACGGGAGCACTGCGAATTGGTAGTGTGTCTGACCTACCATGAACCTCAGAAACTTCCTGTGTTTTTGACACATAGGGATGTGGAAGTACGCGTCCTATAGATGCCAAAAAACTCCCACTTGAACAGACCTGATCACTTCCTGCAGCGTGAGCATTTTGAATTTCTGGCTCTGTAAGGTCTCGTTGAGGTCGCGTAGGTCGAGAATGGGACGCCATTTTCCGTTCGGCTTTTTTACCACAAAACACCGCGAGTATACCCCTTGGCCTTTCTGCGATGCAGGGACTAACTCTATGGCACCTTTCTGTAACATAAGTGCTACTTCCTGCAGCAAATTGTCCAGATGTGGTTGGGGTAGGGGTATAGGTGGACACTTTGGAGGTTTGCATTTGAATAGTAGAGAATGTCCGTACCTCACTGTGTCCAACACCCACTGATTTGTTGTGATGTTTTCCCATTCTTTGACGCAGCTTGACACTCTTCCTCCCAGAACGGTGCGCTTTCCGTCATTGCTGGTCTTTCTGTTTGCTCGTCGACGACGAATAGGTCGGTCGTCTCTTGGATGACTGGAAGTTTCTGCGCCGGCTTGAGTTTTGAGAGGCGCGTCTATATCCTTGGGAAGGGTACGCCGATCTGCCGAAGGATCTATCCCTGGGTGTAGAAAATCTTGAGTTGCCAGATGCCCCTCTAAAGGGACAAAAGGATCGAAAGTGTTTACCACCCTGAAGAGCACCCAACGATCGTGCCGTATCCGAATCCTCCTTCATGCCCTTCAAGGCCTCGTCCACCTTTTCTCCGAAAAGAAGGTCACCTTCGAAGGGCATGTCCAATACCTTATACTGCACCTCGGGTCTGAAGTTGGTGCACTTAAGCCAAGCCTGGCGTCTTAGAACAACTCCGTTGTTTATCTGCTTAAAACCCGAATCTGGCAGGTCCACCGCTATGTTAATAGCATGATTCGACGCCTCCACGCCCTCTCGTACCATAGACATCGCCGTTCTTCTATGTTCCTCCGGAAGGTGGTCCAGTATAGGGGCCAGTCTGTGCCACATCTCCCTGTCGTACCTGGCCACAATAGCCAGAGAGTTGGCTGCTTTCACAGTTGCAGCACCCACGGAAAGAACCTTCTTACCAAACACGTCTTGGCGCCTTGCCTCATTATCCGGAGGGGTAGAGCACTTGTGTTGAGCCTTGGCTTTCCTCGTCGCCGCTGCCGACACCACTGAATCAGGTGTAGGTTGGGACGAAAGACACTTCGGGGTAGAGTCTGGCACTTTAAATTTCTTTTCAATGCAACCTTTGACGGCCGGTTCAGAAAACGGGTGACGCATGGTTTGAACACCCTCTTTCCAGACATGATCTAGAATGGGTATTGAGAATATTGAGCGTCTATTCTTAGCCATATGATCGAATAGAAAGCAGTCCTTTTTCTCCTCCTGCTGGGCCAGGCCAAACTCCTTACATGCTTTTTCCATCATTGAATGAAAAGCGCCAATATCGTCTGGTGGCGATGGGTGAGTGGGACTCTTTGGTGTTTCCAGTTCCACATCCGAAACCCAGGATGGATCCCTAGATGGAGACAGGGAGATATCCGATGCTGACCCACGGTCAGATAAAGAGTCCGAAAGCTCACCCTCCTCCTGGACTACTGGAGTCACCGGAACTCCGATCGTTTTGGTTGGACGGTGTGACGGGCCGGGTTCGTCGACGGGGGGGGTCGACGCCATAGGTGGAAGCCTTTCATCCAACGATTTTAGCAGCGAGTGTAAGGAGGACAGGACCTCCACGGACAGGGCCGATTGAGAGTTTGGAATATTGGTAAACACCTGAGAGCAGGTTGCTCCTGATGGCGACTTGGCTCGTAGCCCAAGGTCTTCCGGGCCCGCAATCTTGAAACCGTCGTCTTCCTTCGAGGAAATCGACACTGCTTGTTCCTGCAGTAACGTGTCCGGCAACCCCATATCAAAAACGTCTGGTCTCCAGGCCAGAACTTCGGTCGACAAGGACATCGTCGCCGTCGTCATCGGGTTGATGACGGGGGAAACCAACTGCATCAGAGGCAGTGAGGACACTGACTGGTTCGTCGTCGTCAACGGTGGGTCTGCAGGTGGCTTAGGCGGTCCCGCCTTAACGGTGCTCTCCCTGCGTTTATCCGATTCTCTACTCGTGGCAGATCTATGAGGATCGCCCGAGGAGGATTTTGGCCTTTCCTTTCCTTGTTTTTTCGACGATGATGATGATGGTATCTTTTTTGAAGATTCTTTTGAAGAGTCCTTGGAAGAGTGGCTTCGTGGAACATCCCTTTCCGCCGGTCGAGTCTTCTTCGCCGGTGGTTCCGACGAGGTTGAACGGCGCGGGGCTCCCGATGTTTTCGTCGAGGCCACGCTGCGCACGGAGCCCACCTCCGACTGAGGGTATGCTCCCGCCCCGTCATTTAACCACGACACCAGCCGCCGATTCCGATCTTTCAGGGTTTTCTGAGAAAAACCCTTACATATTTCACACTGGTCTGCGGAATGCTGAGGGTGGAGGCAATAAATACAATCTAGATGGCCGTCCCCCTCGTAAACCTTCTTCAATCCGCATGTGGCGCACGGGCGAAACAGAGGTTTGCCCGACATTCTGGTAAGACCAAAAAAACCTCAGAGGCTCGTTCGGTCAACCCAGCGAGTAATTTCAACGATAGCCTAGAAAGTAGAGACTACGCGAGGAGATCCCACTATCTTTGGAGACGGTTCAAATCTGACGGGACCCGCGGGGGCGGGGCTTTTATACCATTACGTCCTATGGGGCATGCGTGGACGTCCCCGGGGAGGACGTAGATGTGGATAGGACACACAAGTGTCGGAAGTTTTTTCCTATAGGAAACGACTATATATGTGTACCGAGGGTTCCCAGTCTGACGACGGGGAATATTCTAAGCATGTGAATCCATGAAAGATCCAATGCTGGAGAAAATCCCATAGGAAATATTCCGGGGTAATATTTTGCGTGCTAACCACTGCCACCAGCCAGAAACTCGACAAGGGGGGACTGGACAGTGCCCCCTTGGAAAGAGACCCAGGGGCAATCGAATTAACCCCTTCCACTACTTCCACAATATGATAGTTTAGACTGCTTCTGTTCACAATTTTGGACTAGTAAAGTCAATGGTGACTTTACATGCCCTGGGAGACAGTAGTCAGTCCCAGGGTATGGAGTCTATGTTTGGGGGTCACTATGACACCCCTGTGTTACTGCACTGAGTGTGCTGTGTAACACATACACTAAAACAGATGATCCCCTATGGAGTAAAAATACCCATAGCCCATAAGCACACAAAAAGTCAAAGACATACCTCAAATCATGCCTAAGAGTGGGAGGAAAAGAGTCTCACTCTTAGCAGGAGAAAAAAACAAACCCCAAAAATCCAGCAAAGCTGCTGGGGGACTCACTAGGTTTGGGAAATCAGCCTTATAAGAGAATTCTCCCTAACAACCACCGCGCCTGTATGAATAAATATTAAGAGTGCACATACACTGCAGGTGCCTGAGAGGTGTGGGAGTACTGGCAAGTACAACCCACTACTGTGGAAACAATTAGAGCACGGGCAATTCTCAGTCGCACTGCGCCCAAGAGTGCAATATAGGCATGTGTTGCAAGTAATTGAAGAGAGGTGTGGTTATAAGTCCGATGGATTTATTTGCAAAGTAGCCTGACACGTGTTTCGAGTCTAAATTGAATGAAGGACAGTGCCAGAAAACTCTCTCACGGCTTCGCAATTGCGGTGATTTCAGCACAGCAGGAAAAGCTAAAGTGATGTGAAAGGAAGGCTGTTATTGGTACCTTGCCTCCCAGGGATAAAACCAGCTTGGTCCCGTGCACCAGGGACGGGAGGTACTTGGCTAACCTATTGGCGAGGAGCTTGGCCAGGATTTTGACATCCGTATTTAAAAGGGAAATGGGGCAGTAAGATTGGCATTGGGAGGGGTCCTTACCTTCCTTAGGGATTACCACAATGAGGGCCGACATCATGGACTGGGGCAGAGATCCCGTTTCGAGCGCTGCATTAAACATTTTTGACATGAAAAGGGCCAGTGTGGAGCGAAAGGTTTTAAAGCGAACCGTAAAACCATCATCCCCCGGAGTTGTGCCACTTTTCAGGGTACCAATAGTATCTATTACCTCCTGCGGAGTGATTGGGGCCTCGAGGAGGTCAGCCTCACCAGGGCAGAGGCATGGAATGGGCAGGGAATCTAGAAAACGGTCTAGACCCACTCCGTGTCCCTCTTACTCTGTTGAGTACAGACTCTCATAGTACCTGCGGAACTGTTCCCCTATCGCCGTATCACTTATGCATTTCTCTCCCTAGGGTGAACAGATAAAATCAACTTGCTTGTTATTTCTAAGTTCCCTAAGCCTCCAGGCGAGAATCCTATCCGCCTTCTCCCCCCTTTCCATATACCTTTGTTTTAGAAAGGCCAACTTCCTTTCTGTCTGGCCGACGAGAAGGGCCGCTAGTTTAGCCTTAAGTTGATAGGGCTTGGAGAAAAATGTGAAGAGTGGGTTGTGGCCCTCTCTAGTCGTGTGCGAATCAGACAGACCTAGTTCCTCGTTGACCTTTTGGAAAGTAGATGCCATCCTCCTCTGCTTGTTAGTGTCTGTATGCGTCTTTGCCAACTTTCTAGCCCTTTCTGGATGAAGAACCATATTGAAGTCGCCCCCAACCAATAGCATACCTTCAGGGAAGGACATCATTGACATTTTCATATGTTCCCAAAAGCGATCCTGGGCTTCATTTGGAGCGTAGCAAGCGACTGCCGTAACCATACTACCCCTCACCTCGCCCTTAACCATAATATAACGCCCTTTGGGATTGTTGCGCTGAGCTTTCAATGAAAAGTGGGACCTGGTGGACACCAATAGGGCAACCCTACGTTTCTTTGCTAGATAGGAGGCCTGAAAAGTTTGCTGTATGGACTTAGCTCTGAGGGTCGGCTCTTTCCCCTTCACCCAGTGCGTCTCCTGCAGAAAGAGAAAATGTAGCTGCAGCCTATTAAACTCTCCGACCACCATTGATCTCTTGGTAGGCAAGTTCAATCCTTGAGTATTTAATGACCCCAACGTCAGTGTAAGACATGTGTCATCCATTGGTGAGATGAGAATCTTTTATGGCCCCACCTGGGGGTGCTCAACATATACCTCCCCAACTTGCACCCATGAAACTTGGCTAGATCTCAAGAAACCTGTACCCTTATCAAACCATCTGTAGCCTGTCAACAAATGTATACCCCAAAGAAGAACATCCCAGGAACCAAATGCTCCCCTCCCCTGCCTCCCCTACCCTGAGCACCTGGACAGTTGGCGACTCGGCAATTGCCACTAAGCCAGGCCACCAGCGACTCGCCCCTCCGTGGCTCTCATACCCCAACATAGGATTAACAGGAGCCCCCCCTACCGCCCCAACCTAGAACAACTGACCTTAACATGAGCCCCCCCTCCTTTCCGGGAGGGACCATACCGAATGAGTAGAAATAACATCAACTTCGCCACCCCTACAAAAACACGTCAAATGAGAATGAGGCATAAACTAACAATTTCACAGAAGCACCTCCTTCAAGCAAAACATTGATGCCATGATCCACCCCTGCCCGATTATTCCAGATGAGACAGGAACCCCATCAACCATTAAAAGCTTTAGGGGAGGCCGGGGCAATTCTAAACTTTCTGTTGCCCCTAACTCTGGGCCTCTCCGGGTGTTCATTATGCTCCAGGGGGCCGGCTAGGGGTCTCTCACGATGAACCTGGGATGCATCTGCACTTGGGCTACCAAGGAGCTCCTGGGAGACTCTCTGTATATCAGCCTCTGTGACCAGGGCATATTTGTAGCCCTCAAATTCAAAAGAAAGTAAAAAGGGGTATCCCCACCTATATCTTACACCCCTGGATTGTAGCATTTTCGTTAGAGGGGCACACAGGTGGCGCCTTGCCACCATTATGGCCAACAAATCCTGGTAGACTGAGATTTGCACATTTTCCCAGCTAATCAGGCCCTTCCTCCGAGCGAGCTCCAAGATTTTGTTGTTCTCTGTAAAATAGTGAAACTTCACCAGGACAGATCTGGGACCCCTGCCGGGCGCACCTGCCCTGTGCACCCTGTCTATAGTCGGTGCATTGGTGCTGGCGCCGTCAAAGAGTTTGCCAATTACAGCGTTGACCGCCCTTAATCATATCTGACTGGGTTTCACCCTCCTGCTCCAGAAAACCAAGGAACCTTAGGTTACATCTCTGCTACCTATTTTCCAAGTCATCCAGTTTTAGGGTGTATTTCTCCTCCCTCCTCTCCAATTCGGCGATGCACATATCAAATTGAGTCTCCAGGAGGTCAATAGAAGCGCTGTTTTCCTCCAAGGCATGGACTCGGTCATCCATGGTATCCACTTTCTTATCCAGAGAATCCAGTCTTTTGCTGATGTCCGCCCTAAATCCACAGATTTCCTCCAGCAAGTCTGCCATGCCTTTGGAAACTGCAGCTGCATCCATCGAATCTGGTTCGGGTAGCGAGGCAGCCATGCTAGAGGGCAGAGGGTGCAGAGTGGGCAAGCGCCAAAACTTTTGGAGGGATTCCACCCCGTTCATGTAGCCCCCACCAACCAGCAGACTCTGATCAGGCCACGTGAGGGATTCCAACAGAGTGGGGCCCCCCGGCCACCCAAGCACGTGGTGAGACGGTCTAGCCGGAGAGCACTGATCCGATGCAGTCCAGAGCAGAGGTCAAGTTGCATGAGCAAGGTACGCCTAGGGACTCCTGGGCTATTGGTATTGCCAAAGAGAGCTTTGCCCTCGTAGCTTCCTCAAGGTAGAGCGAAGCTCAATGTTCACTCAGAACGCAAAAGAAGCAGAAAGGGAGGCTGCCACAGGTACTCTTGGCAAGGGGACCTGGAGACTTATGGGACGGCTGGAAACCCCCGACACCAAGGTCTGTGGTGCTGGCCTGATGGGTCAGAGTGCAGTTTGCGGTCAGGGACCTACCCTCAAGAGCATGTGCTTAAGAACTTGTCAGAAGCTGCAGGGTCCAGACCAGTGCTTAAACATTTTTTCTTTTAAAACACAAGGGCCTAGGGTCCACTCCCCGAAGCACTACAGATAGATGGCCCAGCCGACGGTGAAGGGAGAAGGGGGCAGAATAAGCAGACAAGCGTGCACCAGAAAGCCAAATGGAGGGCCAAGTCCCCGCTCCCCCGAATGTTGTGTCCGGATGCCCGGGGGGGGGGTGCATGCCCGAATGTTGTCCTCTCACTTGGAGCCCACCACTCAGCTCACACCTCCGACTCACTGCACCGGCCCGCCACTCCAGGCAGTGCACAGGATCCAGTACTTGGGGCCGATACATCCTCCGACGCTGCAGTCAGTGCGCTCGGCTGAGCAGGCAGCAGCTAGCTTGTCGCGGCCACATGAGAGGCAGGGGTCCTGCACTCACAAACCCTAGCGTTGGGTCTAGGGGCCTCGCCCACAGGAGATGGGTCGTACGGGCGGGTCGGCCCTGCTTAGCGGTTGCACCTCGGTGAAGGCCCTCGGGCCCCTCCTTCCTTCTACCCTTGCAACACTGTATCACCGGTCCAACAGCATCGGGACACGTCGGGATTGGACCCTCAGATGCCCTGGGTCTTCGGCCGAGTCTGGGGGGGTTCAAGGCTCCACTCCTGGGGATTAGGGGGGGCTCAGTCCCCTTCAATCTGACCCAGGGGGAGAGCAGTCCTGAGATGCTTCAGCACATCTCAGCGCCCCCTGGTGGCTCTACACACATTCTTTGGTCAACAAGGTTGCCGCCTGCAACCTTGAGCCCAGCACAGTTCGGTTTTACTATCTGTTTTCTCCAACTCACTGGCTGTGCTGAACTGTTGGAGTTTCTTGTCTTAGGATTTACGGACGGCACCACAGTGGCAAGCACTTCTCCCCGACTTGGCTATCAGCGCAGGAGGGTCCCGTGTGCCGTTGACACCTGTTGCACCACACGCCAGCTGGGCTTCCCAGTCTTATGATTTCCCTTTCGGAGGCTTTGCGGGTCTGAGTTGAAAAAGGCAAGGGCAATTCTCTTCTTGTCTTCCTTCCAGATATCTCCGCCTTTCTCCTCCGTCTGAACTGCTGGTCTGGAATAGCTGATTCCTCGTGTGTTCAGCCTTTCTCGTAGTGTGCTTTTGTGCTCTGTCTTTTATCCCTGTGGGGAAGGGAAAGGGCCGTCAGGTGTGCTTAGTTATCATCAATTGCCTGACTCTGTCTGACCCTTGTGTTTGGGCATGTCAGGTAAACGACTGTGGCATTAGTCTGATGTCTGTCACACGGGGTAGGATGGGGAAAAGGTGTTGTAAGGAAGAGGGTACCGGCGTCTCACCCATCAGTGTCCCACTTCCACTCCCCGAGGGCTCATCGTCCAGGTGATCCTCCCCCACTGGTCTACCCCCAGGACCTGGATCCAATAGCGATGGCCGTCTCCTGGCCACCTGCATGACAGATCCCTGAGGACTAGTAAGTGAGACACCTTCTGGTTTCTCACACAGCACAGTCCAATCAGGAGAAACATCTTCTCAGCAGGATCACTCATAAGACAATTTTGAGATTTAAAACTAATATATATATTTGTTTGGTCGGACGCACAAGTGGGCACTCCAAAACTCCAAAAATGTAATGCAGAGGCGCACGTGCACTCCCAAGGGGAGCCGCTATCTCAAATTTGTTAGGCTGACCAGAGTATGCTTCACCATTATGTGTGTGCTGGTTCCACGGCCGGTGAGTGTCTCACGATGTTGATCTCTTTGCGAACATCAGGAATCACTGCTGCATGGCCCCGGACACGTGGGTCGTCACAGTGACCTCCTCGTCGCCATTGTTATATAGGCCTCGAGGCCTGTCGCAGCAGTAGCCCCAGAACCCGCCACAGAGGAACCCAAGACACTGGTTGCTCAACTAGGCTCAGCACGTGCACTGGCGTGCAAACACCATGAAGCACCTTTTTATTGGCGCAACAGAGTTACATCCTTCTGTCATGTCGGACTTAAAGCAGCCACACCACAAGCACCTTAAGGACACTTACGTTACTACTGTGGCTCTGTGTGGTTTGTGAAATAAACACTTGGGTAAAAATGCTATCGAAAATGGAAAAACCAGCGTTTTATTAAATGAGCATACTGAAATCTGGCAGAACCGCTATTGTGGGAGGTGGTATATGATAGAGCTAAATATGAAGCAGTCCTTGAAATGAGATCTGTGCTGCAAATTCTTTGAGGGGTGGTGAGGTGGTGCTTGCAGGCATTAAGGTGTTAGTGTTTTGTGGTTCATCTGAATTGTGCAAGGGTACTAGTAGATTGAAGGTCAGTCAGTTAGTGGGGAAAGTTGTTTGAGGGCTCTTGATTAGTCTAGTTATTGGAATTTCACAGCTAGACTGAACCAGTAGTGTTCCTACCTGCCATTGATATTTTAAATGTGTCGTGCTCATACACAAGTGTTTCAGAGCGCAATGAGGCAAGGGAGGACAAAACAACGATCTTACTAGGCCCAGTGACATTGAGAAGGCACAAGGGAGAGGGAAGTGGGAGTGCGAGAAGAGAAGTGGAAAGTGTAAAAACAGCAACAGCTGGTAGTGCAGCCAGCAGGGTGGCAAGTGCAGGGTTTAGTGTGCAGACAGGGGGTGTCTGACAAGTGCAAGAAGGGGACGGTAGGGTTACAGATACTGTCCCAAGTGCAGGGGTTGACAGGAGGCAGTGCGGGTGAGTGGATGGGTCGGCAGGGACCTGGGTGCAAGGGTAGCCAGGAGCAGGGTACTGAAACAGAAAGATCAGCAGGGCAGAGGAAGAGCGAAGGCAGAGGCAAAGAGGAAGGTCTTGAGGTGCTTTCGGAACCAGAGGTGGTTCTCCTCAAGTTTTAGAATGGCAGGGAGGCTTTTCCGAGGGAGGCCCCAGCCGAGGAAAGAGATCTACCCCCAACTTGTTGCTTGGAGAAGCGACAGACCCTGAGGGAGTTGGAGGTGGAGGAGCGAAGAGCTCGAGTGGGAAGGTATTTACAGAGGTAGAGTTGAAGGTATTTCTGACCCAGGCCCCAGAAAGCCTTGTGGACAATGCAAAGGGTTTTGAATTTAATCCTTGCAGCCACTGAGGAGGAAAGGCTCCATAGGTTGGACCCTAAAAGAGCTTTAAGCTTTTATATTTCTAGGGTCTCCAGGCTCAGAATGGATGACCAACTCTTTATTGGGTATACCAGGAGAAAATTGGGTCAAGCTGTTTCAAAACAGCCCTTATCAAGGTGGATTATACTTGGCATCTCGGAATGTTACAAATTAGCAGGCAAGGACTCTCTAGAAGGCTTGAGGGCTCATTCCACCAGAGGCATAGCCTCTTCGGCAGCCCTTCAAAGGGGCGTTCCTATTGAATCAGATTGTGATGCAGCAACTTTGTCTTCACTGCATACATTTACAAAGTATTACTGTCTAGATGCTTCCCACTCTCAGGATGTTGGGCAGTACTGTATTCAGCCTTATAAATGCCGACAATTTCAAATTCTACTCCTTCCTCTAAATTTTGCAATACTGCTTTGGGAGTCTATCAAACATGAGGAATGCGTTGGAGGACACAATCCATTCGAAGAACAAGTTACTTACCAAATGGTAACATTCTTTCGATTGGATGTTCCTCCAACGTATTCCTCATCACCCTCCCATCCTACCCCTCTGTAGAATTTCCTATGCTGTTACAACTTCAGCTCTCTTGGGCTGTCTACTGTCTGCCTACACTAACAATCAACAGGAACAGGGGGTAAAAACAGAACTGAGGCCAACGGGCTTCGCACGTGCTACTTGTACACCCGATGACGTCGCCCTCGATGGAGGCCTTCTAGGGACATCGACTCAACGCCATTGACGCACGGCGCCCGCTGCTGAGAATTCTTTTTTTCAGTAGCAGCCAAAGGTGGACGTGAATATCAAAGGTGAGGAAAACGTTGGAGGAACATCCAATCGAAAGAACTTTACCAGTTGGTAAGTAACTCTCCTCTGAAACCCACTTGGTCCAGGAATTTGAGCACTTCTGTCCTGGACTATGTGTATATTTCTAGGGATTCTAATAAATTAATAGCCTCATTTCAAATTATACCTTCCACGGCCAGCGATCATAACATAACATTCTTAAGGTCTGCTGGATTCCCCATACTCAACCTAATCCGTTTTACTTTAATCACCAAGTTGCAATAAACAACTCCAATAACCACCTTAAATGGTTTCCTGGGTTAATTTCCAATTTACACCAGAGGCCTTTGAAAATTGATACTAACTTCCAAACCACCACACACATTTTTTATAATGATTGCATTATGATGATTAAACAAACGAGTTCTGGATTTACTCGTCCAGTATATATTTACAAACATGCTCGAATAACAGCTATTTGTAATCTCAGATTAGAGCTGAAGCAAGCATTAAAAAGACCTCCCGCAAAAACATCTTCAGTGTTAAGAACCCTATTGAAGACTAGATATAAAAACAGATCTAGGCAAATTCTATTACTACATAAACAGGAAAAAGCTGAATTGATGTTAAGACCTCTCATCTCCAAATCCTCTGGAGAAATATGGAAAGTCATCAACAATATGCCATCTAATGCTCATAGATCTGTTCTCTTAAACACTATCTCAGAGTCAAGGTGGATTACCCATTTTCAAAATCTTTTGTTGACTCCTAATACTCAACCGAGTGTTAATTTTCCAACTCATCCAGACTTAACCCAATTGAAATTTGACACTTTAGACATTGTCATTATAATAAAAAAAATTGAGCTCTTCTAGAGCCCCTGGACCAGATAACTTAACAAACAAAATCTTAAAATCTAACCCAGGAGACCGCCAGGGGGCACGGAGCATGCTGGACATGTAAGACCAGCGCTCCTCCACCACCGCAGGGCCTAGCATTTCGGCCCGTCCCCGACCGGGAGTTTGGAGTGGCGCTGGCGAGGACGTGAGCCCCGTGGGAGCGGCCCATTCGAGTTGTGCGCTCCTCGAAAGCCAACACGGCCTGGACCGGAATCGGAGTCCCGGTCGCAGTGCGGCAGAGAGGACACCCTCCCGGAGCCGCGCAGCCGAGCCCCTGGGGGCAGCACGACCCACAGTGCCCCTGTCCACCGTGAGACCCGCTGCAGAGCTTGAAGCCGCGAGATGCCATCCCTGCAACCGCGGCCCAGGACCGGAGCATCGGGGGCTCCCCTCCACCCCCTGCCCATAGCCTTGAGAGGAGGACTGCTGTGTGCGGACGCCGCACGGGCCCTGGAGCATGTCCACTGCTGTGTGCGGATGCCGTGGGGGGGGCGAGCCCCCACCACCAAGAGCCACTCCAGTGTGGGGTACTAGAGCCTCCACACGGTCCTTGGGTGATCTCCACTGGCGGCACATCGGGAGCTTCCCAATCCGCCTCCTGCACACGGAGGCCCACACGGAACGGAGCCTACGGAGAAGGAGCCCAAGCCCAGCGAACAGGCCCTGCGGGCACAACTGACGTGTGGCGGGCCCTGGAGGAGGCCGGAAGAAGGTGAGGAGTGCAGGAGGGAGAGCTGTACTGTGAGGCCCAATTGGTGGGGGTTGCCCCCCCTACCCCCTCCCTGGTGCCATCCAGGCTCAGACCAGAGTAATCCACCCCACAAAGTCAATCTGGCCTCACCCCCTGAAAGACTACGGGCCCCTTTGGGACTTTGCAGCAGTAACACACCTGGTGAAGCAGGCCTCAGCTGCAAATACTGTGCCCCTCGAGAGGTCCCGGGCACCCCCACCTGCAAGCTTGCCATCCTGGAAGCAAAGGGAGTCCAGGACGATAAGGGGGAACTTTAAGACAGGGTAAGGTGCGCCTGCATACCACCCTCACTCCAAAGTGCACCAAGGGGACGGAGCCCTGGAGCAGGCCCAGCCCACGAGCGCAATCCGCTCTCTCCAACGCTTCCGCCGGTCCCACGCACCCCTCGGTGAACCGCACAGAGACACCATGCCTTCAAGTGATGACCACCCCCCCCCGCAGTGCTAACGAAGGACGACCTCAAGGACATACTCCAGGAGATTAAGGCATTCTGTACGGACATACAAGCCTCAATAGTTGATCTCAGGGGGAGAGTGGATACGCTAGAAGAAAAAATGGATGGAATGGAAAACAATCATCTCCAAACAGACCTGTTGGACATGAAGTACAAAGCGAGGCTAACAGATTTAGAAATCAGAGAGGAGGACATAGTCCTGAAGATGAACGACTAAGAGAACAGGGCACGCCGAAACAATTTGCGCAGCATGGGTGTGGCCCAGCAGAGAGGCGAGACGGCCACAGACGTGGGAAGGAAAGTCCAAGGCCTCATTAACCAACTCTTCGCACTCGAGGGGGGCAAGGAAGTCCAGCTGGAAAGAGCTCACTGAAGGGGAGGCGGAGCGGGGAGCAGCCCAAGGTCCATCGTTGTGCGCTTTCTCCGCTACAGAGAGAAAATGGAGGTCCTTGAGAAGGCAAGAAGGCTGGAGAGCTTCTTATTCGAAGGAGACACGATTAGAATTTACCAGGACCTCTCGGCCCTCACACTTACCCGCAGAAGAGAGTGTCGCCCACTCACTCCGTGGCTCACCAGTCAGGACATAAGATACAGGTGGTCCTTTCCATTTGCCTTATCATTCAAACGTGCTGGAGTGGTCTATAGAGTGACTAGCTGCAAGGAAGCCTCCCAAGTGCTGCAGGTACTCAAGGGTGATACCCCGGAGGACGGAAACGAGATGAACATACAGGCGACCCCAGACACCAGGAGGGAGCCGGAGGGCCCTTGGTCCACAAAGAAGAGGACAAAGGGCAGAAGGAAATTTAAGAAACTAAACACCCCCACAATGGAAGCCGAAGAGGATTAGGTGGACAAAGTCTCGCCATTAGAGAAATCTAGAGATTGAGTCAAGCAAACCCCAGCCGGGGACACTGAGCTCTTCAGGGGAACTGCGGTGGATGGACTCATATTCACCCTGGTGGCTTGCCCGTTGGCAGGCGTCACGAAGAGGAGGGAGAGGGGGGAGGAGGTAAGGGAGGAGGTAAGGGAGGGGGTTGGGGTTAGGGATTCTTGGGATCGACACAGTCTCAAAGCCACATGGGAATGGGGCAGCATGCATAGGTGCGGGAAGAAGGTGCACACAAGGCGAGGATCCAATGGCAGTCTATGAAAATAAGGGCCGGGTTGAGTCTTTGAGGATAGGGTCACTCAATGTAAAGGGTCTGAACTCCCCAGCAAAGCTGGGGAGGGAAATGAAGAATGCTAAATTGGATGTTCTTTTTGTCCAGGAAACCAGAACGGTTATGGGGGAGGAGAGGGCCATCCCGGGAGCACAGGTGGGCCAGTCCTTCTGGGCGTCCGCCCTCACAAAGCGGGACAGAGTCGGGATCATCCTACAGAGAAACCAGAGGCTCACGGAGGTATCCAGGTGGGAGAGGGAGGACGGTAGAGCCATGGTCGTATCGGGTAACCTGCACAACTCCAGAGTCTCCCTAGCAGTCATTTACTGTCCCAATGTGGGCCAGGCTGAATTTCTCAAAGAGGCAATGGGAGAGATAATGGCCAAAGCTGAGGGGCTCCTATTACTGGGTGGAGACTAACATGTGGGCAAATCGGGAGCTGGACCACAGTGGAGAGGCCATCCCGCTAGGCAGCAGAGAGGGTAGACCCCAGGGGAAATTTCAGGACCTGATGTGGGGCTATAGGCTAGTAGACACATGGAGGGAGCTACATCCGGACGGAAAGGGATACACTTTCTATTCAGCGGTTCATGGTACCAGAACGAGAATAGACTACCTCTTCATAGGGCACCAGAACATGAGCAGAGTGGAGTCGTGTGACATCCGCCCGGTTAGCTGGTCGGAACATGATATGGTCTGGGCAGATCTCAGCATATCAGGTCTGAAGCCCAGGGAATCCCTATGGAAATGCAACAACCTCTTACTTCGGGATGCAGTCTTTAAGGAGGAGATGGGAAAGGCGATCAATGAGTACTTCGAGCTGAATAACACGGGCGAGGTTAACATAGAGACAGTATGGGAGGCGGCAAAGGCAACCTGGAGAGGTATACTGATTGGAGAGGGGGCTTCCAAAAAAAAGGACCAGGACCGTCTTGGCCCATAGGCTACGGGCGGAGATAATAGCACTAGAGAGATCTGAAGGGAAGGGTGACGAAGAGAGGGAAAGGGATCTGGGTGATGCAAGCGAGAAGAGGCAAGAGCTGAGAGAACTGGAGATGGGCAAAATCATAGCGGGCCTCCAACACCTGCGTCAAAGGTATTATGAGAAAGGAGATAAGGCTGATGCTATGCTGGCGGCTAAACTCTGGGGCCAACGGATGGATAGATGGGTGGCAAGGATTTCAAGCGGGGAAGAGGGGGTAAGAAATGATCCCGAGGGTATAGTGGAGGAATTTGCTGGGTTCTACAAGACTGTTTATGGAGGGAAGGAGAGGTGGAGGCGGAAGCGCTTGGAGCATACCTCGGAGGGGTAACACTGCCTGTGATCGATCGCTCAGAGGCATTAGCCTTAGACGCCCCAATAACGGGAGAGGAGGTACTCAAGGCAATATCGGGACTCAAGCTGGGTAGAGCCCCTGGGGAAGATGGGTTCACTGCAGGCTTTTATAAGGCCTTTGGGGGCCTGCTGGGGGGGTTCCTGGCGGGCCTATTCACCAACATTATGACGACAGGTAGGGCACCCCCGTCTTTTGGCAAAGCACTGATAACGGTGATCCCAAAGGAGGGCAAAGACCCAGCAGACTGTCGGTCATACAGACCAATCTCCCTTCTTAATGTGGACGCAAAACTGTTCGCCAGGATTATAGCCACGAGACTGGACGGCCATATGCCGGTACTCATCCACTCCGACCAGGTGGGCTTCATACAGGGAAGACAGGGGGCGGACACTCTCCGTAAAACCCTGCATCTCATGAGGGAAGCAGCTCCAAAGGGGGCCAATCCTGTCTTGGTGGCCATCAATGCCGAAAAAGCATTCGACAGGGTGGACTGGGGGTTCCTACATGGAGTCCTTGTCAAATTGGGTTTCAGCGAGGGAATCAGATGAGACATTACCCGCAGACCCTTCAGCTAGAGTTGCGGTTAATGGGTGCCTGTCACGTATATTTAGCCTCGAAAGGGGGACGAGGCAGGGTTGCCCCCTCTTCGCACTCCTGTTTGCCATTACCATGGAAATACATGCGGAATATCTCAGACGCTCCCCGATGGTTCGCGGAATTGACGTCGGAGGTCAGACCTTTAAATTCTGCCTTTATGCAGACAACATACTGCTCCACCTGAGGGAACCCACTAGATCTGTCCCAGCCGCCCTGCGGGTTATCGAACGCTTTGGTCACTTCTCAGGTTTCAGGGTAAATATAGGCAAGTCAATGATTTTCCCCTTTGCCCCAGATACAGATAAGGACCTGACGGAGTTGACTCCTCTGGGTCTTCAAATTTGCACCGAAGGGATAAAATACCTGGGGATCAACATTGTTAGGCCCCATGAGGACTTAAGCCAGGCAAATCACCCCCCGCTATTTGACAAATTATTCAAAGACATGGAGACATGGGGAAGGGGGAAAATCTCGTGGATGGGAAGAATAAACACCATAAAGATGAATCTCCTCCCCAGGGTCCTGTATGTTTTCCAGATGCTTCCCGTGGAGGCCCCAGAAGCACTCCTTAAAGAACCCAAAAAGCGCATAATGAAATTCGTATGGCAGGGCCAGAGACCCAGAATAGGATTTGAAACCATCACCCTTCCCAAGGATAGAGGGGGGTCGCCCTCCCAGATTTGCGTACTTACCACAGAGCAGCTCAACTCAGGGCGCTGGCCCCCCACCTCAGAGAGGATCCCAACAAACAATGTTTTTTTCTTGAAAACTCCCTCCTGAGCCCTGTCACGGTGGGGAGCGGTTATGGGTCCCAATGAGAAAGCTCCCAAGAAGAAACAGGGAACACCCGATACTAGTAACAATGTGGAAGATGCTGGAAGGGAAGGCACACAGAGAGAAGGTGACCACTTGGCCCTCCCCCCTGAGCCACATCTGGTCCACACCAGTTTTAGAAGAAATCCCAGGCCACGAACACTATCAGTCCTGGTTTGACGCGGGCCTTTGCAGAGTTGGTCAGCTGGTTAGAGAGGAGTCCTTAATAAGTATCCAGGAGCTCGAAGAGGCACTGGGAATAGGCAGGCTCTCCCCGCTCCTCTACCTAAGACTTAAGGGAATTCTAATGAAACCAAAACTAAAGCCCTATTTATAAAGAAAACTCACTCCAGTCAAGAAAATCTTAGATACCCATGTAGTAATGAAAGGGCTCATCTCACTCCTCTATTCTGCCCTTTTAGCCCCCCGGGAGGGAACCACCAAAAGCCTCAGAAGAAAATGGGAAAGGGATTTGGGCTGTAGAATCGGGGATGGTCTCTGGGGGCGACTCTGTAGTAGGTCATTTAAAACATCGATCTCCTGCCAATACAAGACACATGCCATTAAACTTCTACACAGATGGCAGTATGACCCGATCACACTTTCATGGATGTTCCCGGATGTAGTCCCGCTGTGCTGGCATGGATGTGGGGAAAGAGCCAACTATTGGCACATGTGGTGGTCATGTGGGAAGGTCCAAACTTATTGGTCAGAAATGCTCAGCTGGCTTAAAGAGGCGGGAGAGGGGGAATTCCCACAGGACCCAATTTTGATACTGTTTGGTCTGCAGCAAAAGGATGAACAATGGGAAAAATTACCGGACCTCTCACACTCCCTACTGTTGGCAGCCAGAGCGGCCCACGCTAGAACATGGAAGAGGCCCGACCTTCCCCAGGAGGAGAGAATGGGTGATAATAGCCAGACATATACTTTATGGAAAGACTCACGGCAGCCTTACACGGTTCAAGCGCCCAAATAGAGATAGACTGGCTGCAATTTCAAGAGGTGTTTGGCAAAACAGAGGATACGCCCTGAGACCCTCAGGTGCCCTTGGCCCGGCCCGAAAACGGGCCCTGACATTGAACGAATGGATCCGGAACTAGAAAAGCCGGTTAGCCACTGGCGGATAAAATCCTGGTCGAAGCTGCCCTAAATCGCATAGTATGAATAAGCAGACTGAATCTCCTGAGACATTGGGTGAGGTGGTGGAGGGAAGCGAGGGGAATAAACGCAGCGAATAATGGCTTACAGTCTGATTTGTTGTGGGCGTTTGCCTAAAGGTTGAGTTTGGAATACTTATGCTGTTACCTGGAAAAATCAATAAAAATGTATTTAAAAAAAATAAAAATCTAACCCAGAGGCATGGGCTTCTCTCTTTGAAATTGTCTTTACGAGAGTGATAAATACGACTCAAATCCCACCATCTTGGAGAGAGGCTAGTCTTATCCCTATTTTTTAAAAAGGAGACAGGTCTAAACCAGACAACTACAGACCAATAGCATTATTAGATGCCCCTGGCACAATTTTAGCTAGATTAGTTGTATGTGATTTTACGAAATGGCTTACTGAAAATCAATTTATGGATGTACATCAATCTGGTTTTGTACCAGGTATTGGTACTGCGCTAAAACCTTTCATACTTTCCACCATAAAACACCAAGCCATCCAAGCTAAACAACCTGTCTTCATTGCTTTAATTGATTTTAAGCAAGCATTTGATTCGGTCCCGAGACAGATTTTATGGTCCAAACTTTTAAATGCTAATTGTCCTTTATACATCAGGTTTTTAATGTATCAATTTTACTCTAATACTTCTATTAGAGTCAAATTGACAACTAATGGTCTTTTATCTCAGGCGATTGAAACAAATGCTGGCTTAAAACAAGGTTGCCCTTTTGCTTCTATCCTTTTTAATTTTTTTATTAATGACATTTATCTCTGTTTTAACTCTGTTCGTTCATTTCCACCTAAGCGGGGTGCTTGTAAAATATCGTATTTACTATAAGCCGACTATCTGGTGTTGTTAGATAGGACACCAATCGACCTTCAGAGGAAGCTCTCAGCTTTTTCAGCTTATGCGCAAAAGAATGACTTTGGTTATTAATACATCGAAATCCAATATACTAATTATTCATCATCACCGTCTTAAGTCGAGCTACAAATTCAATTGGAAGCTAGGCACGAGTTTGTTACTCCAGATTTACGAATACAGATATCTTGGCTTTAGTTGAAACTCACATCCTTTGGACCAACCCTACAAGGGGGAACTTGCTACTAGAATGAGACTGTTAGCTATCCAAGGGAAGGCTTTGCAAACATCTTATGGAAAATGTTCCCTCTTGCCCGCTAGAACATTTTATACCCATAATCATATATGGAAGTCAAACTAAAATCTTTCCTAAATCGGTGAGGTGGGACATTTTGGAGGGTATATATTGGAAGCAAATTCTACCTGTTTCTGCAAGCACTTGAATTGCCCTTATTAGACACAAACTTGGTCTAACATCTCTTAATGCATCAGTTTCCTGGTTAATGCTATCGACCTACAGGAAATGCCTCCTTTCTTCTTCCACCTCAGCAAACTTATTTCCCATTCTCAAAAAGCTTCTCGAAGTACCTAATTCCAGGCCACTACATTAATGAAAATAGTCCTGTTGTGAAATACTTCAGGAGACTGATATCTCTGAATCCAAGTTACTTGAGGCTCCGGAAAAATCAAAGGTTAAATTGTGGCAATATGATTGGATCAGTACATTTGATACAATTAATACATATAAAGCTGTTAAGGCGGGCTCATTTCAACTGCAAGCTCTAAACGAATTACCTCAATATCTAGCGAAATTCCCAGATCGAAGATATGCTGATTTCTTCTTACGCTTTCAGCTGAATTTACTTCCTACAAATGATAAGCTTGCAATTTATAATAAGCATACTAACTTATTCAAAACGTGTAGACATTGCAAACTCGCTGATAGCATTGAGACCACAAGACATCTTATGATAGAATGTTCTTCACTAGTCGATATGAAAAGTCGATATCTGTATAAACATTTTCGTCATTTAACTTTATTAACCCAAGATCAGTTATGGTCGGCATTATTTAATGCTTCTAAAACCTCACTTATAATTGATGTAATACCATTTTTAACAGATCTGAACTTATTTACACCATACAATTTGCCACCTGAGCAGATTAGCCAATGTACAATTTAACACTGTCTTTGAGATTCAACTCTCCTCAATTCAAAGTAGTAAGAATTTATTTGTAATACTTGCAAATTGTTACAAATCTACTCTTACTATCTTGAAGATAGATAAACTGGAATAGACACTGCTGGTTTAGTTAGATTATATGAATGTTGTAAAATGTAACAAATTTAGATCTGCGATTTGCACGTTTGCTTTATGATCTTTTGTAAGACTTATTGTGATAATGCCGGTTTTGACCTATATTTACCAAATTTAAATTGCTATTTCTATCCTATGTTGTGCTAAGCCTATCTGCTTCTTATTTTATGGAACTAAACTTAGACCGATGATATTAATCAAATAGCCATTAGAAGGTAAATGATCGAATTTATTAGTCATCACTTTTTTTTAATCTTAAACTATTACATGAAAGTGTACTTGTAATATTGGGATTGTAACAGACTGATGTCCCATAGAAGACCAATATATATAATTGATTCAAGCACATTGTACTTAATTTATGAAACAGTCTAAAAAATGCATTGGAAAAGATAATAACTCAACTAAACCAATTTTATTCAAATAAAAAAAAAAGAAAATAATAGTAACATTATTTTTTATTACAAAGGTCTCGGGTATCCGTGATCAAATTTGCATTAACTCTTTTGCGAATGTAGGCACTGATATAAGCAAAATTGATATAGATCCCCAGCATTCTTGGTCCGACTTTCCAGAATTCTCTACAACAGATGTGCTTAATGCTATTAATAGGTTGAAATCAGCTGCTCCCTCAAATCCTGTCCCTGTTATAGTCCCGAAGGAAATTCTTCCTGTAGTGATTTCTTTGGTGATTAGTATGGTGAATAGCTCCTTTCAGCAGAGGACTATCCACCCAGAGGTGAAACAGGACATTGTTCTTCCACTTCTGAAGACGCCCCTATTAGACCCCTAGGTTTTGTCCAACTATCGGCCTGTTTCATTTCTCCCATTTCTTATGAAATATTTAGAAGCGTTGGTGTCACCTTTAATATCTTCGTTTCTTGAACACTTCAATGGACTTGGCCCTTTCAATCTGGTTTTCGGCCAGGGAAGGGCACTGAGTTTCTGGTGTCTGTGATTGATGATCTCATCCTGCTGGCAGATCGGGATGGAGTAGGTGCGCAGATATTGTTATACCTTATTGTTAGACCTGTCAGAAGCTTTTGACACGGTCGATCATTCCATCCTGCTATCATGCATAGCCATGTCAGGAAAGGAAGAAGGCGATGGATATGGCAGGGGAAATGTGCACAAAATACACAGTAAACAACCTTGAATATAACAACGTGCATTCAATACCCAAGACTCGTGTATACCACTATAAGAAAAGGAATGTAGGGTAAGCACTTAGAACCTCCTTATGACTGAAAGGAAAGTCGGCAAACTCCTTACCCACTATGCTATTACAGATACTGACAGCGCTAAGCCCACATAGAGGGCAAGCAGGGACAGAATCTGTAAGCTGACACTCTAGACGGTACTGGATAAGGAATTTGGAAACAGTACTCACAAGGACCGGAATGACCACATGAATGCCAGTACTCACGAAGACCGGAAAGACCACTTGGATGTCCGTATTCACGAGGACCGGAAAGACCACTCAGAAGTCAGTACTAACCCACAACCCTGTAAATCAAACAAGAACCCAGAAGGCAGTAAAGGCAAAGAGTGAGGATGACTAAATACCTAAACCCAAGTCAAGAGGCAAGAAGGAATAGTACAGTGTGGAAAACAAAAGATAATCACACAGGAGCTAGTTACAACAGCTTCCCACACCTAATAATAAAATAGGAAATAAATGTAAAAGTGTAAAGGAAAACATGGCATGGATCCCAATAGAAGGCAAGGATCAGGAGCAGTGAAAACGATTTCAAAAGGGAAACTTTCCCACCCATCCAAGGTGAAAAGGCAGGAAACTAAACCTGTAAAGGAAAGATTAATGCAACAAGTCTTTCAGTAGCAAAGGGCAATTTCTAGGAAACAGTGAACACGGGCAATTGGGCTACAGCAAAAGGAAAGCTCAGAGAAAGGCTGCCTGCAGACAGAGAAAGGGAGAAAGGGATTTCCAAAAGGCAGAAATCAATTAGGCATACAAATACGAATTCCAGGACAAGGAACAAGAAACACTAACTAGAACTGGGCACAAAAACTAGGAACCAGGAACAAGGGACCAGTCACGACAGGAACGCTGCAACAATGACCAGCGCTGGACTGAAGCAGACTGAGGCTTTTAAAGCTGCTTAACGAGCACACCCCTCAGGCGTGTCGCCTGCTGCACCTGCAGCCACAGGTGTTGCCTATCCTCCACCCAGCCTTGTCCTGCAAGGGAGGAGGTGAGGCAGTGAGCCAGGCATTCTGGGAAGCATAGTCATTTGATTATAGTAGCAGTAGCATGCTGGCTGCCAAAAACCTGGAATGGATCCGGAAGGGAAGTAATTTGGGAAATAAGGTTTTAGCGCTCCCAATTCATCAGGACACTGTAGCATAAGGTTCGGAGGAAATGTCCAGTAGGGAAGAAACCCCAAAACATGCCCCCAAGTGGCGGGAACGGGAGCGAAGGGAGCGAGCCGTGACAAGCCAACATCAGGCATCTCAGGAACCATTCTGGCCTGGTTCTTTTCCTTTCTGTCAGGTCATGGTCAATTGCTTTCTCTTCCTCCCTTTCTTTCAATCTCTCATACTCTACCTTGTGGTGTCCCCCAGGGTTCCGCCCTGTCCCCTCTTCTTTTTAACATCTACGTTCAGCCGCTAGTTGCCCTCATCCGCTCTCACGGACAACTCAGATCCTGGTGCAGTTGGATCTTGACCAGGTTGAAGGGTCGTCGAAGCTGCGCGAGTGCCTATTAGCCCTGAAGGGTTGGATGGATGGCAACTGGCTTAAACTGAACAGGTATATAGTGGAGGTGATGATGGTGGGTTCTCCTTCTAGGTTGTCTCTTTGTACTTCCTCTTATTGGCCCCCTGCTTACACCGGTGGCCTTAGTGAAGAATGTAGGTGTTTCCCTCTCCTCATCACTATCGATGGCAGCTCAAGTAAGCACCGTCTGTAAAAACAGGCTTTTTCTCACTAAAACCTCAGCGGAAGATACTGCCTTAACTAACAGGAGCCATACAACCACAGGTTGTGGCCTCATTAATCACTAGTCTTATAGACTATTGTAGCGCTCTCTATCTGGCTCAGCCGAAGGACCATATCCAGCGATCAACGTCTGCAGAACATGGCAGCAAGGGTAGCCATAGGATCCCACTTCGGAGCCCATATCACCCCAGTGCTCTGTGCACTCCATTGCCTTAGGTTTAAGGCCCTTTGCCAAGTTCACATGCCTATTACCATCTTGGCCCTGAGTTCCTACAGGACACATTTACACCTACTTTCCCTCTCGGGCGCTGCGCTCTGAAATGGGCAATCTTATTATCATCCTGAAAACCCAACTCGCCTGGTTGGGTGGCTGTGCTTTTTCAGTTGCAGCAGGGAAACTCTGGAACAAGTTGCCCTCAGCAATCCAGAAGGTGATGAATCATTTTCACTTCTGTGGTTCCCTTAAAACTCCTCTTTTCTAAACAGCTGGGAATACTCCCTACTGCTGTGTTACTAGCGGCAAGGTACCCTCATGGTGTATGTGCGCTTTATAAATGTGATTAACAGAAAATAACATGGTCCAAAAGATCATACCCCAGAGCGGGGTACAAGAAACCTTATCATCAGGCAGGGTGCACCTGATTATACCCCAGGGCCGGTGCAAGAAGCCATATACCACGGTAGGGTCACAAGATCATACCCCAACGTGGGATGCAAGAAATCATAACCCAAGGCATGATGCACAAGATCGTACCCTAGGGTGGGGTGCAGGGACCATACCGCAAGGCAGGGTACACAAGACTATACCCTAAGGCGGGGCAAGAGATGCAAGCCCTCAACAACGACTGTGAGAAACCCGATCCAAAGGTTGAGGGAAGGAGAGTGGGCTGAGAACAACTAAAGCGCAAGGCACAGTCAGAGGAGCAGAACACCATGGTGGGCTTCAAGAAACCAAATCCCAAGGTGTCTGGGGCTGGGGACCATGCTATCTGCAACCTTCTCCTGCTACTCCTCCTTCACAACCTCCGACTTGTGTACCACCATCACTGTACCCCCCCTCTGAAGACCTTCAAAGGTGACCAGCTTCACTTAGCCACTCTGAATGCTCGTTCTGCTGTCAAACATTCTTCTGACATTTGCCTCCTTGAAGACTTTGATCTCAACGTCCTTGCTCTCACCTAGACATAGTTCAATGCCAGCTCAGTCACTGCTTTTTGGCTCCCTTTTCGCTGACGGCTACAAGATCCTCTCCAAGCCTCGGCCCATACATACTGGCGAAGGGCTTCAAAGGGCAGTTACGGCAGCAAATCGTATATATTGCAGACCCTGGATATTCACTTGCTGATAGACCTTGGAGCTAATTTTGCTGTGTTGGTGCTTCATTTTCGTGTCTGCCTGGTGGATTATTGGAACTACTGGAAGTCCTTCATTCATTTCCATTCTGCTGACTGGAGCGAAAGTGAGCTGCTGAACTTCCTATATTATCCCATTGGTTATGTGAAGCGCCGCAAAGGGCTTGAAAGGGCAGTTACGTCAGTTGCTGTGATTGCTGTGTTAGCCGAATATTACTGCTTCACCTGCAATTAACTTCACTCTGATCTTTTAACCCTGGTGAGTCATTCATTATTTAACTTGTAGTTCAGAGGATTTTGGCAGTTCGTGGACTTGTTTGGGAATCTGCAGTGAAAAGGAAAGAGGCTTGACCGACCTTATATCCAGCGTACATCAGAAGCAAGGTTCTGATATATTCTGCTGTTATGTGTGAGCAGGTGGGTAATAAAAAATCAAGAACTTAGGAGTGGCTTAAAAAGCAGGCCCCTGTCACAAGAAAGAGGGTCCTGGGGTGCCCACAATGGATGTAACAGTGTTCATGCAATTGGCAATGCGGTTACCTCTACCACCTTCCCCTATTCCGGCCCAAAATAATAGAAAAGCCGCTGCAGTGCCAATTAATGGTCTTAAAAAGGATAATAAGGAATCAGACTTAAGGGAGGAGGGTGGCTGCAAGGGGGCATCGAAATCAATAGCATCCTTTTTTATAGCTATACAGATTCCTAACAGAAGGGATAAGACGGATCATCAAATGCCATCAACGTCAGGTGTGACTATTCCTCCAGGAAAAATGTGCCTTGAGCAAAGACAAAATGTTGATGGTGGCACGAAAACGGTCCAAATGGTCCAACGGGTGGAATCTGAAGGAGAATTCCAGATTTGAAGATGAGGCAGATTTTTTCTTAAACACCCACCCATTTTTTCGGAAGTACTGGGAACCGATTCTGACTCATCAGTAATTTCTTATGCCTCCACTCCAGCACTGGTGCAACATTGTAGATTAACAACGATGATAGAGAAAATTGATCAAACAGTGAATGTACATACAGCCCTAATTCTTTTGGATTTGAATCAGGTGCTGAGCACCATACAAGGTCTACATGAGAATTTAAATCGTGTCAAAATCACATATTTCATTATTGAATCTGCTAGTGTGGCTCCGAGTGTGCAGTCTTTGGCAGTCACTCCTTGCTTTCTACTGTTCCTGTGGGAGGTGCTACTACTCCCGTTACTCTACAAGATCCACACCATCCCACGGAGCAGGCCGCGGAGTGTGGCTCCGAGTGTGCAGTCTTTGGCAGTCACTCCTTGCTTTCTACTGTACCTGTGGGAGGTGCTACTACTCCTGTTACTCTACAAGATCCACACCATCCCGCGTAGCGGGCCGCGGAGTGTGGCTCCGAGTGTGTAGTCTTTTGCAGTCACTCCTTGCTTTCTACTGTTCCTATGGGAGGTGCTACTACTCCTGTTACTCTACAAGATCCACACCAACCCGCGGAGCGGGCCGCAGAGTGTGGCTCCGAGTGTGCGGTCTTTGGCAGTCACTCCTTGCTTTCCTCCTCCTTACTGTTCCTGTGGGAGGTGCTACTACTCCTGTTACTCTAGAAGATCCACACCATCCCGCGGAGCGGGCCGCGGAGTGTGGCTCCGAGTGTGCAGTTTTTGGCAGTCACTCCTTGCTTTCTACTGTTCCTGAGGGAGGTGCTACTACTCCTGTTACTCTACAAGATCCACACCATCCCGCGGAGCGGGCCGCAGAGTGTGGCTCCAAGTGTGCAGTCTTTGGCAGTCACTCCTTGCTTTCTACTGTTCCTGTGGGAGGTGTGTTAGGCAGAAACCTGTGCAGTTCCCTTAGGGACCACTGCAAAAGGCTTAAAACTACAGGTGTTGGCAGTAAACCCAATTGGTAGCAGTCTGTACCACCCAGATTTACCTGGTAGCTGTGGCTGAGCAGCCAGACTTCTCTCAAGAAGAGTTAGACAGTATCTAGAGTATACAAGATAGGTGCCAAAATGCAGTAGCACAAGCAAACACTGACCAGATCTTGGGTATAAAAGTATATAATGATTTATTTAAAAACACACTTTGTAAAATACACCAACACTAATATGGCAAGCAAGTTCAAACACAGTCACTATTAATATATATACATCCCTGATCACTTATTGAACAAGTAAGTATATAGGGCTCAGGAGGAACCCTGCTCCACTTTAGATCAAGCGCCATACAATAAAGACAGTACAAAAGATTATCAGATTTTCATGAGGTATATTTTCACAGGCGGTTGCCCTATATAGGCAACCGTCTGTGAAAATATACCTCATGAAAATCTGATAATCTTTTGTACTTTTGTACTGTCTTTATTGTATGGCGCTTGATCTAAAGTGGAGCAGGGTTCCTCCTGAGCCCTATATACTTACTTATACTTACCGGAGTAGGGGGTCTATCACTTCGTTACTCCACTGTCCAGCTGCCACCTCTGCTTATCTAGCGCAGGACATTGATGGTTGATATTCCAAAATACCCCCCACTACTGTATCACTTATTGAACAAGTCTTAGTTAAAGCACCACTTATTTTCAGACAGAGGTGAGCGCTTAACCTAAGATGGCACTCCAATAAGTTAATTAAAAAGGGAGGGAAAAAGGCAGAATTAGGAACATACACAATACCAACACTTTAGGAGAACCAGAGCAAGTCAGAAAAGGCAGAGTCTACTGCGGAGCAAGAAAGTCATAGGCCAGGCCCACTCTTGAAGAGAGCAAGGCGGAATGTGTCCAAGATCACACAGTTGAATAGTACTTTTAAAGAGTCTTTGCAAAGAGTTAAAAAAGGGTTGGATCAAGTCAGGAAAAGTTAGTTTGCAGGTCCCGAGTCACCCTAGGGTAGAAAGTCAAGGATTTACGGGACACCTTGAACAGTCTGTTGCAAGGGAGACCAGGCGGGACTCAGTACCTGAAATGGTGAGAAAGCTCCAGCGAGGGCATTTGTTCCTGGAAGCGGGTGCAAGTCAGTGCTTCGTCCAGGGGAAGAGAAGATCTTGACGTGGAGAAAACCTGGAGGTCGTTGCACTGCCAGGGAAGAAACTAGCCGCAGAGTTTCCCGGTTAAACGGTATTACCCTTTTATTCGCGGTAGTGGTGAAGCATGGCTATCCGGCCGCCGGGGTGCTTGGCATGGGTGATTCGACCACGAGACGATCCAGGAAGGCGGCGAAAAAGAGGGCAAACTGGTTATCCCCACCAGTTCAGAGGAAGAAGACTCTCCGGGATGAAGATCTTCTCTGTCGTTGGGAAGTGGTGAGACGGTTCAGCAGGGCTCCACCGGTGGTGTCATCGTTGCAGGTCAGCTCAGCTTCTCCCTCTTCGGATTCTTTGGTCCTGTGGCGACTTCTGAAGTTCCAGTCCCCAAACCCCTGCTTTTATGCAGAAAACCCCCATTCATTAGTCCTAACTGTCACTCAAACATGCTAAGTGGTGAGCCGGGCGGATCACCACTGGGCCAATCACACAAGAGTGCGACTTGAGTTGCTGAGGCAACTCAGTCCAGGGTGCCTAAACCCCCCCTCCCACACATCCTGTAGACCCAGACAGAGTGGCACCACTTTTGGAGGCTTCTGTGGAGAAGCCCGCCAAAAAGTGGAACAAAGGGCTCGACTTGGATTGGAGTTACAGAGGCAAACACAAACGCCATTTTAAAACCGAGTCCTGGCAAAAAGACCCAACCGGGGAATAAATATTAAATAAATAACCCGGCGGTATCTTTAACATTGCACCAAAAAAGTGGTGCGTTTAAAATGAATGGGAAAATCCCATAGGAAATATTCCAGTGGAATATTTCGCGTGGTAACCACTGCCACCAGCCAGAAACTCGACGAGGGGGGACTACACAGTGCCCCCTCGAAAAACAGACCCAGGGACAATCTAATTACCCCTACCAGTACCTCCACAATATGATGGTGTGTACTGGTTCTGTTCACAATTTAAGGCTAGTAAAGTCAATGGTGACTTTACATGCCCTGGGAGACAGTAGTCAGTTCCAGGGTATGGAGTCTATGTTTGGGGGTCACTATGACACCCCTGTGTTACTGCATTGAGGGTGCTGTGTAACACACTTACCAAAAACCACATGAAACCCTATGGAGTAAAAGACCCCATAGCCCATAAAACACATATAAAGTCAAAGGATATCTCAAATCATGTCTAAGAGTGGGAGATAAAGAGCCTCATTCTTAGCAGGAGAAAAAAATAAACCCCAAAAATCCAGCAAAGCTGCTGGGGGACTCACTAGGTTTGGGAAATTAGCCTTAACAGAGAATTCTCCCTAACAAGGTGCTAGTAGTCCTGTTACTCTACAAGATCCACACCATGCTGCGGAGCGGGCTACGGAGTGTGGCTCCGAGTGTGCAGTCTTTGGCAGTCACTCCTTGCTTTCTACTGTTCCTGTGGGAGGTGCTACTACTACTGTTACTCTACAAGATCCACACCATCCCGCAGAGCGGGCCGCGTAGTGTGGCTCCGAGTGTGCAGTCTTTGGCAGTCACTCCTTGCTTTCTACTGTTCCTGTGGGAGGTGCTACTACTCCTGTTACTCTACAAGATCCACACCATCACGGGGAGCGGGCCGCGGTGTGTGGCTCCGAGTGTGCAGTCTTTGGCAGTCTGTGCATGGCTGCCATGGTGCTAAACCCGGTAACCTCGCCAACATTGGACATTATTCCAGATTCTACAGAGTTCGAGGAGGGCCGCCTGCTCAGAAGTGCGCGCCCTCAAATACCATCAAAAACACAGCTTCAAAATCGCTGTGCTCAGAAATTGCCTACTTCTTCCCTGAGACAAAGTCCATCACAAAATCCGGCTGTACAACAGCGGCAGCGGCGGGCGGAAAACAAAGAACAACTCGCCAGAAAGATCCCCTCCCCTCAGGCCCGAGGGAGTGACGCCCAAACTGATGAAGAAGTCCACTCACCGCCGGAGGCGCTTCCGGTGCCTCGACTCCCGCCCACGCCGTCTCAACTGCGGATTCTCCCCTCACAGCTCCGGCCCTCGGTGGCCTCCGGAGGGAGGACCGAGTTCCGTGAGCGGGGGGAGGCCGCAAAAGGGCAGACAGCATCCCTGCAGCCGCGAGCTGACCTGGGGGCGGACCTTGCTGACGTCTCTGCGGCCTTAGCTGCCGTTGACTCGAGAGAGGAGCAGACACAGGGGAGCGAAACCACGCCCCCCCTATGAGATCACAACTTCGCCCACAGACAGGGCAAAATCTTTCAAAAGAGCCCCTCACCGTAGAGGGAAGCTCGCTTACAGTACAACTGACATATCTGACATATGGACGCCAATCGGGCGCCAATTACAAACGGCTCTAACACTCTGTTGAAAACTGAGGCACAAGTTCACTAGGGCCCGCACAGCATAGCTCTTCCCTTTCTTGACGAAACGCCCACCCTGTCATCAGTGGACTGCACGGGCCCAGAGCAGCCAGCCATATACAAACACGTTTCCAGCCCAGCCAAGCTCACAGAGGCTTCTTCTTCCTCCTCTGTAGGAGCTCCAAATTTGAAAAAACGCTGCTGGAAGGAGATGGTGTCCCCGGAAAATAGAAAAACCCGAAACCTTAGAAGGAAAGGGCCTCTGAAACCAAAAACACAGAAAAAATGACTTACAAGTTTATTGTCTTCCACACCTAAAACAAGTGGTCAAAATTAAAAAAAAAAACATGGAAACCAGAATCAATAAAGCCTTCCGTAGCAAGTCTAGTAACAGATTTCTTCTACGCTTTTGCTCCGGATCCACTGCGCAGGCAAGAGGACCTCACAGACGAGGAAATCTTAGAGGCCGTAAAGATGTGCCAACCACTGGAAAAAGCAAGAAAAAGGGCTCCGGCGGTAGAGCTGTACCCTAAGATCCAAGACACTGCTAAGGCACAAAAAGTTCCACCTACTCCACCTCGTCGCCCCCGGGCGACAAATTTAAAGTCAAACTCTCCTTCCCTCCAACCTGGACTTCCATCTTTAGCTCTTCTCGCCACGGGATTAGAGCACCCAACAGTAACCATCAACAACAGCGAGGAGGAAAATGTGGCCCACCAGGGAGATACAGCTCCTGCCCAACAAAAAAACACACAAAGCCCTATTCAAAGCCCAATTCAGATCAATAAGCTGACCAACAACAAGACGCCCCACATGCCAAAACCTGATCTTCCATTAAATATTTTGTCATCAGCACACCGAGACCAAATGGTTAACATGGCCACCAAGGGCCAGATGTCTGAAAACATAAATCAAGATACATGCCCCATTTCCATCGAAAACCGGCAGTCAACTCGACTTCTTCGGGAAGGTGTGCCTCTTGACCATCACAACAAAAATGTGTCCTCAGACCGGGAAAGGCGTGGATCCTTAATCTATCAACCACGCCTATAGCAAGAAGGCTGTTAAATGAGAGTCACATAACATCTTCGGCGTCAAAAATTCACCCCCAACAACCTGGCACCCCAATTGAATCTCCGCCGAAAAAGAAGCGGGACATCTTATCTATCATGTCAGCAGTCACCATTGCCTTGAATCCGTTCACTAAACTCTACGAAGGGATAAACGAGAACTTAAAAGATCATACCACGATACAAGCAATGATGTATACAAAACTAACTTTCTTAGAAGGTTACATCACTGCCCTAGATGGACAACTAAAGAACTTCAAGACTGACGTGGAAAAAGGGCGATACAACATCTCGCCTCAACTTCAAGAAAAATCTTCGGTGGATGTATCGTGCGATCCAAGCCCGCCCGTACCACTTCCATCATTAGTTTCCGGCTATGACATCCAACAGCCCTCTGAAATCGACCATAGTAGGCCAGCAAATCGAGAGGTTATTGATATCACAGACGACCCCATGCAATTTTCTCCACATTAAAAATCAACCCTAGGGGCAAAAGGTCGTGCCTACTCGATGTTCTCAACAGCCAGACTATAAAATCCTAAAACCATGGCCAATTACCAAAAACAAAAAGGGGAAAAAGAACAGCTACTGGACCCCATGCCCTAATAAAAGAGCTGTGGCAGCGGAAATTTCTGATCAAATCATGGTCCTCCCATTAGAAAAACAAAAGGTAAATAAAGCCTCGCCTCGAACAATGGAAGACTCCCTGGCAGAGGAGGACCTGATGAATATTTCCCAACACAGCGACGACGTACAAGAAACACTGTCTTCCAAGGTAGGAAATCAAGCTCAAGGATCCCAAGCGACAGAGTCGCTAGTGAAAACGTGCCACCAGGATGACACCGAAATCATTGAAGATTTCACTGAAGAGGAATCCTCGCCTAAATTCAGCACCTTGGAAAACCGTAGAAAAAAACTTCATCAGCTTCCAAGACAGAAGATACCCAGCCCTCCCTGCTTCCGAGTGGTCTTGTTTGCACCCTCGATGCCCCCCTCCACACCGGGCAGCAAAAGGAAGATTTCCTGTAACCAGCCCCCTCAACAGAAGAACGGGGGGCAGGATCCCGACTGCTATCTCAAGAAAAGAAGCCGTCAAAGCACAGGGGAAAGGCTAAACGAAAAACCTTTGTCTCACCCTAAACCACATTACACTTCCAAAACCAATACCGAAAGGAAAAACCACATCCAAGGGAGTCTCTGTATAAAACTGGAACAACACGCTGACAATAAGGACGATATAATTCTGAATAGAAGAGGAATTCTCACACTGTTCAGCCTTGTTCCAGCTTTACGCGGGATAAAATCCACAGACTTGAAGTTAGTGGATCCATACCACTCAAATCACAGAGCAAAAGCTTGCATTTACACTGCCTCCACGAGCGCTAAAAAGGAAATAGCATGGGCAAAGGAGGACTTGTCATTCCTAGGTTACACCGTGACAAACCAAAGTCGAAAACTCCAAAACCAGGATCCAGGAAACACAGGGGGAGAAAGGGGCACCAGGACAAAAATCGAGGAAATGAAAATAGGAGTCTAAACAGAAGAGAAACTGACAATCATCCAAAAATTGAAAGACATAAACACAAGTCCTCAGTAACTTTTACTGATGTCACACAGAAAAAACTTATGACGCAAAGTTTGAAGAAAAGATTTGAGTCCTTGGAGGACAGCTCAGCTTCTACCGACAATGAAAATGTTGAAATTGACTTAGCCCATCAACAAGTACAGAGGAAAATTGCTTGCCCACCAGCAGTAAAAGAAAGTTTAGGGCCAAAGCAACAATCAAGAGAAAAACTCCAGGGGCTTTGGGCTTGGCTCCCAAAGGCCCTGACCCAAACGAAAAAATAGCAATGCGCAGGTCAGCCCAAAGGGGCAAAGGACGTCCCGACCGTCGACCACAAATCAACCTTCTTCCGTTTCTGCTCGTGGAGCACCCGCGGTCATCTTCACCTGACAACACCGGGTGATGCAAATCTGGCCTCGTTTGATATCATCTGCCTACACGAGACCTGGCTACAAAAAACACCGGCTATGGACGGGTACGATATCATCTTGGCTCCCGCCAACAAAGGTCTCATGGGGCGCCTGACTTCTGGGCTTCTTATAGCGTGCCGACAGGGAATCGGCCTGAAGATCAAGGACACACTCCAATCAAACCTATCAATTCAGGCAGTGCTTCTAGACTGGGATGAGCAAAGGAACCCCAGGAAATCGGAAATAGCAATCGTGAACACATACTGGAACCCAGCGGCCATAAACCAACACACTTACTTGTCCATGATGGAAAAACTCCTAGACGAGATTCAAGCGACACATCAGGTTCCATCTATCATAATTTGTGGAGACTTGAATGCCCAATGCCACGACCGGATCTTAAAGTCGGGCTCAAATTCATGTACGACTCCAGACGCCAAAAGAGGGCGTCAATGGTCTTCTCTAATGGCTTCAGGAAAACTGGAGAACCTCGATTTAACCTTCCCAAATAAACACTGTCTCCCTACTTGGGAACAAGGATCCCTCAACGCTACCATCGATTACATCTTTGCCTCACGCCACCTTTTGGCAAAGGTGAAAGACTTTGAAGTTCGCAAAACAAATGCTAGCGACCACAACCAGCTCACAATGTCTTTGTACAATCGCTTTACACCATCAGCCCCGTACACCTTGGGGGTTGAACCAAATTCTCGGGGAAACCGTTTGAACCTAACAGCGGAACCAGTTATAAACCTGTCGGCAAAGTATGCTCCTGGTGAGTGCACCGAAGGGAAAGAAATTCTGGACTACGTTCCTCTTCTAGTCCAATACAGGGCGAAAACCAAAATGTCATCCTCTACTTTCAACGCGCCAAGACACACCTTTGACGCCATATTGGTAGCAAAAAGACGTGAACTGCGCAGGATGAAAAGAAGGTTTGGGAACTTTCCTCAAAACAAAGAAAAACTAACAATGGCAACAAAAACTTAGAAAAACTGGGTGAAAAACCATCGACATGTTAATAAAGTGAAAGAATTCTGGTCCTTGCTAAAAACAGCGGCGCCATCGTACAACAATTCGACCATAAACTCCATGGCCGAGCAAAAATGGATCAACCGCTTTACTTCCCTCTTCCAAGCACCTCAAGTCATGGACCTACCCCCAAAGGAAACTGAAAGTTGCCAAATGGCTGAAATTGGACGACCACGAGGAAATCAGAGACCATCTCAAAAAGCTGAAGAACTACAGAGCGGCGGGCCCGGATGGAATATCCAACATAGATCTCAAAACAAACCAAGTGGAATGGGCAACGCTCATTTCGAACATCTTTACGAGATGCGCCGCCTAGAAATCCATCCCACCTTTGTGGACAAAAGCCATCAATGTCCCAATTTACAAGAAGGGTGATATCACAGATCCATTAAACTATCGCCCCCTAGCCCTACTGGACTGCATCGGAAAAGTTTTTGGGAGCCTGCTCCTGAAAAGATTTAAATCCTGGTCAAAGTCGGCACCCTGCAACGACAGGTTCCAAAAGGGCTTTAAAAGAAATGTGGGCACAGCTGCAAATATATTAACCATCAGTACCCTTAAAAGCAAGGTTTTGGAGGGCAAACCGCAGATCTTCGTGGCTTTCATCGACCTCTCCCAGGCCTTCGACTTAGTTGATAGGCATCGCCTTTGGGAAAAACTGGAGGGGTGGTGTTGCCCCAGGAGATTCTCCAGCCAATAAAAGCATTACATACGGGCACTACTCTTAGGGTGAAACAAGACTTACCCCCGGCCCCAGCGATGTTCCTAGCCTACATCGGCGATTATGGAGACTCAGAAGATCTGTCTCGCATTTTTCCGCCGTCTGTGGCCAATGTCAAAATAAGTCATCTATTGTATGCAGACAACCTTATCTTATTTGACCAGACTCAGATTGGCCTCCAGAGACAGCTATCAAACCTACTTCTTTACACTTTACTTCTTTACACCTCGGAAAACTAAAATTATGATCCTGGAAGCTGGCCAGAAAAAAACAGATAGATACAAATGGCGTCTAGAGGAAAACAAGATTGAGAAGGTCACTGAATACTGAATGGATAGTTTGAAACACGAAACCTCCATGCAGGTAAACCTCCAAAATAAAATAAAGACGTTGGCATCACAAGGAAAGGCGATTGATACGAAATTCGGAAAATTCTCAAGTATCCCAGTGATAGAATTATATAAGAAAAAAGTTGTCCCTTCGATCACCTATTGCGCAGAAGCTATGCCTTTGATTCCAAACAAAATCTGGCCAAAACTAGAAGGTCAGTTTTGGAAGGTGGCCCTTTGCCTTCCAAAATCTACATCCATTGCAGCAATCTGGCGAGAACTCAGTCTTCTGTCGCTAAAGGCAACAGTAAACATCAACGCCCTTTGGCTATATCGAAAATGCATTATGGACGAAAGCGATGAAATCTACTGCCTCTTAAACAAGGAATTACAAACAGGAAAGGTGAAAATGCTATCGATCTGGAAAGCTGCAAACAGGGCCTTACTCCAGTCAGTCACCTGTTCAGAAGATGATCTTATCGCCAATCCAACTAGAGTGTATAAGAAACTGAAAGAACTAGAATGGATTCAAACACAAGAATCTGCAACCAAAAACAAATTACTCCATCATCTGCCTCAATCATACTGCAAGCTAAACGAGCCAATGAGATACTTACAAAAATTCCCCAGTAGGGTGGCGCAAAACTCTCTGTTAAGGATAAGGATGAACTTACTGGACACAAATGAAATCCGTAGCATCAGACGCCTTTCCGAATCAAGCACCTGCCGCTTGTGCGAGACTGAAACCGAATCCATCTGACATTTGCTTTTGGCGTGTCCTAAAAACCAGAAACTTAGACTCGCTTATCTCAAACACGTAACAGTGGAAGAACGCAGGTGGGACGAAGAGAAATGGTGGAAAAGATTTATAGGAGTCGATCGAATAACATGGCTTCTAGCGACTGTAAAAATCCTAGAACGCACAATGAAAATGTTAACATGTTCAGGGTCCCACCCTGTTTAGTCACTTCGGATACAAAGTTAGACCTTCTACTTTTGTAAAGTTCTTTTCGAACACATACAAATAAAAAATAAAAAAATATTGAATCTGCTATGGGGCAAAGTACAACTATGGGGGGCTTCAATTGCGGATCAAAGAATGGGGGACAACGGTAATATGGACATGGGGCCATTGCCCTATGGTTGGATCAATTAATCAAGATTTGAATGTGAATGCCACTTCTGCAGATGTAATTTTAGTTGATGAAAATATTGAAGTGGGAAAAAGTGTCCCTCTAATCGCCCACTCCCCTCCAAATGTAAGGAAAAGTCTAAAAGAATTCACACAAAAAATATGAAAAACAGCCAAAGGTATCAAATGCTATTGCTGAGTCTTTGTTTAAATCTGTCACTATCCCTATAAGGAATAACGTAATGGCTCCTGAGGAGGCGGAAAGATCCTCAAGTGGGTAAGGGGCAGGGTTAACAGATGGTGATTGAGCCCCGAGCCTGGAGACAGAGATATTAGTTGACGGCAGTGTGCAAAAACTGGTATCCAAAGATTTCTCGGCGCAAGCTGTGTTGGATTTAGGAAAACAGACTGAAGCTGAGAAATCTTTACCAAGCGTGCTTATGGAGGGATGGGAAAAGAGTGCAAGGGAATTGAGGGAGAGAGCGCCTAGGGTAGCACTGGAATGCGCCTTGGGGGTGCAAGGTGAATCTAATTGTAATCCCCCAGTTGAATATCATGGGGTGGGAAGTGGTAAATCAAGGTGTTACTTACATGAAGGGCGCCCCTACACGGATAAAATACAATTGTTAGACTCAGTGAGGTCTCAGAATGTGAACAATGACAAACAGGATTTAAGATGAGAAAGAACAGCATGGACGCCTCGGTTGCGAGAGGTTCGCTGGGTCTACAAGCCCAAGGAAGGATTTGGAGGTCCGGTAGATTCACACAGGATCTTTTTATTCCTCAAATGACATACAATTCAACTAGAAAAAGAGATGATGAGCTTACAACTACTCAAGGGAGGGGCATACATCTCACACTTGAACTGTTTTTGTACGATACAAAAAAAGGAGGTATTGAATAGGATGGATATTTTATTGTTATTTTCAAATATACCGAGCCTAAGAGGAATTAGCTCATATGATATTGACTGAGTACACTTTATGGAATGTAGAAGAACAGATCTGGTCACCATTACACTATTTTCGGGAACTCTGGCTGTGCTTATATTGAATGAGAGTGCATCACTATACCAATTGGGTTTCGATGTTTCACCAGTAGATAACGTAGATAAAATGAAACATAGGTGTAGGGATTTTGGTTTTGGGAGGATGAGGAATGGTTTGGGGAGTCTGGCTCATTTAGAGCCTATAGACAGGGTCAGAATGGCGACCGTGGAAATATCCAAGATTGTTCATATCCGTGGCTTTGCCATGGATGTTACGAAATTGACAATTCTATTGTGGAATAGCTGTGGGCATGCCCATCTTTTTTCAAACCTGGGAGTGCTTTTACAGTCACACCCAATCATATTCATACAGGAAACATGGTTGACCAATGCCCCAATGGTAGATGGTTATAAAACAGCCTTTTAGGATGCAAATAAGGGGACTATGGGTCGTCCCTTTGGAAGTCTGCTGGTTAAGGACGGTTGGGGGCTTGAGATGGAACTTATACACTTAAGGTCTAAAAACATGGTTGCTATTCAATCATCAATTATGGTTAATAGGAACAAAATGAATGTATTATTGCTGAATATTCATTGGCATAAAGCTGATTGTTACCTTGAGGATCTTCTTGAGGAACTGACAGATTGTATTGTTAATTGGTCAGCCTCAAAGACTAATGGTTCAACAATTGTGGGAGGGAATTTGAACTGCTTTTGCTTTGTGGATCCGAGTATGTGTGTCCTGGCAGGGCAATATCCCTCTTTGATTAAAAGGAAACAAGGGACTAGGTGGCTCGAGACCTTAGAGTCCTTGGGTCTAAATAGATGAAATGGGTGTGCAATAGGAGATATACCAAGTCAAATTACTTGCGGAAAATCTGACAGGAGATCAATTCTAGATTATTTATTTGTCGATGAATCCCTGTTTAAGTTATGTACTGATTAGAATGTGCTACCGACAGATATAAGTGATCACGGTATGACTAGCCGAGTTTGAGACGGACGTGTATCGAATGACTAGTCAGTTCCTTCCTACTGGCCTGGTAAATCAAGGCGGGAATAGGGCTACTTGGAACCTGCATGAAATAGCTTTGACAAACAAAAAAGTTGCTCAGATTGCGGCATTCACCTCTATGGAGTGGAAATTGAACTGTTTTAACTTGAGCCATTTTTATACCTTTTTGTGGAAGACTATGGGGATACAGAGAATGAAACCAAATGTATGCCAAGCTAAACATTCCCATCAGAGAGAGAAAAAGAGAATTGAGAAAGTCCATTAAAGATATTAAATGTAAAAAGTGGGAGGACACCTCAATGTTGGCTGCATCCAAAAGTGGTAAACGGGCTCCCGTAAGAATTTGAGTACCAATCTAAATGGTCTATTGTTGTGACATGTATAAATGCAAGCATTGATGGGCAGATATCTTGACATGTATGTCACTAGCATCGACCTTAAAGCTGAATTTGACACTGTTAATAGGAATAGGCTCTGGCAGAAGCTTGCTAATTGGAATATACTGGCGGTCTATTAAAACATATAATTGCCCTGCATTACAAGTCAAATAGACAAGGAGATGCATCATGTGCCATTCCAACATTTAGTGGAGTTAGGCAAGGATGCATCCTGGCAGCTTGTTTGTTTAATTTGTATACCTCAGATGTTAGAGAGGCACTGAAAGACAGTGCCTTTGCCTCACTGAGGTTAAACCACCAGCGCTTATACTGTGTTTCATATGCGGATGACTTCTTAGGGTTGCAAAAAATGATTGACGCATTTGGATCTTATTGTAAAAGTAATGATCTTGTTTGCAACCCCACTAAGTCTAAGGTCATGAGTTTTTGGTGGAAAAGACGTTGTTTATCGAGAAAGTGGAGGATGGGCGTTCAATTTCTGGAAAAAGCAGATTCAATGGTATACTTAGGATTCCAGATTACCGAGAAATGCACACAAAGGGAAGTTAAAGCTACCTTGGAAAAGAAAGCTAGGGGCCTTATTAATCAGTAAAAAAAATGCTGGAGCATATGGGAAATGTACTTTATTTCTGACTTTAAAATTTTATTAAGGGCCGTTTATACTCAAATTATTGTATGGAATAGAAATACACGCTATTTCCATTGTTGATATGTTACCAGCCCTAGAAGCTTCTATTTAGAGGAAGACTCTGTTTATACCAAACTCACTCCCAGGTGTTCTAATTAGATTCATTGGGCATCCAATCACTTAGAGTTGAAGAGAGATTTGAAAGAGGATTCATTATTTGGGGACATTCACATGACTATGAAAAATCCCACAAATGGGGTTGGTTGCCCGTTTAGGTTTGAAGCCCAGTGTGATTCCGTTCTGATCGAGAAGAATTAATATTGAGGACACAAATAACAAAAAAAGCCTCAAAGTTAGTGACTGGATAGACACTATTGAAGGGATGCATAGCTATCCTCCTCTTTCTTATTTAAGGGTAGAACATAAGAAACAAGTGGGTTTGGCTCAATTTTTATCAATCGACCCGAGCCGGGGTGCCAGAACTGATTTCTTAAGATTTTGGTGGAATCTTTTCCACACAAAGGAAGATTTAGCCAAATATAAATTGAGTTCTTCTAAAGACCTGACTTGTAGATTTTGCAGGGATAAGATATCGGATGAAATAATGAGACATATTTTGGTGGAATGCACATCTTTGCACAAAAGGCGACAACAATATTTTGCCAACATTTTTCAGTCTGGTGTATGGTTAGTTGGGAATGATTTTTGAAGGAGGTGTTTGGAAGGATGTAGAACCTCTGATGTAATTGCAGTAGTAGGTTCCCTTGGGTTGGAAGAGATTAAATGTGATTTGATTTAAAGTTTAACTAGAAAAAGAGATTTTATCTCTGTAAAAAGTCTTGTTAATACTAATTGGTATAGTATTAGGGATTGTTGAAAACATTTTCTATATTATTTTAACCATGGATTTGTTAAGGATGAATGTTTTATATTTGTTGTGAAACTGTTTTATATGTGTGAGGCTCATTTTGTTGTTCAATTTTTTTTAGGGAAAAGATGATGAATTGTAATTAAATTGAATTTGATTGAATGAATTTTCTTTAAAAAAAATGTGAAGTGTAATGTTTGTAGTGTTTTTATTGTTAAAGGTTGTTTTACAACCATTTGACAATAAAGAAAAAAAAAGACAAAAATACTGGAGGTGGACATGCCTTGATCTTCCCTGAGTGGGTCCCTTCTTCCATCATACCCACCTAGCCCTACTCCTCCTTTGAAAGTCTGGTCTGCAAGCTTGGCATCTCTCCTACTTCCTCTCTGACCATTGCCACTACCTACAGGCCCCCAGTCCCCATCTCTTCTTTTGTTTCAGAATGGGCAGATTTCTCCTCCTCTCTCCTGACTTCCACCTCCAAACTCCTCCTTCTGGGTGACTTTAACATCCACCTTGATTCTTCAATCATGGCCTTCACTCTCTTCCGTGATCTCTGCACCTCTCTCTCCCTCTCTATTCTCCCCTCTGGTCCCACCCACTTGGCTGGACACACTCTTGATGCCTTCATCCATACTGATCTTTTGCTCTCTACCCCTTTTTCCTGGTCTGACCACTCCCTCCTCTCCACCCACCTGAGACTTTGCGGCCCTCTGACCAAACCTCCCCTGGCATTGGCAGCCTCGTTGCAGACATCCGCTCTCAACAATCTCCATCTCGCTATCACTAACACTCACTCTCGATATTCTTGCCCCTGTCATGAGGATCCACCTGAAACCTGTCACCAAGTGTAACACTTGGTACGATTCTGATCTAGCAGCCCTGAAACGGAAATGCAGGGCTGCTGAACGGAAGTGTCAAACCTCAATCTCATCCTCTGATAAACTTCCCTGTCGCCTTCTCCAAAGGCAATATCGTCTCTCCATTCACTCCAACAAGAGGGCTCACATCCAGGCCTACCTCTCCGGAGCTTCTAACAACGCGGCTGAACTCTGTAAAATCTGCAAGGAACTGGCCAATCCAGCTGCAGTCTCTACCTCACCTCCTCCCTCCCAGGCCCTCTGCACTGGCCACCCACTTCAGTGCTAACACTCAGGACATCCTGAGTTCTCTCCCTTCCTCCTTCTATCCCCCTGCCATCCTCAGCCCCGCCCATATCCACTATTTCCTCCTTCTCTCCCATCACATCGGACAAGGTCTCTAGAGTTGTCCGCTCTATGAAGCACTCTTACAAACAGGTCTCCCCTTGTTCTTCCAGAACTATTAAGGACAACATTGGCTCCCTTGCCCCTGCACGTGTTGATTTCTGTAATCACTCTATTGCCATTGGGTCTTTCCCCTCTTCCCACAAGCACTCCCTTGTGTGCCCCCTCCTGAAAAAGCCCTCTGCTGACCCCTCGTGTCTGGCTAACTACCACCCCATCTCTATCACTGCCTTACTTGGGAAGCTTCTGGAGAAGTTGGTCTTCCCCCAACTGACCCAGCATACTGAGCTTGTTGATTGCCTGCACTACCATCAATCTGGATTCCGAGCATCCAGAGGCACAGAAACTGCTCTCTTGAACACCTGTGAAGAATTGCTTGCATCTCTTGACACAAACTCACCTGCTGTTCTCATTCTACTCGATCTCTCCTCTGTTTTTGACACTGTCAACACCTCTATACTCCTAAAACATCTCCATGATACCATGATATGGTATCTCGGAGCAGGCACTGGACTCGTTGACCTCCTTCCTCACTGACTGTCCCTCCCAGGTCATCCTGGGTTCTTTCTCCTCACACACTTCTATCTCTACCTGTGGCGTTCCCCAGGGCTCTATCCTTTCACCTTGGCTCTTACACATCTATCTCACCCATCTTGCTCATTTTATCGCCACTTTCTCACTGCACTTCAAATGTTATAAGGATGACACCCAACTCTTCCTCAGACTACCCTCTGCATCTCTTCCTGTGTCATTCCTGATTGCATGTCCGCCATCCAGTCTTGGTGCCCTGCCAATGATCTCTGTCTCAATGCCAGCAAGAATAAGATCTTCCTATCGAGACTCAGGATCCCTCTTTTCTCCCTTAACTCTGGCCACCCTCTATGGGCTCCCCTCTCTCCCCTTCCTCTGAAACCAGAAACTTGGGAGTTATCTTTGACCCCTCTCGCTCCTTCATTCCTCACATCCCCCCATTTACAACTCCACCTCTTCAGAGGGATCCTCCCTTTCCTCACTTTTCCCCAGAAGCTTAATGTCTCAAGCTTAATGTCTCAAGAGCTCTGGTACTCTCCAGGCTGGACTATTGTAACAGCCTGTTCCTCAATCTACCTTATTCTCTCCACCCTCTCCAGCTAATCCAGAAAAGGGCTGCAAGACTTATCCTTGGCCTCAAGATCAGGGACTGTATCTCTCCAGCCCTAAAATCTCTCCACTGGCTCCCAGTTGCTGCAAGCATCATATTTAAAACCCTCTGCATCATCCATAAGGCTGTCTGGGGCCGGGGACCATGCTATCTGCAACTTGCTCTCACCAAGTACACTGCTTCCAGATCCCTCTGATACTCCGACTCCAACTCTCTGTCAAGCAGCGGGTGGCCGTTCTCTTTCCTCGGCTGGCTCCCTACTCTGGAACAGCCTCACCCTCTCTCTCCATCTTGAGCCGGTTCTCAAGTTCTGCAAGCACACCTAGACCTGTTTCTTCTCTTCCTCCTTCCCTCTCTCCCTCCCGTGCTAAACCCCCACAGTCTCTGTGATTGGTGGTGTGGGCCCTTATTTGTCCTTCTGGATCCTGGCCTTCTGTCCAATCGCCCGCAACATCCACCCTCCCCTGCACTTGCCTTCGGGCACGAATTGCCTTTGATGTCTAATATGCCTGCACTTACTGAATTGGCTGGTGACCCCTCTTCCACCAAATGGGCACTGCCTGTCACGTATCTTGTAAAACCAGATATTGTATGAAGAAGCCTGGTATGTTATCATTAGAAATCCATTACTCATTTAGTGATCCATTACTCATGTAGTGAATCATTAGTAATTTGTGACCCATTGAGCGATTCAGTTATCTATCATTTCATCCTGAGAAGTTATCCATCATTCATTCTGGTTAGTAGTGACATTAGACTATCCGCATATTATACAGCCATTTGCATTTACTAGAGAATGAGGCCTGTTATATTTGTTGAGAGACATGTAGAGATACACTGACTGCTAGGTATTATGTATGCATTGTAGAGACACGCATGAGTGTGCACTGAGGAGTATGCATTGAGCTATGGTATAGTGCTTAGGTTGCACGAGAGAGAGAGTAAACGCTAGAATGCATGAGGCCTCTGGTTCTGAAGCCATTGAGACAGACAGAACAGAAGCGCCACGGCCTGCGAATGAATGTTTTGAGTTACACTGGAACGAGGAATGCATAAACAGTTTGGTTGGCAGACAGAGATAAGAGCTCGCCCTTGCCTTAGTAGAAACAGAGAAGGGCATGGTATCAGCAGGCCTGCCTGACTGGTTGTTGGCGGACAGACGAGAAGGTGGGGGCAGCAGGAAGTGAGTTGGACAGAGAGACAGGATAGATGGATTTCATAAGCTAACAGTGGAGTGAATAGAGAAATATGGGTGATGGGAGGATGGGATGGTTTCGTAACACAGATAGCATGTACAAGATATGATGTACAAATGTCACGATGACAGAACACGCAGTGACTGAGAACAGAACAAGACATGCGTAACAGACTTTCAGGCGCTTAGCAAGAGAAATACTGGTTTGACAGAAACGAGTGAATGCTTAATGTAACCATAGAGATGTATGTACGTCATTGAATAGTATATCTAGAGGTGAGGCATTGGGAGTTGGTAGATGGAGATGACTCTGAGATTGAGAAGAGGCATTTTGGAAGAGAGTTGGCATGAGATCGAGAGGCGAATGAAAGGCAGTTGCCATTGAGGGAGAATTGTTTTGGGTGCAGCAGAATTCGATGGCTTTTGCTGACATTGAAGCTTGGGGAAGCATTCTGATGAGAGCTGATGCAGATCGATCTAGCAGAGAGTTTGGCAGAGGCTTGAGGCAGTTGGAGTGAACAGACTGGCAAAGGAAGCTGGAGAGGAGAGAGACGAGATTGGGAAGCTTGCACATGGTAGAAGGGGAGTATTGCTGATATGAGGCCTAATTGATCTGAATAAGACACGTGCAATGGGGAATTAGGACAGACACTCACACAGAGCTTTGGGTTTGATAGAATGGGAAATCAGGCAGGGATTGTCTTAGAGAGAGAGTGTGAAGTGCGGTGTGGATTGGAGAGGAATGGTGTGGATTGGAGAGGAATGCTAACACTTGTATTAGGCTGCATTAGACATGATATCCAGCAGGACTGGATAAGTTGCTATTAGATGGCTTGCATTGGAACCCTGTAAGGCTTACGGTTATTGCATTGCATTGTAGATTTGCACCCAGAGCATAAAGGGTGCAAATTCGAGATTTGCATTATAGTAGTGTTTGCATCATGCCTTGCTGTACATGAATAAATGTATTCCATTGTATTATAATTGAAACTGACTTGTGTATTTTCATTTGTGTCCATTGTTATTTTATTTCTCGTGTCATTTCTTAGAGTTTGGTGTGGTTTGTCATGCATGTTAATTCATTTTGTGTCTATTCTTATGGTATGATATTAGGTTATTATTAGGTTATATTTGTGTGTCCATAGCTTAGTAACGTAGGAGTAACACAGTGCACAATCTCCCTGAGATACAAGAGCAGGGGGGGCATAGTGGTCCACACCTCCCGAGGTAGATTTGGAGACTAGCAAGTGGTCGCCCATGTGGGGCTAGACCAAAGGTAATTTTGTTTTTATGAATAACAACCTGTTGCCTTGCAACTGGCTCTCTGGCACTCCCCCCCCCTTTGTGGAATCTCTAGCATGTACCCCTTCCCTGTCCCTTCTCTCTCTCTTCACTTGCACGCTCTGAATGTTCACAAGGCCTAGTAGGAACACTACTGTATTTTTTGCTCTTTCGCTGTTATATTCCATTGTCTTGCTGTTCCCTTGCTCCCTTCCTTTGCCCTGTGGGCACTTTGAAACACAATGTCTTGATGTATAAGCACCTTACAAATGCCCAATAAAATAAAATAAGGGTGGATATGAAAGAAAGCAGAGTCCATGAAAGGGTGAGAGACAAATTACCCCACCGCAAGGTGTGAGAAACCAACTCTTATACAGTGGGAAGTCGTGGTGCTGTCTCACGACCAAGAAGGTTTGGAGCTCTCTGGTAAAGAGTGCCAGGAACACCCCATTGTTACAAAAGAGACAGGGCCTCATTGCAAGGTTGGTGGTAAGGGGTTAACGGCGCCGGTAAGGGTGCCGGTGTTAACCCCTTACCGCCGCATTACGAGGTCCTTTAGCGTGTCCCACTAAGGGCAGCTGGTTTTACCAGGCGCACTTAGTAGGAGGCGCTAAAGGACCGGGGAGCTAACAACGGGTACCGTTTTTAATGGGCGCGGTGTTAGCTCCCTCCCATTCCCATTGAGCCCTATGGGGGCTCAAATGAGAATGGGGATGCACAGGGTCTGGGTTCCCTGAATGGGGAAATACGGGTCCTCCAAGGTTGGAATGGCCCGGTATTTCCCCATCCAGGGAACCCGGACCCGGTATGCGGAAAGGGGGTAGCCATGGCGCTAATAGCACCATGGCTACCTCCAACCTCGGAATGAGGCCCACAGACTTTTTGTGAGCTGTAAAAAGAAAACTTGAACTGCTATTTGAAGCACTGGATGAACTGTGCATCAAGGGCTGATAACGCCTATAGGATAATCCTATACCAGTGGGAAGGGTCAGAAACCAGCCAACATTCACATATCGGGGCTGAGGGCGGCAGGGATAAAATCTAGGTTAGCTCAGGCTTACGGACAGGGGACTTTGTTCTTTGTGACAACTTTCCTGGCAAGCACCCTTTGATAATGTATTTATCAGAATAGGGCCAAGATCCTACGTCTGGGGACAGAGTAGATTTATCATTGTGAGAAAAAAACGAGTCTGACATAATGCCACCATGTCCTTCTCCTTCTGGCTTACTACAGTCCTCATATTATTGTGAGTGATTCGGTAACTGAGTGTATAACTGGGGTGTTGACTATTCCTACTGCTTTACAGTGTCTGTTGATAAAGTTGCATCTGGGAAACTATTCATACGTAGGGAAGATTTGCTAGCTCCAGTATCCACTAAACAGAGTACAGCCTTCCATTTTACGCTGTACTGTACATATGGGCCTTCCTGATCTACCAGTATTAAGGATCCCGTCCCCCTCCCGTTTAGTTAGAACAGATCCTGTCTTCCTGAGGAATGAGAGGGGGTACAGGAGTGTAGATGGATTCATTGGGATTTGGGAAGGGAGCTGGGGCAGTTTGCATCCAAAAAGAGGACAGAGCTTTCCACAGGTGGCCCCTGGGGAGTGTTCTGTGCCTGATTACTCTGGAATTAGGGTAGATGAGGTCCATATTGGCACTCATTCTTCCAATGTCCAACCTGTTTACAATAAATGCACACTAGTATGTGTGCATGGGTTGCCCACGGGCACTCTTGTCCCTGCTGTCTTTGCAGCTCTTTCTCACTCAGGTAACCACCGATCTGACCAATTTGCCCCATCTGTCCTACTTTTCTCATCTGTCTGAGATGTGGTGGTCCCCTTCCACTGCCCCGGTCTTTACCTCCTAGGGACATTAGTTTATAGTCAAAGGTTTTTCTTTTTCTGTTCTTAAAACTCTAAGCAGTGGTTCACCACTGCCATTAGCTCCGCCTGGGGCTTGTTCTGCCATCTGATGCACACAACCCTTAATCATGCTTCTACTTTGGGTAACAAGAACAGCTATAAAAGAATTAGCTATGGCCTACTGTGGTGTCTCATCTGGCTTGGTGATAACTGAGTGTTGGGCAAAATGGTCAGAATAATCTGGTAATTCTCACTTGTTCTGCTTACAGTTTCCTATATTAGTCAAGTCACTTTTCCAAGGGCAAACATTTAAGATTTTTTGACAACTAGTCTTTTCTCTTGCTTGGTTAATGGCAACTCCAGTACCTGGGTCTTGTGCTGGCCAATTACCACCCTCATGAGCTGATCGATATCCACCCAGCCAGGTAGGATTATAACGCTGTATTACTGTGAATAGTTTCTCCAGCATTTTATCTTTCATAGATTCATATGCTGTGAATATTCCCTGTCGTCAGGCTGGGAATCCTCGATTAATTTTTTATTCCCCTTGCCCTAGGCAAGAAGAAACTACATTATGTAGCCAAAAAACCTTGTTATGATTGTTTTTGCTCCCAGCCAATGGGACCTCGAGTAACTGTAGACTAGACCCTCCTCTTCCTCTTCCTTCACATTCTAACCGCATGTTCAGCTGAGGGAGTCCTCTGTTTCAAAAATGTTAGTGCAAACACGCCATTTTCTTCTAAATATCAACCCAAAAGACTTTCTTCTCAAGGAAAACCAATCTATCCCTCAAAAAGGAAAAATTAAAAGGTGAGAAGGTTTTTTGCGTTCTCTGTGGATGGAGGGCAAAAGGAGACCCCTCTTCAGACTCTGTGGCATAAGAGCATTTATGAAGGGGACAAAAACTCTGACTTTATTTACTATCGTTACCCACAGTAACCATTACACTGTGGAGGGCTGTAGTATCTGCAGTGGTCTTAGTTCCAACACCCTTAAAGATAGGCATAGACGGCTAGTATGTTGGTTAAATAAGGGAAATTATTCTGAATACCCCTGCGGTGTCGAGTCGGCCAGAAGCATGGCCGTTCCTGCTGAAAAACGCCCACGGTCAAAGGAGCAGGCCCATTGGGAGGAACGGCCTGGTAAGAAGCAGCGTTGGAGAGATCGGAAGGTAAAGGTGACCTAACATTGCCCGCAAAAAAACGACTGTCACCGGCGAAGTTGTCGGCGACGGGGGCAGAGCACCAAGGCCAAAGTTCAAAGTCAGGGAGAGAGTGTGACACCCATTCCTCAAAGACCATGTTGAAGGCCCCTTGAAGGCTGCATAAACACAGCGCTAAAGAGGCTAACGAGGAGTGAAGGGTGCATAAGCGACCACCGTCCACGAAAGGGGAGCAGAGGTCGTCGAAGGACCGAACCCCTCACCAGTCCGCTACGTCCACCACAAAATCTGCCAACGCAAGCTTCCTCGTCGGCCAAAGCCGTCTCAATGATGACAACTCAGAAGCCGAGCACACCTGCGATGGACCCTTCCTCCAAGCACAAATCCACCTTGTCCATGGACCTGCCTTCAAGGCACGAGACCACCTCATTGATGACCTCTCAAAAGTCTAGCCTGTCAACAGTGATACATCATACCCCTTCAAAACAGCACAAGACTACCTCGTAGACATCATCTCAGAAGTCTGGCTTGTCCAGGACTAAAATACATAAGTCCTACTCACAAAAATCAGGCTCGTCAACAGGGAAATCAATCTCGTAGACATAAAATAAAACTATGTCATCCAAGAAGGGCTCTCAGGAGGCAGAGATGGATACTCCCCCAGCCCATAAAAGGAGCAAAGACACGCCGTTAACAATGCCCTCAGGAATGACCCAGCCAGCGGCAGCCCCGTCGATGGAGGAGCAACAGCAACAAACCCCCACAAGAAGAGCAACCAACGGTCTTGGAGGACAGCTTACAACCACAGGTCTCCCAGGTGTCTCCAATTCAATATACAGAGAACATGCCGGAGGACATTTTACAAAATCAGGTGGATACCGATTTTGAGGTGCAACACCAACAATCAGACTCAGAGCAGTCCGTTATATGGCAGGATGAAGCCTCATCCAAACCATCTACCCCGGGGAAGCATATTCAGCAAGGCAACTTCCACAAAAGGGGAAGTTCTCCACCGCACCAAGCACAAGACGACTTCCACAGAGGGGGAAGCTCTCCACCCCAACAAGCACAGACGAAGGTGACCCCGGGTCAGTCCGGGGGACCTTCCCACCAACACATACAGTTCCAGCAAGCAGACATAAGGGTGATGCTTGCTAACCCACAGGCCTTACTATCTATACAAGTCGTCTCATCACTACAAAGGGTCATCACCCAACTGGACGCCGCACTGACATGACCAGGAGCTCTAGCCTTGCCACCCCTACCCTCCCGTCCACAGGAGCCTCCTTCCAGGCCAAGGTCGGCATACAGGGAATTGTCGACAAGGTGCTCTCCTTCCAGGGCTAGATCCAATTCACGGACTAGGTCAGTGCACTCTTCCAAAGGATGATCACAACCACAGTTTTCCTCTCCATCACCACCACCATCTCTGAGACTAAGTGTGTCTGGAGAAACAGAAGCAATTCTTGGGCTCCATTTCTGTCATCCCGCAAGAGGACCGATACGCCGACTCAATCAGTGTTGGAGGATGGAAAACTAACTGGTACAGATACAGACCAGCCCCAGGACACCACATCCTCCTCTACTACACCAAGACGGGACGCCGACTGGGACACAGATTCCCCCCAGAAATTTGCCCAGGACGAGGAATCATCAAAACCGTCCCGCCAGATGAAATCACAGATTACACTCCATGGTCATGAAGGCATGCAAGGAGTTTGGGTCTCCTCCCTTCAGAGGAAGACAAATAATGTTTTCATTTTACCACATGGGCAAAAGAAGGAAGACAGTGGTTTCCATTCCCATCCTTGACTACATATGGCAGGAAGGGGTAAAAACAATGAGGCAACCTTTCACAATCCAGGCTGTCAAAGGCCGCCTGAATAAGAAATACAATCCTCCAGACAACGACCCGAAGTGTCTCTCCTCTCAACCGTCTCCCGAATCGGTGGTTTCAGCAGCGGCAGGCCGGAAAGCAAAGTCAGACAAGCAAAAATGCACTGTCCCTCCAGACAATGACGCTCCTAAGCAGGATGCCTCTGGGAAGAAGGTACTGGCCGTGGGCCCCACACCGGTAAAAGCAGCTGACTCCCTAGCCATCATAGCTAGGCAGGTAGAGAAATGTGGCATAAACTGGCACCTATCCTAGACCACCTTCCAGAGGAAAAGCGATAGGAGGCGAAAGCTATACTAAAGGAAGACAAAGATGCATCCAACATAGGGATCACCATGGCAGTAGACCTGGCAGAAACAGGTTTTAAGCAAGTGGCAAACAGAGTAGTTCTAAGAAGGCAGGCTTGCCTCCGCTGTACGGACTTCCGGCCAGACGTCCAACTGAAAGTGATAGACATGCCATTCGAAGGGGAGGAGTTATTCGGTCAAAAAATTGACGAGGCCTAAAAGCGATAAAAAACAGACACCGACACAGTCAGGTCAATAACTTCCCTACAGAACCAATGCAATTTTCGGCAATTCACGGTAGCGTCCAGCAGAACATCAACAGCCTCCTCCTACAAGGGGCGGTAGTTCAATAAGGGTTCAACCCATTACAGGGTTACAAAAGAGCGTACCAGGGGTATCACAAGTTGAAGGGCTTCCGCCAGACCCAGTGCCTAAACAACCATCCGGATGCCAAAAGGGACAGCAGGGCAAACCCTAACAATGACAATCATACACACAGCACTGAGGGGAGGAGGACCTCCAGATTCGCCGGGTCCTAGGACGCAATAACAACGGACAGGTGGGTGCTCAATGTGGCCCGCTACGGACACCTTTTAGAATTCAAACCAGCTTCACCCCCCCCCATACAACCAAACCCCCAACCGCAGGCACATAAGGCCGCACTCCTGCAAGAAGTCCGGGTCATGCTACAAAAAAGAACCATACAAAAGGTCCCCAAACATCAAAGGGGAAATGGAGTGTACACCTGATACTTCAAAGTCCACAAAACGGACGGAAATTGGAGGCCCATTCTAGACCTCAAAAGGCTAAACAAGTTCATAAAACGGCAAAATTTACCATGATCACTTTACAACAGGTCATAGAAGCTATGCAGTACCACAACTTCCTTGTGTCCCTGGACCTCCAGGATGCATATTTCCACATACCCATTCATCCGGGGCACCGGACATTTCTCTAATTCATCATCGGAAACCAGCACTATCAATTCAGGGTCCTACCATTTGGACTGAAGTCAGCACATCATAGAAAACAAGGGCACCACATCTAACCTTATTTAGACGACTGGCTTGTACGATCTCAATCCAGGCAGGGAGCGCTACAGTCAATAGCGGCGATGGTGGACCGGCTGCAAACTCTGGGTTTCGCCATCCATTACAAAAAATCCTCCTTACGGCCGTCCAAGAAGCTCATTTTCCTAGGGCAGAATTCTCCACACACGATCCAAGAGTGCACCCATCCAGCATCAGGATGAACACCCTCAACGCTCGTCTGCAATCCTTTACACTGAACAAAGTACAAACAGTGCGACAATGCATGCAGCTACTCAACAATGGCATTATGCATCCCATTAATCCCACATTGCAGGCTTCACATGAAGCCACGGCAGACGTTCCTCATGGCCAGCTGGTCACAAACCAAGGGGTCATGGGGAGATAAGGTTCAGATACCTCCCCAACCGCGCTCGCAGCTCCAGTGGTTGGTAAACAAATCCAACATCAGCAGAGGGAAGATGTTCCAGGACCCTACCCCCACCAAGACACTGGTGGCAGATGCCTCCCTACAGGGATGGGACGCTCACTTGGGCCAGCGACACATTAAGGGGCTGTGGGTGCCTCCCCAGGAGACATCCCTACACATAAACATGCTCGAACTGAACGCGGTTCGTCGGGCACTCAAGTCATTTCTCCCGGTGATACAAAATCAAACGGTCATGGTCCTCACGGATAATACCACCACAATGTATTACCTGCGAAAGCAGGGGGGTTACCAAGTCCAAAACATTGTCCACAGAGGCACAGCTCACATGGCACTGGGCCATAGCCCACAATATCAGCATCCAGGAATTTCACCTGCCAGGGATCTACAACCAGGCAGCAGACAGCCTCAGCAGACAGCTATCCCGGAACCACGAATGGGAGCTCAATCAAACGTCACTCCAATTGCTCTTTTGCCGATGGGGTCAGCCGATGATCGATCTATTTGCCATGACCCAGAACAAGAAATGCGCAAGGTTCGCCAGCAGGACACCGCAGGAGGGATCCATGGGAAACGCGTTCACTTTTCCATCGGACGGTATCTTTGCATACGTGTTCCCACCATTCCCAATCATACGAAGAACGCTGATGACATTCAAGAAATACACCTGCAAAGTGATTCTTATCACCTCATACTGACCTCGCCAAACCTGGTTCTCCGAAGTAATCTAATTGACAGCTGACAATCCTGTCTGACTCGGGAATCAATCAGACCTGATAACAGAGGGCAAGGGGTGGATTCTACACCACAATCTTCAATCATTACGCCTCACAGCATTGCTCCTGACTTCAGGGAGTTTGGATGCCTAAACATTCCCCAGGACTGTAGAGAGGTACTAGAGGAAGCTAGGGCACCCTCCATCAACAAGTCATACCGCCTGAATTGGAAACGTTTCTGCAACTTGTGCAAAGCACCAGAACAACACCAACAAGGTATCATAAACCCATTTCAAATAACACTGGAACAAGTCCTGCTATATCTACTAGGCCTAGCCAAACGTGGATTATCGCACAACTCCATTAAGGTGCACTTGGTCGCCATCTCAAGGTAGACCAGGAAGAACAAAGGCAGGTCCCTATGTGGGCAGAGGCTCGTAAAACATTTTATCAAGGGCCCCTTCAGAAATGTCCCTTCACTGAAGTGGCTCTCACCAGAGTGGAGTCTCAACACAGTACTGTCAGGGTTAATGCATAAATCAATTGAGCTCATGGCCACGACTCTATTAAGTTTCCTATCCTGGAGGGTCGCATTCCTATTGACTATTAGATCCACGAGGAGAGTGTCCGAACTACAGGCCCTTGCGGTCAATCACCCATACTTGAGGTTCCAAAGGGACAGGGTGCTTCTCATGACCAACCTGCGGTTTGTTCCCAAAGTACCCTCAAAATGCCATAAAAATGCAGTCATGTCCCTGCCAGCATTCTTGAGCAATCCTTCATCACCGATGGAAGTAGCACTGCATTCGCTCGACCTTAAGCGAGAGTTAAAGTACTATATAGACAGAACGCAGTCGTTCAGGCATTCCACAAAACTGTTTGTGGCATATGGACAGGCAAAGAAAGGCAATGCTATCTCCAAACAGAGCATAGCGAGATGGATATCGTCGGCCATTGTTTTCTGCCATAAATCCACAGGGAAGCCCCTTCGGGGCCCCCACTCCCCTCATGCACACTCGACAAGAACAACAGCAACTTTGGCGGCATGGTGGTCTGGAGTACCGATCACTGATATCTGGCAAGCAGCCACGTGGGCGGTGCCACATACATTCACAAGGCACTACTATCTGAAGAAACAACATGCTGAGGGAGTGCAAACAGGAAAAGCAGTCCTGCAACGCCTGATCCAGTAGGGTAGGCTCCTTGGATAAGTGGTAAAGTTGGGTGCTAAAGGTTTTTTTTTCCTACCAGGCACCTCCTATATCTGTGTACTACTGCATAATCTATTCACAGCATGTGAATCTATGGAAGATCCAATGCTGGAGAAGGAGTAGTTTCTTACCTGTAACGCCTGTGCTCCAGCATTGGTATCTTTCATAGATTCACATACGCCCTCCTTCCACTCCATCAGGGGAAAAATCTGTTGCACTCCTGGGACGTCCGGTTCCACGTGGTTAGAATGTGAAGGGAAAAGGAAGGCCTAGTCTACAGTTACTCGAGGTCCCATTGGTTGGGACCAAAAGCACCTATAACAAGGGTGTTAGACTATAACATTTAGTTTCTTCTTGACTAGGGCAAGGGGAATCAAAAATTAACTGAGGATTCCCAGCCCGACGATGGGGCATATTCACAGCATGTGAATCTATGAAAGATACCAATGCTGGAGAACAGGAGTTACAGGTAAAAAAATTACCCCTCTATGAATCACTGTGATTCTTCTGTAATATTGGGGGAAGTCTTTAGCCTGAGAGGGGCTAGGAGAGTCGTAGAGTTTATTCCATATAGTGTAACTTCCATGGTCATTGATGGAGTGTAAGAGGGAGGTGCACCCGTTAATAGGGGGTCATTACAATCCTGCCGGTCCGGAAAACAAAGGTGCCGGTAGGCTTACCGGCACAGATGTTACCGGACAGGCAGAGTTCAAGTTTGCGGGCCGGATGCCCTCCCGCCCGCCAGGTTGACCTGGCGGGTGGAACGGCACCTGCTTGCACACTTTGACAGTTGCACCGGCACCTTTACGGTGCTACCGTCCTCCCCATTCCCATTGAGTCCTATAGGACTCGAATGGGAAGTTACTTTTTCCGGCGCCTGACTGCCGGGACCGCCGGGGCTGTAATGCCCCTGTAATTCCCCAAAGCCATGCGCTGGAAAAAAACACAACTCCGGCAGAAGCTGTGGCTTTTTTACTGGCACGGCTACCGCCAGGGTCGTAATGAGGCCCATAGTCTCTCTGAACACCTGAGGTGCTGGGCCAGGCAGCAACAGTTTGGATGGTCTTGGAGCTTGGGGCTGTACAGCAACCGGGTGCTGGACTGCTTCAGATGTCTGTGCTCCATGTTCCACCTGTCGGTGTCCTGTTCCTGCTATTGCATGCATGCTGGTAAAGAAGATTACCATGTCTTCTGTGGTCTCATTATCCTGTTCGTCTGGCCCAGCCTCGGTCTTTCCCTTGGCTATTTGGCAGCACATGAGCGCTGGTTACCCTGCCACCTCCCCTCCCGGCTCTCAGCAATGTTATCTATCCCCACAGTCTGGAATTCATGTCCTTCAGCCCCTACATCTGAGTCATTGCATCTAGCTGACGCCTCTTCCAAACAGGTTGCAAATGCCACCCAGTGTCGGGGATTTATCTGTCATTCTGTTCTTATAGAGCTTGTCTTATCACTCCTAATTTATCTTGGTTTAACGTTCCTTTGGGGAATTGAGTATGCTTGAGTTGCATCAGATAGTGCCAGGAATCTAGAAATAGTAGTACCCTTAAAGTTGGTAAACCTGAAATGTGCGGGAGAGCCCTTAGAGGGGCTTCCGCCTTTGTTGACTATCCTTTGCTCATGTTCTGTCCCTCCTTTTATAGTCTGCCGCCGTGTAAATCACTTGCCACTGTTCAACACATTATTTGACTACACTACTTTGCGGTCCTGAGAAGCGAGGGTTATTTACAAGAGACTCCAGAGCAGAGTGGTCTTGAAAGATCTATAGGGCAATCAGGCTGCAAGCATTTGTTTTCCCTATTTATATTTCAGACTTTATTACCCCACCAAATCCGTTTTTCTCTTTGATACTGGTTCGCTGACTAAAACAAAAATAACGATAAGAAAGAAATAGGCATTTTTTTTTCAAGTGCCTTAAAACAAACCAGAATCCTAATGCATTCAGACCAAACCAGAGGTGTATATATATATATATATATATATATACATATATTACACGGCCTGCAGTGTAGCTGCTGTGTAGTTATGATTAAGTTGCTCATCTCAGAGGAAGACCACTTTTTGGCCAGTTTATTACTTAGCCCCCCTGCAGGAATTAGCATAAAACATTGCAAAAAAAGTATATGGGCTGCTCTGAATTTTTACGAGAAGATGGGGGAGGTTTCGTGGAGGGGTGAGGGGGAAGTTATAGGAGTGGTCCCAAAAAAAAAGTTTTTCCATAGACTGAATGGGCAAAAACTTTGCGCACGCCTACACAGCAAACCGCTGGACAACATTTACCCAAATTTGCGGTAGGAGCGGGGGCTTGGTTCCGAAAGCGTGCTTTTGTGAATGTAGTGAAAATCCGTCCAGTACTTTTGTTTTATAAACAATGAAAATGTACGTCTCAAAAAATGTGTGATATCTGGCTCCACTCCGCTGTCTCATTTCCCTGTTGACTCCACGGTCAAAAGTCTCATTGGCCTGGAGTGTGCCGTGATGTCGGCGAACATTGGACGTGCACAGTGGTTGGCTGAAGGAAAGCGTAATATGCGTCACAATTTTGGGAGACGGCGCAATGTTGTATCAGAGGATAGTGCAGCGCCGAAAGTGGCTGGAAAACATGGTTGGTGCCATTTCATGGGTGGAGGAGGGACGGAGAGCGTGGGGGAGTGAAAAGCAGTTGATATATCATCTTTGTTTAGGTGGAAGAACACGGTAGTGTGCGGGCAGTGTCCGCGAGTACTGCAGCAATTTGCGGGTACTTCATCAGGCGACTCACATCTGTGAGGACTGAATTGGGGATGGGGAGTGCATTGTAGATGATATCAAGCTATTTCCATTGTGTTGTGGGGCTGGGTAGGGGAGCCGGTGGCTGTGTTATGTTTGTGGGTTGGGCTAAGTGGCCACATGTTCCCATGCATGACTGCATTGTGTTGAGGTGGTTGTGGCCAAGGCCTAGCCTTTTGGGTGCATGGTCAGAGGCCGTAGGCCTCCGCATGAATCCAAGAGGATAGGCCTTGGCCACAGCCACCACACCACAGTGAATACATGCAGGGTAATAGTGTGATACTGGCATGTGCATAGCACAAATATGTATACGGAGTGCATTTTCTTTGCCTTTGCTCATTTGGGTAAGTTATTATAACCATATGTTTCTCCATCGCACTACCTTTTAGATATGTAAGTCTGGTAGGGTAGTTACCTTTACAGATTGGTTGTGGAGGACATTGTAAACTTCTTAGAGCACTGTTTGGCGCTGATCCCACCCTTTGCTTAGCGAGTGCAGTAAGATATTGCCACATGGAAGGATTTCATTAGCATTACACATGTACAATATGGACAATGTACGCAGCTACTTACATATACTTGATTCTGGAGTCGCTCCACAGGCTGAGTGCAGGCAGACACCATTGGGGATGGGGAGTGGATTGCAAATGATATGAGGATATTTGCAGTTGGTGCACTATGCTGTGTTGTGTGTGCAAAGCCCCTTATGTGCATGGCTGGAGGCCTTGGACTGAAGAGTCCACCCACTGGTTGCAAGTAAGTTTCACACACTTGACTTGTGTGTGTGGTTTGTGTGCAGTGTACACATTGTTGGTGGCATGGGTGTGGTGATTGTTAGCACGTACTACCGTTTTCCTTCTATGCCTGGAGGTCATGGAGTCAATAGTCGTGCAGAGTGTCCACTGGGCAAAGTATTGCAATACTGTGTGCATAGAAGTGGATAGGGTTCCAGCGGATGGTTTATGTGTTTGGGTTGTGCCCATTGGCCAGATGACTGAGACCTGTACTGTACTATGATGTATTGGTTGTCAATACTTAATACAGTTCTGGGTGCAGGGGCAATGTTCTGAAGTTTTTGTCCTTTCGTTAGAAGAAGTACAATAGTATATGAAAGGAAGTGGGTAGGGGTGGCAGAGGCAATAGTATGTTTGTGGGCTCTGGTAACTGGCTACATGTTTGTATGCATGCGTGTATTATGCTGCAGAGGTTCGGTTGTGGTGCCAGTGGTTGTGTAATATTTGTGGGTTATGGTAAAGGGCCAAACGTTTGTTTGCAGGGCTGCATTGCGATGGGGTGGTTGTGGCCAAGGCCTAGCCACATCAGTGCATGGCCGGAGGTGGCGTATGCACTCAAGAGGCTTGGCCTTAGCCACAACCATCCCAATGTAATACAGCCGAACATGCCAACACTGTGATACTGGTATATGGATTCCACAAATATGTTTATGGAGTGCATTTTCTTTTCCTTTGCTCATTTGGGTAAGTTGTTATAACCATACCTTACTCCATCATACACCCTTCCACATATGCATCTCGGCTATGGGTGGTCACCATTACAGAATGGTTGTGAAGGACATTATAGACTTGGTAGAGCAGCAGAGGTCCCCTGAAATGCATGGACTTGTATATGGTGTACTTCATCACACTTGTTGCTCTTTACAGAGTGACATACCACCATTTGCGTTTCGTATGGGTTGCCCCCGATTACACCCTTTGCTTTGGGAGTCATGTAAGATATTGCGACAAGACACGAGTTCCTTGACATCACACATTTACAATGTGGATAATGTACAGAGCTACCCACATATATTTGAAGGTGTACGTCACATATATGCGTACAAAATGGTTGACTTACAGCATTGCTTTAGAAAGAAAACGTATCCCATTACCACCAAAGGAGCACTGCACAAGCACATAACTTTGCGCTACATAGAGGACGGGTGGCCATCTCACTATTACTGTTCTTTTGTGTACTCTTTGAGATGCGCAAAGAACGCGGTCGGCGTTGCCATTGTGTGTCATTGTTATGTGTGCATTGCTTGCACTCACTTTACGTGTGGGCGTGGCACAACATCACAACACTTGCCTCCATAGCTGACGCATAAATGGCAACATTCTGTGACCAAACATTTGCAGGAACATTACAGTTTCAAACAATATAAATTAGCATAATGATGACATAACAGGAAATTATGTCACATGAACTTTGACCTTATGACTTCACAGGAATTGACCTCTAGTGACTGTGCAGTGTGCTGAATAGTTCTTAAAAGATATAGGGCCTGGCGGCCACCAGGGGGCGCAGACAAGATGGCAGCCTGATTCCACAGCTCACCGCGTAGGCCTGGGAAAACAGCAGAGCCATCCTGAAATTGTCCACCAGACCCCAGCAGACTACGAGATTTGGGCGTCCGAACCCGTAAGGGGCCCCCCAAGCCCGAGATACGCCATCCTGTGAGACGGGACCTCCCCTCCCCCCTCCTGGGCGGCTCGCCGGCATCAGCAGAGGAGCCTGCCGCGGGGCTTCGCTTCGACTCGAGGAGGGAGGAGTCCAGCCTCCTGCCAGGAGCCCCCCAAGCGGCGCAGGCCTGCCAGGAGCCCCCCCAGCCACACACCGCTTCGGGGAATATTGCGGAGAGGTGCCGCGCGGCCCTCCAGCTGGTCGGGGGCAGCGCCGGTCCTTCGCGCTCCCTCGTCCCCTGCGGGGGAGGCACCGGCCCAGGCCGACGCGGGAGCGCCCCAGGGCCCTTTTAAACACCAACAACGGGCGAGGTCCGGGAGGCGACGTCCCGCGGGGCTCCACTCCACCCCAGGTGAGGCTTCCTCCCCGCTACCCAGGTCGAAGCGGATGGGCGTTCGGCCTGCTCTTTCTCCCCCCCTTGTCAGAACTGAATTGAAGGGGGCCCAGGTCCACACCAACCAACAATACCTAAGCATACTTTGATCCTTCCAGCCGGGCCCTGCTACCACCTCGGGCCAATGCGGGAGCGCGCACGGGGGCCCCCGCCCTCCCTCTTCTGCTCCCCACGCTGCCCACAGGAACCACGGGCATCAGACTGCCCTCCTGGGCACATCGGAGGACACCAGACCGGTCCCCGAACAACCCGGAACCCCCGGGTCCCGCGCTGGGCCTCCCTCATATGTCACAGTATCTGGGAGGACCCAGGGGAGACTCATCTGCTCCCCCATCAGCTGGGGCCCACTGCAGGGACATCATTGAGGCTAAGAGGCAGACCACAGGCAATCACCAGGTGCTACTGCCCCCCTCTCACCACAGGGGGCAGGTCCAGGGGAAACACAGGACAACAAGGCCCCTATTAAGGCTGAGATCCCCCGCCATCTGCACCTGGGGGACCCCTCGGAAATCCACAGCAGAGTCTCAACAGAAGCTCTTAATCAACTCCAGGGAACCAATCTGAGCCCAAGACACCGCTGGTGAATATCCCTAGAATACTGAAAGGACTGCGAATAGCAACAGGGCCTCAACAAGGTTCTAAGGAAAGTGCTGATCCCGACCCCCCCAAGGGTATACGTGGAGGCGACTCATCTATATTTTGGGGGAATTAGCCTGCTGCGGAGGGTGAAAAATAGACCCTGGTGGTGGGGAGAAACCACAAAATACCTGAGGAAGCCAGGTACGCTTAGGGGGCACAGCGCCACATGAGTTGGAAGGAAACTCTAGCTAAATACCAATATACGCCAGATCACCCAGATATGGAGACTAACCCCTCTCCTACCCCAACCACTCCGGACTTGCACGCCATCCAGGGCAGTATCCAAACAATTCTGGATGAAATAAGAGGGATGCGGTCCGATATGCGGGCTAAACTGGCCGATCTCACCACAAAGGTCTCAACATTAGAGGACCGAATCGAGGGGGTCGAACACAACCAAGTCTCCACCGACCCCCTCGAGGCACAACCAGAGGCTAGATTTAAGGAGATCAATTGCCGCGAGGAGGACCTCCGCTTGAGGGTCGATGACATGGAAAATCGCCAGAGGAGAAATAACCTACGGATCTTCGGCCTGCCGGAAGCAGAGGGAGAGACCAGGAAGGACTGGAAGGACAGGTACAGGATATCATCCGGATCGTCCTTGTAATTGACTCGGGGGAAACGGTTATGATTGACAGGACCCACCGAGCAGGCGTGGGAGGTGGAGGCCCACGCTCTGTACTGGCGAGGTTCCACTATTACAGGGACAAAGGGCAAAGACCTTAAAGGACATTCAATATGGGAACTCAAGAGTGACAACCTTTCAGGACCTCTCAGCACTTACGCTTCAGATGAGGAAAAAATGCGGGCCCATCACCAGATGGCTGCAGAGTAAGGGTGTCCGCTACTGCTGGGGACACCCATTCTACCTAGCCTTCGAGTGGCAGGGTGAGAGGTATCAACTTGTAACAGAGGAAGACATTCTGAGAGCCACTGAGGACCTGGTGGGCGCCCCAAGCACGACCCGAGATCTAAGTGGAGACCGGGGGGACCACAGCCGTGCCCCACAGGGCCCTGACCTAGCTCAGGGGAAGCTCAAGGTTAAGGGTGCATGGACATTTCAGAAAACTCGACACCCCCCCACAGACCCCGGGGGACCCACATAAGTGCACTCTGAACATCATGAAAAGCACCACTGTAACAAAGCAGTACTGACTGTTACTCTGAGGTCCTGGTGAACGCGGGGGGGGGGGTATTGAAACTGAGGGTGTTTCACATGTTGCCACGGTTGGCGAAAGGTTTTGTTTGATGAGAGGGGAGGAGGGAAGAGTGTAAAGTCACAAGGATAAGAAACGAGGGGAGCACCGCGGTTTGAAGCTCACAAGCCTCACGCCCAAGTTTAAAAGAGACTATGGGGCTAGCAGGAAACGCGGCCCCAACAAGGGGCTCAAAATGAGGGGGTTGAACCGCAGGGGTGTGGCCCAGGGGATGTGGGAGGGGTAGGGAGCTCCCCAGAGACACCAAATGTAACTGATATTTGGGGACACTCTGGAGACAAAGACGGGAAGACAAGTTTGGTTTTCAGGGAAATTCCTGGGGCCAGGGTAGCAACCCTGGTCGTTCGTCGACTAACTCCGGCGCAAGTTGAGTGAAGGAGACAAACGCCCTGTCAGATCGGAAAGGGGGGAGGAATAGGGAGGGAGGGGGAAGGGTGAGGGCAAAGGCTAAGGGGAAGAACACGTCATGGGACAAGGAGCAATGGGGGGACATGGACCCGGGGGACCAAACAGACATCTTTACGGGCATGGGCAACGACGACCATGGTTGAAGGTCGAGTTGGTACGCTCAACGTAAAGGGCCTGAACTCGCAGAATAAATGCTCCCTCACAAGCAATATGTTTCGCAAACAGAAACTACTCATCCTCTTCCTGCAGAAAACACACTATAGGAGGGGAGCGGAGTCGACGATTAAGGGGAAGGAAATAGGCAGGAATTTCTGGGCCTCACATAAGTCTTCCAAAAAAGAGGGGGTGGGCATTCTCTTGGGCAAATCAATGCATCTTACAGAAGTGGAGATGAAAAGGGGCTTTGGGGGCAGATTACTTGGCATAAAGGGGTTTTCTCAGGGGAGACGAATTACTTTGGCCGCCATATATGCACCCAATACCGGCCAGGTCAAGTTCATCCACAAGGTACTTCAGGTTATGGACGAATGGGCCGAGGGGGCAATGATTCTTGGCGGTGATTTTTACCTCATCACGGATGTAACGCTCACCTGACTCCCACAGAGGCGCTGGCCTGGTTTGCGCTGCTGTGACCTCTTCTAAGGTGATGCGCAGGGTTCAGAAGACGGACTTGACCGGGCCCCCAAATCTGGCTTGTCTGGCTCGCAGAAGTATCCTTCTGTAGGCGAAAATAGGGGATTAACTGTCTGCGGGGTAATGCAATCAGCCTCCCACTTTCCCCTCTCACCCTCCTCGAAACCCTTCTGTGATTCCTCGTAGCGTCTCACCTTAGGGTCTGGAAGGACGAGCTCTCCATCCTGCTTCTGATGCAGGGGCGCGTTGGTATCCAGTTACTTCACTGGATTTTCGGATTGGTGAGAACCAAACTTGCTTGGCTTCCAGGTAAGTTTTTTGATAAGAGGTTCCCCTTGTGTCCATGCATTAATGTACTAATGCTAGTGTCTTTTTCCCCATAGGGGCCGGGGTACGGAATGCCGGGGAACAGGCACCGACCCGTGATGAGAGGTGAAATCCTTGTAGAAATCAGGTAAGTCTTTAATGAGCGTTTTTTGGTAATGTCTTTTCATTTGCTCATTAACGCTGATGTTTCTTTTTCCCCTTAGGGGCCGGGGTCCGGAAATGCCAGGATGCGGCGCGGACCCGAAATGAAGAGGGAATGAATCAACAGGTAAGTCTTAACATGGAGATTTAGCTTTCCTTATTCCCTTCTCTCTCTCACCTTTTGTTCTGGTCTTTTTCTCCCTAGGCGCTGGGGCGTGACTGCGAATCCGGATGATCGCTGCTGAACATGGAGGCGCCCAGTAAAGGTGAGTGGAATGCGGTGCTGCAGCGATCGACGCGATGAGCTTTTAAATAAAAGTCTTCCTTTTCAGGATTTTCGGCGAGATGTCTCCGGGATGCGGATTTAGCAGGTAAGGACTTTTCCTTCTTCTGTTCTCTTCTTCTCTTCCTTTGCAGGTGATCCAGGATGCTGGCAGGCGTGGCAGAAGTCAGGATGCAGGAGCAGACACGGTCAGCGTCCAGCTGCTAGATGCAGAACAACGCGAAGCACGTGTGGCTGTTCGGGTGGGGTTTAAATAGCCTTGGAAGAAGTTCCAGGTATGTATCCTTCCTCCAATCAGGTATGTATCCTTCCCCGACCACGCCCGGATGGTAAATTAGTCCCACAGGTAAAGTAGTTCCTTTCAGGCCTCAAGGAGGCCGGGATCCTGCAGCATGGTCTGCATCAGGTAAGTGCACCCAAGCACATCCATAATGAGCCTGGCGCCTATGGCGCCAGGACTGATGTCTTTTATGAGCCTGGCGCCATAGGCGCCAGGACACTGTCCAAAGGGCCCCTATATGGGGTTGCTGGGTCCTTCCTTGGGGACTGGATGTCCGCTTTCGGGGACGCAGGGCTTGAACCGGCTCCCCGGGAGCGGGCATCATGACAGCACCCCCCCCCCCCCCAAGGCCCCTCCCAAGGTTGTTCCATCCGGGGGTTTTGGTTTGTCTGGGAAGAGTCAGTGGAATTTCCTGGCTAATCGAGGTGCATGCACATGGTCGCTGGGTTCCCACGACCTCTCCTGAGGTCCGTACCCCTTCCAATCAATTAGGTACAACAGTTTTGACCTAAACATTTTTGAGTCTAAAATGTTCTTCACTTCGAATTCGGGCTCCCCATCTATTAGAATAGGTTCTGGAGGTTTGAGTAGTCGGGTTCCGGGTACCACTGGTTTCAGAAGTGACACATGAAAAACAGGGTGAATTCGCATACTAGCTGGTAAATCAAGTTTAACAGCCACTGGGTTAATTATTGCCGTAATAGAATAAGGTCCCAGATATTTTGGGTTAAAAGTTCGAGGCCCTTTGAGTGGTAAATGTCTGGTAGCTAACCACACTTGATCCCCAATCTGATACAGAGGTGCTTCACTCCGATGTAGATCAGCATTCTCCTTGTATTTTCTCTTGGCTTGTTGTAAATGCGTAGTTGCCTCTTTGAAGGCTTCGGTAATTGTAGAATGCAGATGTTCTACTGCAGGCATTCCGAGGTTCTGAGGTGAGTCAAGGTTTGAGGTTCGAGGGTGATGCCCAAACAAAGTATAAAAAGGACTGTGGCCAGTTCCAGAGTGTACCGAATTATTATATGCGTATTCGGCTATCCAAAGAATGTCTTTCCAGTTGCTTTCAGATTGCTGTAACATACACCGTAAGTATTGCTCAAGGGTCTGATTTGTCCTCTCGGTCTGACCATCGGTCTGAGGGTGGTGACTGGTCGATAATCTTACGTCGATCTGCGCCATTTGACAACATTTGCGCCAGAAGTGGGAAATGAATTGGCTTCCCCGGTCAGAGATTAGTATAGATGGGAATCCATGTAGCCGAACAATATTTTCGAGGAATTCTTTGGCTAGGACAGAAGCTGAAGGTAAACCTTTCAAAGGAATAAAGTGGGCCATTTTGGAAAACAAATCCACAATTACCAGAATAGTGTTGTACCCCGAACAAGGAGGCAGGTCCGTAATAAAATCCATTGATAGGGTGTGCCAGGGTGCTGGCGGTATGTCTAGAGGTTGAAGGAGACCGGCTGGTCTTTTCTTTTGACTTTTATTTTGGGTGCAAACACCACAGGACATCACAAAAGATTTAACATCTTTTCGCCAAGAGGGCCACCAAAATTGTCGTTTCACCTTTTCCTCTGTCTTGGCAATACCGGGGTGTCCCTCTATTAATGCATCATGATAACCGGAAATAACTAGTTCGTGTAATTCCTTATGTGGCAGGAATAAGCGTCCTTGAAAATAAGGTAAACCATTATCTATGGTAAAGTCTGATCCCTTTTGTATCCAATCCTGTAAGGTTGTAGGGTCCAGGAGTTGTTTCACTCAGGCTTGAATGTCTTCAAGCGTCTGTAACCAAGTCATGCCTAGAATCCTCTGTTCGGGAATTATTGGTACTGGTTCTGAGTTTGTATCAGATTCTCCCATTCCAATTCGGGATAAGGCGTCTGCTTTGCCATTCTTGCAGCCAGGTCGATAGGTAATCACGAAATCAAATTCAGCGAAAAACAAAGCCCATCGGAGCTGCCGTGATGACTGAGCCTTGGCGGTTTTCAAATACTGTAAATTCCGGTGATCAGTGATCACTGTGATGGTATGTCGAGCGCCAAGCAGATAATGCCGCCAGGCTTTAAAAGCGGACTTAATGGCTAACAGTTCTTTGTCCGTGATTGCATAATTAACCTCGGGTGCCGAGAATTTTCTGGACCAAAATGCTACGGGATGCAGTTGGTTGGTTTCGGGATCTCTTTGGGACAGGACAGCTCCCATGGCTAGGCTGGATGCGTCAGTCTCGATGACATAAGGGAGATCTGGACGCGGGTGTTTCAATATAGGTGCGGAGGTAAACTTAGCTTTTAAATCCTGAAAGGCCTGCTCGGCTTCTTCAGACCATTCAAAACGTTTATTTTTCCTCAAGAGTGCAGTATTGGGTTGTACCACGCGTGAAAATTCTGGGATAAACCTGCGATAGAAATTGGCAAAGCCGAGCATGCTTTGAACCCCTTTTACAGAGCTAGGTGATGGCCATTTGAGGATGGCATCCACTTTTCTTGAGTCCATTCGGACTCCTTTGGGTGTCAGGATGAAACCTAGAAACTCGACCGCTGTGGTATGGAAAACACATTTCTCCAATTTAGCAAATAGTTTGTGTTGGCGCAGTTTTTCAAGTACTGCCCTGACGTGTTTTCTGTGATCAGATTTCCGAAGAGGAGTACACCAGAATGTCATCGATATATACGACAACACAAACATCGATGAGTTCCCGAAGGACATCATTCATGAAGTATTGGAAGGCAGCCGGCGCGTTACACAATCCGAAAGGCATCACCTGGTACTCGAATAATCCGTATTTAGTACGGAAGGCAGTTTTCCATTCGTCACCTTCTTTAACTCGTACCAGATGATAAGCCCCCCGGAGATCTAACTTGGTGTATATGCAAGCGTCCTTCATCTGGTCAAGGAGTTCAGGGATCAGAGGCAGAGGATAACGGTTTTTAACCGTTATCTGGTTCAATGCGCGGTAATCGATACAAGTTCTGAGGTCGCCTTCTTTTTTGGGCACGAAGAACAAAGCCGAGGATGCCGGGGACTTTGACGGGCGAATGAAACCATTAGCTAGGTATTGATCCAAATATTGTCTCAAATGCAGATTCTCAGGTTCGGTAAGGGCATAAATCCTGCTACAAGGGGGTTGTGCACCGGGCACCAGATCGATTTGGCAATCGTACGATCTGTGAGGAGGTAACGTGTTGGCCTGTTCCTTTTGGAAGACGTCCTGAAAGTCTTGGTATTCCGGAGGTAGTTGCATGGAGGCAGAGGTTACAGATGCTAGATTAATCTTCAGGTTGTCTGGGTAGCAGGTTTGTGTACAATCCGGGAAGGTTATTCTCTTAGCTCGCCAATCAATTCGAGGACTATGTGTCTCTAACCAAGGGATTCAAGAATAACCTGAAACTGTGGAGCCTTGATTACATCAAACACAACACCCTCCCGATGGCCGTCGGGACCAATAAGAGTCACCTCAGTAGTGGAATGTGTTACCGGTCCAGAGGCAATTTCAGTTCCATCGACTGTGGTGATGACATCTTTGCTGGTTTTAGGACGGAGAGGGAGGTTAATCCTAGAGACCAATTCACGATCCACATAGTTTCCAATAGCCCCACTATTGATGTATGCCTTTATTGCATGCAACCGCCTAGGCTGTTCTGGATCTACGAGAACCATTGGCACAATGAAATGCGAGGTCTGAGAGTTAGTTTTCAAGCTCGGCAAGCGGACCCCTACACTTGTCGGGCGGAGTCGTTTCCCGAAACAGAGTCTTCATGGTTTTTATCAGCGGCTCCTACCGCCTTTCGGGGCGGTGTTGCCGGGCAATCTCGTAGAAAGTGTCCAGAATTCCCACAATAAAGACATCATTTTAACTGCTGCCCCCTTTCACATTCCTTTTGAGTTAAGGGTCCTTTAACACCTCCAATTTGCGCAGGCTCAGAGACATCAACTCCCTTGGGATTAGCATGGGTCTTGACCAACACCCGGGTCTCAAACCTGGACCGATCTGCTTTTCTGTTTTGAAGTCTGTGATCCAATTGGACCACTAAGTCTATATACTCTGTGCATTCTTGGGGCGGATTTACAACTTGGGCCAAGACATCTTTAAGTTCTCTGTGTAGGCCTCGATAAAACAACGTGACTCTTTTATCCTCTGGCCATCCCGTTTCCACAATTAGTCTATTAAAGGTTGCAATATAGGATAGGAGGTCCTGATTGCCCTGTCGCAGGGATAGAAGTTCGTCATCCAGAGCCTGCCCCTGAGAGTGTCGAGCAAATAACCTTTCCATGCTTGCTTGAAACCTTTGAAAATCATCACGGAGAATCGGGTCATCTTGAGAAACCAGTGGAACTGACCAATCGGCAGCGCAGCCGCTGAGATATGACAATACAAAGGCTACCTTGGTCTGATCATTAGGCAAGGCCCCAGGTCTGCATAGGAAGTGCAAACGACACTGATTCATGAATACAGCGAATCGTTTGGGGTCCCCAGCAAAGCGTTCGGGTGGGGCCAGCGGCATGTTTCCAGGTAGATTAATCTGCACAGGGTTACTGGAAACCACAGGAGCGGGGTTCCCTTCGGAACCGGGTAGAGGAGTTTGCCCAGCTTGACCTTGCAAAAGCTGTCTGGCCAGGTCATCAGTTCTTTCCTTCGATATTATTAATTCCCTCCTGAGGGCATTAGTCTCTTGACGAGCGGCATGTACTTCGGCCCGTAATTCCCCCAGTAATTGGGCCAACTGATCAGACTCAGAACTTTCCATAGCACCTGGGTGGGAATTTGTAGGAAGGCTTCGCGTTCTGTAACGCTCACCTGACTCCCACGGAGGCGCTGGCATGGTTCGCGCTGCTGTGACCTCTTCTAAGGTGATGCGCAGGGTTCGGAAGACGGACTGGACCGGGCCCCCAAATCTGGCTTGTCTGGCTCGCAGAAGTATCCTTCTGTAGGCGAAAATAGGGGATTAACTGTCTGCGGGGTAATGCAATCAGCCTCCCACTTTCCCCTCTCACCCTCCTCGAAACCCTTCTGTGATTCCTCGTAGCGTCTCACCTTAGGGTCTGGAAGGACAAGCTCTCCATCCTGCTTCTGATGCAGGGGCGCGTTGGTATCCAGTTACTTCACTAGATTTTCGGATTGGTGAGAACCAAACTTGCTTGGCTTCCAGGTAAGTTTTTTGATAAGAGGTTCCCCTTGTGTCCATGCATTAATGTACTAATGCTAGTGTCTTTTTCCCCATAGGGGCCGGGGTACGGAATGCCGGGGAACAGGCACCGACCCGAGATGAGAGGTGAAATCCTTGTAGAAATCAGGTAAGTCTTTAATGAGCGTTTTTTGGTAATGTCTTTTCATTTGGTCATTAACGCTGATGTCTCTTTTTGCCCTTAGGGGCCGGGGTCCGGAAATGCCAGGATGCGGCGCAGACCCGAAATGAAGAGGGAATGAATCAACAGGTAAGTCTTAACATGGAGATTTAGCTTTCCTTATTCCCTTCTCTCACCTTTTGTTCTGGTCTTTTTCTCCCTTGGCGCTGGGGCGTGACTGCGAATCCGGATGATCGCTGCTGAACATGGAGGCGCCCAGTAAAGGTGAGTGGAATGTGGCGCTGCAGCGATCGACGCGATGAGCTTTTAAATAAAAGTCTTCCTTTTCAGGATTGTCGGCGAGATGTCTCCGGGATGCGGATTTAGCAGGTAAGGACTTTTCCTTCTTCTGTTCTCTTCTTCTCTTCCTTTGCAGGTGATCCAGGATGCTGGCATGCGTGGCAGAAGTCAGGATGCAGGAGCAGACACGGTGAGCGTCCAGCTGCTAGATGCAGAACAACGCGAAGCACGTGTGGCTGTTCGGGTGGGGTTTAAATAGCCTTGGAAGAAGTTCCAGGTATGTATCCTTCCTCCAATCAGGTATGTATCCTTCCCCGACCACGCCCGGATGGTAAATTAGTCCCACAGGTAAAGTAGTTCCTTTCAGGTATCAAGGAGGCTGGGATCCTGCAGCATGGTCTGCATCAGGTAAGTGCACCCAAGCACATCCATAATGAGCCTGGCGCCTATGGCGCCAGGACTGATGTCTTTTATGAGCCTGGCGCCATAGGCGCCAGGACACTGTCCAAAGGGCCCCTATATGGGGTTGCTGGGTCCTTCCTTGGGGACTGGATGTCCGCTTTCGGGGACGCAGGGCTTGAACCTGCTCCCCGGGAGCGGGCATCATGACAACGGACCCCCGGCTAGACTGGTGGTCGGCTAAGGGGATAGGGACAAAGGAACCCACGAAGGAAAACCTTGCACTGAGGGATCTCCTGCAGGAATGCTACTGGATTGATGTCTGGCAAAAGTGTCACCAAGCACCCGGGGGGGTATACATTTTTCTCCCCCCCACACCAAACGTATACTAGAATTGACCTATTACTGGTGTCAGAGGAGGGAGGAGGAGTGATAAGCGGCCCAACGGTTGAGTCCGTCACCTGGTCAGACCATGATCTATTGGTCATGGACTGGCGACTACAGGAAATAACAAAGTCCTACAGATGGCGTTGCAATGACACCCTCCGGAGAGATCAGGTATTCAAAGAATTCCTCCGAAAGGAGATCGAAGCCTATTTTATAACAAACGACACGGGAGAAATGCTGATGGTCACTATCTGGGAGGCAGCCAAGGCCACTTTCAGGGGCCTCCTTATAGCTGAAGGCTCCAGGAGAAAGAGGGATAGGGCCTTGATTGAATCCGGGCTACGGGGAGAATTGCAAGCCCTGAGGACACAGCTTAATAAGGGTGACACAGATCGGGCGACCCTCCTGGGGGAAATGAGAGAAAAGAGGCAAGCCCTACATACAGTCTTAATTGGTGAAGGGGTTAGAAAAATGAGATACACCAAGCAGAGATATTAAAAAAAGGGAGTCAGAGTTGGGACCCTTCTGGCACATAGGCTGAGGGGGAACAGGGCGGACAGACGGGTGGAGGGTATCAAAGAGGGGATGGAAATGTTCAAACCAAAACTGAGCATATCATATTTGCGGGGTTTTACCAAAAACTATACACCAAACAGGAGGAGGGGTCCCCAGACGTGCTCCGGAAATATCTGGAAGATCATCCTCTCCCCCGGCTCACTGAACTAGAGAGGGAGGTCCTGGAGGGGAACATAACGGAGGAGGAGGTGGAGCGGGCTATCAAGCAATTGAAAGTAGGTAAGGCACCAGGGGGCGACAGATACACCGCTGATTTCTTTAAACAATTTCAAGCAGTTTTGATACAGCCATTGACTAAGCTCTTTAATCAGATTAGAAACCCGGAGACCATCCCACCCACGTTTCTACAGGCCCTGATTACGGTCATACCAAAGCCGGGCAAGGACCCTAGAGACTGTGGATCATATAGACCCATTTCACTTTTAAACGTAGACGCAAAAATATTTACCAGAATCCCAGCCACACGTCTGGAGAGGTACCTTCCCCGCTGGTTCACCCAGATCAAGTGGGTTTTATACTCAATAGGCAGGGCGCTGATAGTATGAGCAAAACCTTACACATACTGGGCTCGAGGGAGGTTAGGAAGAAGGGCGCTCTTCTCCTGTCCTTGGATGCGGAGAAGACGTTCAACAGGGTGAGCTGGTCTTTCATGGGAGGGCTCATGTCGTCTCTGGGGATGGGGCCGAGATGGCGGGGGTGGCTCTCCGCCCTTTACTCCAACCCTTCAGCAAGGGTGGTAGTCAATGGCGGTGAATCAGCGTTGTTCCCACTGGAGAGGGGTACCAGGCAGGGGTGTCCTCTATCTCCTCTCATTTATGCACTAGTAATGGAACCCTGGGCCATAGCGATCAGGGGGAATGAGAAGATTAAAGGCATCGGGATGGGGGACATGCACTGCAAGGTGAGCCTATTTGCAGACGATGTCCTGCTCTACTTCTCTAACCCTTCCCAGTCGGTTCCTGAACAGTTTAGAACAATATGGGGCCCTCGCCGACTATAAGCTTAACCTGGGAAGTCGGTTGCATTTGTGGCAGGGCACCTCAATGAAGAGGATAGACAGTATGTTATGGATCTTCCGTTCTGCAGCTGGGAGGAGGGTCTTTGTCATTTGGGGGTCCAGATACCGCCTGATTTATCAGATCTTTTCACAGCCAACTACCCACCCCTGTGGGCCGCAATCAAGCGAGATATGGAAAGATGGTCAAAATCTGGTTTATCCTGGATGGCTCAACTTAACTCAATTAAAATGGTGATCCTCCCCAAATTCCTTTACCCGTTCCAAATGCTCCCAAACCCAGATACCAAGGCCATTCCTCCTTGAGATCAGACACGCCCTCTTGCGCAATCTTTGGGCGGGGAAGTCCCACAGAATTGCCTATGACATACTTACAAGGCCCAAGATGGGGGGGGGGTAACTTTCCAGACCTAGACACATACTATAAGGCAGCCCAATTGAGAATTCTGGTTGACCACTTTGCTCAGGGTACCAAGAAACAGTGGGTGGCCTTGGATAACAAACTCTTTCCTCGGGTTACTCTTGATGAATGGCTGTGGGTCCCCAAGAGACGTATCCCAAGGAGTATCCTGAACCATCCGGTTTTGGGGGTACTGTGGTCCATATGGAAAGAAGGGGGTTACTTTAGATGGCTCACGACATGGCCCTCGCCTCTGAGCTGCATCTGGGCTCCTCCACTGATGGATGGGATCGATGAACCACTAGCCTTTCAGAAATGGTATGAGGCGGGCTTGAGCAGAGCAGTACAGCTTTGGGTGGACGGTTCATTCATTTCCCTCGGAGACCTCAAGGACCTTCTGGGCCACAGGGTCTGTGGCTCCCTTTTTTCGACAAATATGGGAGGGTAAATTGAGCCTGAAGGAATATTTTAGAGCTACCACTTGAGGTGAGGACCAGCCTCACTGTATGCTACCCTCAAGGATTGGACGGGCCCAACGTGGAGGACAATATGGCCCGGGGGCCTCAGGCCCTACATTCTGAGCGTTTACATAAGAACTGCCCACTGTTTGCAATACATTTCATTTTACTGTGTTGGACCCTTGCTAAACTATACTTACAGACACCTCTCACGCTCCCCACCCTGACTCTCCCGGATCTCGGAAAAAGGTACGATGCAGTGCCACACGATGGGTGGTTGCCGTTTACAAACGTGTAATGCAGTGGCGATTGATCAGCCATTGGCTGCTACTTGAGAGGCAGGTCACTGAGCGTAGTGGCTTATTGATCAGTATCTGGGTGGTGTGTAAGCGGGGCAGGGGGTTTACCTAAGAGACACTATGAATCCAGTGATTTCTGTCATTTTTATAGGGCCCTTTATGGAGGACTGTAGGGAGCAATGATTTCTTATCCCTCCCTGATCCAATAATGAATGGGATACTGCACAGTTGTGCAACATGTGCCGCTCCAGGTGTTTAGCACTTCAGATTCCATGATCCCTCACCATTGGCTTTGATGGCAAAGGTTTATGGGAGTTGTAGTGCAAAACATTTGATGATCCCAAAGTTGCAGAGCACGGGATAGTTGATTACAAAGTGATATGGGCGTCCTTGGAATAAGACATTTGAAGTTGGTAAGTGTACGGTGAGTCCTGTAGGTGATAATTAGGAACGTTTATTGTGCTTTGCTGTAGTCCCTCAATGAGGATGTCTGATCTTTGGCACATGACTACATCTGCCGGCCGAATTCCCTCCATTCCCACAAACTGGGTATACTTTGTAATAACATATCGATTTCTGAGCATTTGTGTTGTTGAAAGAGAGGTATGTTAGGTTTTGCTTTCCAGCAACCTTGCGGCTACATAAAATAATTTCAGAAGGCAACGTGTTTCGATTTCACCATGCATTTCCGAATGTTACTAGTGTCGTTACGTTGAAGTTAGTTTGTTGTACATGATGAGATGATGGTACCGTACACATGGTGCAATGAATGCACAGATGACAACATACAAAAAAATGGTTAAGAAGGCCATTTTACGCAGTTTGGTGTCTTGTACCACAAACATATTTGGGACTCTCGTTCATGAAAAGCAAAGGAATTACTTAACACCTTCTTCAAACATTGTAAGGGAGGTATGATTTTCAAATTGTGCCTCCGGTATACATCAAAAAAGAGAAGCAAACGTTTGAAATTGTAAGGAGTACCGCACACTTCCCAATGTGGGTGCCTAGTTGTGTACCATGAGCTCCACTCTATTATGTGTTATATACCTTTCACTGAAATGGTGTATATAACAACAAAGTTGACCTAATGCCCTAAACGGTGCCCGTGGCATGCAAGGAGGCAAATCTTACAGCACATAGGACAGTTACGTAAGAAAAATGGATGTATTTTTCTGTTTGGGTTGTTGTGATTGTGCAGATTATTGGGTAGGTTACTGTACTATAGTGCAATGAATGTGTCCACTAATTACACGCTTAGGTGAAGAGGGTATTGAGCAAAGAGTTTGCCCATTGTGTGGAAGTAATGTAATACAATGTGAAATGAAGTAGCTAAGGGGTAGGTGGCTGTCTTATGTGTCGGGTTTGTGGGAAGTGGGTAGATGTTTGTATGCATGGTTGTACTATGGTGCGGTAGTTGTGGCCAGGGTCTACAATATTGAGAGCATGGGTGGAGCCCGTACAGTGTACCGTGTGTAGTGAAGCGTGTAGGCCGTGGGCACAAACAGCACACTGCAATATAACTGTACATTGACCATTGTGGTATTGATATGGGCATTGCAGAAATATGTGGACACATTACACTTTGCAGATTATAAAGAAGTACGATACCAATAATTTCATACTTGCTGTTTCTATTGTGGGGGCCTGTGTTGTTTTTTGTGTATGGGATGTGAAATGTTGTACTAATCGTTGCTTTATTATCTGTGGAAAAAGAGAACATAACATGTTTAAGCAGGTATTTTGTTACTTTGCAGTTCATTGCAGATTGTTTTATACTTTGCGGATCCTCATAATTAGTACTTCATAAGTACTGTACTTTAAACAAGTGTATTGTGCAATGCAAGCAGTTCCCGTGTTTCTTTGCGTAATCATTGGGTCTGTGGGGAAAACAAAATCCATGCTGGATGAAAAAAAAACGTCCACATTTATTTGCTGTTACGTTGCACACTCAATTACAGTAACGTTTCAATTGATTATAGCATTGTTTAAGGTGCACTGTTCCAGTAGGAGGAATTGCAATGATGTATGTTTTCTGTTTTGTACGTGTTGGTAGTGTGGTTCAGTTACATAGCAGTTGGTGTATTCTAACTGTTTACCTGCGTTCTTTTTGTAGCACTGTTTCCTTGTGCGTTTGGTTGGTGCTGATGTTTTGCAAGTATTGTGCCATTGCACCGTGCTACTGCAGAATTATGAGGGCAGTTACGTACCTGTTGGCGTACTGTAACTGTTCATACTTTGGAAGTGTTTGAGAATGTGTTTGTAGCACAGTGGTTGCTGAAGGTTGAGTTTGGCTGTTTTCATGCTGCAAGTAATATTGCAGTATTGTGGTTGCAGTTACATACCAGGTGGCGTATTTTAACTGTTTACAGTGACCCTTTTCTATAGGGTACGTTTAGTAGCTCATGCATTCCTGTTGGTAGTTACACATCTTTCCTCATTCAAAAGTGGTGGTGCACCATTATGGGTTTACGTACTGATATTTTCATATGCATTGAATTTGTATGGCCCTTGTTAGACAGGTGGTGACACATTTGCGTCCTTGGTGGTTTCAGAGGTTACTGAGAATAGTTTTGAACCCTCATCCTTACTACTTTTCCTTTTAGGTATCATGTAGGAAACAATGTTAGTGCCATTTTTGTCTACTTATTGTTTCTCACAGTGCAATCATTGGGTTCACTGGGGAACAATTGTCAGACACTTTGATGCATTTGTTGGATACTTACTGTATGATAAGTTGTCCACTTCCACAGTGTAGAAGGTAATTCTTTTTTTATGCAATTACGTAGGTAATGATTGGTGCTGGGGAGTAGGGTATTCTAAATGTGCACGTCAATGAGTACATTTTGGCTTCAAGAAAATTAAGTAGGCATTTGCAAGATTTGCAGGTAATCTCTGCTTTGGAATAATGGAAGTATCATTGCATTCCCACCATGGCCCTTGCTTTCTAATGTATGCAGCATAGTGTCCTTACTGGTTGTGTCGCCTGTGTGGTAGATTATGGCTACTGTTGTGAAGGTTTTCTTGGCAAGTGACACCTGTCCGTGTGTGAAGGTAGTAAGTTTGCAGTTATTTTTGGTTCCATCTGCATTATATCTTAAAAGCATTAATATTACATATTGACTATGTGATTGCATATGCAACGTCGAATGCTCATCGGAACTGCAAGAAGTACACAATATGCTATTGTTTGTATTTTGCACCAGTTGCTGAAATGGAATGGATTCACAGTTAGTTATTGATACATAGACAAAGTGCTCTTCCTGATTGGCATGGTTGCACAGAGTGCATGTATGTTTCCACATTTGGAAATCTGAAAGATTTCATGTATGGGTATGTTTTTGTTTTCCAGTTTTTGCAGTAAGTACATTAGAAATTCCTGTGGATCTTCTTGTCTGTTTAACGTGAATTTCACCATTCCAGCACAGTAGTCCAATTCCTGTCTTATTCCTGAGACACTCTAAGTGTTGTCAGCATTATTTACTGCATTTCTGTGAAGGACTAGCATTTGTAAACACAACTGGTCTGAGCCATTTAAATAAATGTTTTCCAGAATTGCTGGCATTTGGAATAGAACATTAATTGCTACATTTGCATAGCAATTTACACCAGTTGTATTGGAAAATTTGAAAGGACCAGGTAGTTCTGTGTCTGAGTACTTTGATGGAAGTGCACATGGTTTCTTTGAAGAGATAGTTTTCTTTGTGTGTGGAGGTGGGTATGTCTTGTCCTTTTCAATCCCTTTGTCTGTGTTTTTGGTAGTTGATGCAAAATGAGCTGTTTTTAATTTCTTTGGTGGTACTGTTGGCAAATCCATTTACAACGTCTGATTGCATGAGTTTTCTTTTAAAACCTTTGCATTTTTGCGCAACAGGGTACATTTTGAGATGCGTTGTGTAGACTGCATGTAGTCTATTGTACTCTATGATGCATGGAATGTCAGTGATGACTGCCCTTGCATCAATATTGACTAGATATAGTCCTTTAAGTGTACGTAGGTGTGACAGTACTACGTAACGCATGCCTTCTTTAAAGACTGTCCTGCCAATATCAATTAATGCTTGATCTAAGGTTAGACCTTTCGATTTATGAATAGTCACTGAATAAACTAGCGAGAGAGAAAACTGTTCTCTGCGTGCATACATGTCTTTGAAAAGAAGGAATCAAGCTGTTGTGCGTCCTATCCTTTTAACTTCTGAAAGTTTGTCAAACTGGATGTTGACAAACTGAATGCTGTTGTCCCGTGGGTATGTGTGGAAGCCAACAACTGTACCAAGTGTTCCATTAACTAAACCTTGCTCTACGTCGAGGGTACATTTTAGCATTACTCTACAGTTAATGCATAATGTTAACATTTTCTCCAAACCAGCTGTGTTGGAGATAGAGTTTTCTAAGGTATTTAGTCGTGCTATGGCTTGTACTGTGTACGTCCACTTTGTCTGTGGAGTGAATTTCCACTAGTGGTTGCATTTCTTTTTTCAGCATTGTTGCATTGAATTGTGCACAGCTTGCTAGAGTTGGCATTAAGGTCATAGAGTTGACATTTTTGTGAGCTAATTGTTCCATGATATCAGCAGCACATGTGTTGTGCCCATACAGTTCATGGATGCGTCTGGTATTTAGGGTAGCCTGCACTTCCTTTGATAGTACACTAATCTTCATGTTTTTTTAAAATATTGGCGTAGATGAGGTCTGCTGACTGATGCATGTTTTACTTTTGTTCTCTGTATTGGAAATGTTGCCACAAATTGACATTCCGATGCTTCCAAGACTTTTACGGCACAGTTTGTGTCCTACGGTTTTAAAAATAGGTTCCTCTTTTAATGGTGTTAATTGAAGGAGATCTCCGAAAACAATGACATGTTTTCCTCCAAAGAGTTCTTCGTAGTCTGTTTTGAGGACCTCTTGCAATCTGAGGTGAATCAAGGCTAACATTAGGTTGAACACCATGCTCAACTCATCTATTAGGAGCATTTTCATTTGTTTCAAAACTCTCTGTAGCTCAAAAGCAGCTTCTGCTGAAAGTTTGTAGTACTCTAATTTATTTTGATGTTCTACTGGAAGGAGTAGCAATCAGTGTAAAGTGACCCCACATATGTTGTAGGCAGCTAAATTCCTGGGAGCGGTTACAACAGCTGAAAGGTTGTTGTTTGTTAATTGTTGGAGGAATTTACTGATAATTTTTATTAAGAATGTTTTCCCTGAACCAGCTTCACCACTTACATACATCAGTACAGGTTTGTAGTTTTCACAGGTACAAGTTTTACTTTTGAGCTGTATACCATGTTCAATTTCTTTAACTACTTCTAGAAAAACGGTACGCTGCTCATTGTTTAGTTGTGATTTCAGAACAGCCTGATTGCTCATACTGACACATGGTGATTGTTACTTCCGTCATGGCTAATTCTACCTCATTTGCTATGAGTTGCTGTCCAAGTGGTTCTTGGCTTCCTGTTCGAGACGGTTCACTGCTCTCTGAAGTGTCTACATTTGTTGTGCTTGCAGTTCTTCTTGTTGGCGTTCATTGTCCAATATTGTTTTGTAGCGTGTAAAGTTTGTATCTGTTATGGTACTTTCCCTTGCAGTAGAGCCATGTAGTACAGTTCGTTGTGTTGGAGTTAATGACAATTTCACATGATTAATGAGGCTGCATTTGGTAAGTTTCACCAGGCTGCCTTCACAAATGTGCACTCTGTATCTACCTTTTTTCTCATCTGGTTTAATGTTATTTTTGTATGCAAAGTTTTGGGCTCTCTGGTACAGGCACATGATTTCTAAAGTAATAGTCCTGTTTGGGTAGTATGTGTCCAACAAGGTCCAACAAGTTGTTTTTCAGAATGTCCTGGCTGTTGGGATCTTTTTTGGCTATTGTTGCTATGTCTTCGTACAATTTTAGAACTCTTTCTGGATGCAGCAGGACAAAGGCTTAGCCACACTATGTTTTCAGATTTCCCATATAAGGCAGTGCCGGTTAAACGGTCTGCGGCTTCGTAGCTGCCACATTCTGTATGGGACAGCATTTTTATGCCAATGCTGTACAATTTTTGTGCAAGTGTTCTGTCAGATGATCTGTCATCCCAGAGGTCTTTTAGCTCTGTTTTCAGTGCTTTGGTTAAGTAGGCTGTGACATATCATGCAACTGCAGTGGAATTGTCTGCAATGTGCTGTACATCTACATTTGTCTTCCATAGGAGGGCAATTATTGCATTGTAATCATTGATGTACTTTGATGTTTCGGTTCTTTTTATGCAGTATGTGTTCTTTGGAGATTTCCCTAATACACTGTGTCGAACCGAAGACATCAAATGGTTTTCTTGCCCTGTTGCTGAAACTGGTCTAGGGAAACCAAAGCAGCATTTGGTTTAGTATTTGCCTTTGTTCTTATATTTGCACCAACAGTACTTGCCACACTTGTGTCTTTGAAACAGCAAAATGTGTGCATGTAGGTCTCTATGTGTACTTTCTGAAGGGATTTCGTAAGTGACATATTTGTGAATGAACTGCAAAACAGTTGCATCACTGTTCTCACCAAATTTAGGAACATTTTTAATCCACAACTGCATGTGGATGTGTGGTGCTGCTCTGGCTTGATATTCTTTTTCCAAAAGAAGTGTTCCACTTCTCCGAGGTGAGGAAGTGCTTTATTGCAAATGAAGTACAGCATGGCAAGGAATCGATGATGGAAGTACCTTGAAACATTTACAAGATCAAGAGAGCAAAGTTCTCCTGGTGATTTCATGTCTATATCTGTTTTGTTTTTGTTTGCTATGCCTAGGAAAGTGTGCAAGTCTTCCCATGCATACTCTGCACAATTTAGTGACAAGCCATGTGGGTGGCCCTAGGTTGCATAGCATACACCGTACATCTGCGTGCCGTCGGAATCAGTACTCTTTTGTATCGCGCATGTTTGCCAAGAGATTTGTAATACTTGACCGTAAAACTTCGTCCTTGTCTTGCACCATTCGTAGTAGCTGTGTAGCAGACATGTTTTGAAAATGGGAACCTGTTTTCAGTGTGTGTGCAACTCCATAACATAGCGTTGCTAGTTCACTTTCAAAGAGGAGGTGGAATATGTATTCCACGTTTTGTCTAAATGTATAGTGATCTAAAATATTGGGGGCTGCAGTAGGATCTAGAAGTTCAAATTGGCCAGTTGTTGAGGAGTCATGAATTATTTCGGTGGGGTCTCTCAGGTTTTCTTCAACGTTTATTTCTTTGTAGTATTCATTGTTCTCTTTACATTATTGCAAGGCTTTCCTAACTTTGTTTAATTCCACCAGTTGTTGCCAAATTCTTTTGTTGTTTGTAGGTACACCATTTACCAGGATAATCAAAGATTGTTCTATTGGCCTTTGCACTCGTAGAGTGTCTACATTTTCTTTAAGATCTAATGGTAAACAAACTACTTTCCCACAATGTCTCAATTTTGCAGTTTTTGCTTGAAGTCATATTATTGCCTGAAATGGGTGTACTGTTTGGATTCTAATGCTCTCATACAAATTAAGCTGCTGGAGTGCGTTTGGCAGTGGAAATACTTCCAAATTATTACTGATAGCCCGTGAAGGCATTTGGTTATTGTCAAGTTTGGCAGTGCAGTATGTGCACAGTATGGAGGTGTTAGTAATTTCATATCTGATTTCAGCTATAAGGTACAAAGCTAATTGAAACCAATGGGAATCCGCATTGTCTTTTATTTTGTGCATGATATATATAGTTTTGGTGCTCTTTCTATAGGAAGCTCTCCGACAACACACACATACTTCGCAGCTGTGCTTTTGAACATTTGTATTTCTTTTTTGTATGTGTCACATAGAAAATTGAAATCTGCAAAGTTGTCACTTCTGTTGCCAGAAAGTGCTGGAGTTTGTAAGCGCTCCTCACTTCCAAAATATTTCCTTTGGATGTGCTCTATTTCTTCGAGCAGTTGCTTGGCTGTACTGTGTAGGAGAATATCATTTAAATGTTGGGAGTGCTAGAGCAGGACTTTTTGCATAGTACAGTTTGTAAACAAGATTTCTTATAGTAGAATGGAGTGTTGCTAACATTTTGATATGGTGGAAGGTGCTGTTGCAAGCAGGTGTGAAAGCATTGTTACTTTATCCATTATTGTACCTTTTCATACCCTCGTCCACTGCTATGTATGGCAATTTGGTTTGTTTGCTCTTGTTTGTATGATTCTTCATTGAAGTATGGCTCTGTGGTGGTGATGTTGAAAGGGGCCCCTAGAGGTCCCTCGTGCTATGGAAAAAAGGCAATAACCATACACGAAAAGATGCGCCAGACACAAGGTTCAAATTCCCAATGCCAGGGTTTATTGCAAGCAAAAATAGTATCAATTGGCCAATTCTAATCTCACGCCCCGCAACGTGAGTTTCCTAGACCTCGAGGGACGTAAGAGAGCGAATTACGTACATCAGTTACATATATACAAAATGCATATCATACAATCAGCAATGTCATGTTTAACACCCCTCTTTATTAAGTTCCTTTGAACTCGGGATGACGATGGACATATCCGACGAGTATGACGATTATGACACTTTCGATGTCTATTCTAGTAACAATGTGCAATTAGAAAGTGCAGAGGCATCTTTTAGTTATTGAACAGAACACGGTGGTTCTGTTCTTGGAAGCAAGCTGCACACGGGGGAAGAGCCACATTCCAAGCTTTGCTATCTATGAGGTACTATTAGTGTCCTGGGAGCTGACACGTTCTAAAGGGTTTTGCGAAGGGGGGCTGTAGGAAGAGCATAATTCAAGCCTTTAGCTGTTTTATTCTAACATATTCTACCATCGTACGAGACTGGCTGGCAGCTGTGAAGTGATTAAATGCCCTGCAGCTCTCTCCCAAGGCTACAGAGAGGGAGCGCGGGCATTCCTCTCTGGGCTACTCATGAGGAGTTTCAACGAACTCTTCAGTCCCGCGACCTTGTCCTTTCATATTCAGACAACAATGTTAACAGTTGGGCAGAGTAAGCAGAATCCGCAAGAATTGCAAGCTGCAAAGCAGTTTTAGACAGAAAGCAATGAGCAATGGTTAACAAGCAAAATGGCGATTCTTGCTACGTTTAAAATGGCCGCTTGTTGGTCAAGCATAGCAGTTTATGTTTCTATAATTCGGTGCATAAGACGGTTGGCCTACGGCCATCAAGTTACGTCTGTCACTCAAATGAAGGGTATTCATTTTTCCAGATTGACAAACTCTCCTTTTGGCCGTATGCCAAACGTCTTATTCATTCATTGTATCCTCCTCCAATGAGGATAAGTTTGGTGTATCTATGTCTGAACCATCTTCATCATTAATGTCTATAGCCATGAATTGTTTTACTGTTTTTGTTTCCTCAGTGTCTCTGTTATTTCGGCCATGCGTTTGTTTTCCTTTCGACACCATGTGCATACATCCCTTAGTACATCCATCAGTTATTTCAGTGCAAACTATTGGTAAGCATTGTATGCAACAGCAGCATGTTATGAGTATCCCAAGTACCATCATTAGTATCGAAATTAACTTCCATCCCCAAGACCGCAATAATCCCCAAAACCAGGATCCTATCCCCCAACCCCCTTCTTCAGTAGAGAGTGTGGAACTTATGACATGTAATTTCCGGATCGCTTTAAATGTCGTAGGGGAGTAGTCATCTAAATACACACAGCATGCAGTTTTTACGAGTTTGCAAACCCCCCCACGATCAACTAATATTATATCGAGAGCCATCCTGTTTTGAAGTGCCATTAGTCTTATTCCTTTTTCTTCTAACGTCATATTCAATAAAATATCCGTTGTGGAATCTATTGTTTTTTGTAATATTCCAGACAGTTTTCTTATATTGTAAGAATTTTCTATTTGGGACAAGAATGGTATAAATGATTTGGCTATATCCATTGCTATCATTCCATCCTCGCTACTCCTTTGAGTTCTACCTTTTGTTCGTTTGGCTTCTTCTGCTGTCTCCAAGAGGAACACTCCTGGAAACAGTAGACCTAGGTAGCATGTACCTCCCCAGTTCCTAGGTAACCATGGATATGCTTTTTCTCCACATATAAAGTAAGCAGGGTCTCCTACGTACACGGGTTCTATTTCGTGTTTTAAAACCACTGTGTTCAGGCAGTTGCTAAACGTTCCTACTTTATAGGAACCCTTTTTCTGTAGACATAGGGGAGCAGTTTTGGGGCTGTGATCCACTGTATAGGCAGGGGGCACAGCATCTTTATTCCATCCATCCCTCATTCGAAATGTCATTACTGATGTTTTTTCTGCTGGCGGGGTTGGTCTATTTTGCCTATGGAATCTATCTAGTCTTGTTATCTTTCGTGTGTTCTTTCTCATGGGTTCTAGTGCAAACACGCGATCTTTTTGGAATATGGAACAACCCACAGGTCTCATGATCACTTCCTCAAATTCATTCATATTGGTTTCATCTAGCTGACCCGTATTACTCTTGTTCCATTTCCCAAAGGACATTGTACTTAATGTTACCTCACATGAATAAATCAATGGCAACAGTTGTACATACCAGCCTATCCCTTTCCCACCGTGCTGTGGTAAATGGGCGCAAACCCAGCAATCTTTTTTCTTTAAAGGCGCATGGGTCATGTTCATGATGAGCAACAATGTATTGTTGCCGTATCCTTCTCTATGTCTCTCTTCCATTGGGGGCAAAGTACCAGTGATTACAGGGCTTTCAGTAGCTGCTTTTGGCAAAAGTGTTTCTAATGGGTGCACATACTCCAGGAACCATAGTGTAATAGCTGTTATTGTTGGTACTACCATACTTAAGAAACACAGGACCAATGTCCAAATCAGTACCTTATTCCTTTTACCATGCTTTTTCCCTAAATTTACAGTCTCTAAATCTATTATCTTTTCAGCAGGGGTGTAGGAGGAGGCTGAAACCGGTCTTGACTTGTTCTTCATCGTCCTTCTTCTTGCTGGCAAAGTTCGTTGCAAATGTCTCTCGTTCTTGATGCCAGAAAAGTTCAACGAAAAATGTCACAGTTCAATTCTGCCAGCCTTTTCACAGCTTGGATCACTTATCCACTCCGAGCAAGATTAGTAGTTCTTTCTCCCACTGCTCAGACGATTTCTGAACAGTTCTTTATAGATAGAGTACTATGTGCATCCAGCTTGTCCCGCTCTGGTTTAGGACACATGTACTTTTATAAGCGCACCAAGGAGCCGTGAGTCTTGAATTGTACGACTTGCACAATTCTCACACTTCTCTCCTCTACGCCCCTGGCTCCTACTCCGTCCGTGAGTGGAACCAAAGGCAAATGAAAAGCACCAAAGATCTGTGGATCACTTTGCCTGTCGAGGCCGCAAATTGTACCGATTCACTCCTGGTATTGTATGATCCGTGAATAGTGCTGTTGTATTTTCAGTATCAGGCTCAGTGTCAGCCTGTGGCACAATGATGGGTAGCGATGAGCGCCGTGGCAATGATGTAGTTTCTTTCTTTGGTTTTGGTGCATTTGTAGAATCTGGTGGGCGCCAAAGGGGTACACGTGTTGTTTCTGCTCGTGTTTGCAATGCAGGGTTTTTGTCGCTCGGCAGTGATGTTGTTTCTGGTGAACAACGTTGGGGCACTTTTCGCCCTCTCCCCTTACTGGCAGCCTCCTCAGGCTCTGTTTCGAGTTTCACTTCTCGCTTGCGCTTTGTTTCAACTTTCACTTCTCGCTCAGGCTGATGCTGTGGCAATGGACTGGCAACAATTTCTTTAGTTTCCGAGACCGTTTCCTTTCTCTGGTCGTCGGAAGTTGTCAGCAGTCCTGGGAATCTTTTTGCATGTGTTGCGTGGATCCATGCCTTCCGTCCGTCTACTCGGTTTGCGTCGCCAAAAGTACTTGTAGGGGCCGCGCCACCTGGGTGCCAATGCTGTCTTCCGTTCAAAGTTTTTTATGAAGACCCAGCTTCCAGGCTCCAGCGAGTGCCCCGGTCCGGTATATCGCACTGGTAACGCCTCCTGAACCTGCTGATGAATCAAACACAACTTCTGTATTAAAAGTCCACAGTATGTGCTTAACATAGGATGCTCGAGCTCACATAATCTTTTGGGCTGCGGTGCGCACCATACATTTGCTGGTCTCCCCATTATGATCTCATAGGGGGAGAGCCCAGTCTTAGCCTGCACAGACGTGCGCATACACAACAGCACTAGGGGTAATGCATCCACCCAACTCAACTTGCTCCCAGCGCAGAGTTTTGCTATCTTTGACTTCAAGATTCCGTTATGTCTCTCCACAAGCCCGGCAGAACTGGGATGCCTGGAGCTGTGGAATCTCTTCTCTATCTGCAGACCAGCACAGATCTGTAGCACTACTGCACCAACAAAGTGGGGGCCGTTGTCTGACCACAGGACACGGGGCAACCCAAACCGGGAGAAATACTCCTTTAACATTACTTTTGCTGTTGACATGGCAGTACAGTCTTTTAAAGGATATGCCTCCACCCACTTGCTGAATGCGCAAATCACCACTAACACATATTTGTAGTTCTGACACCTTTCCATTTCTATGAAATCAAAATGGACCACCTCAAATGGCATAGAGGGTGGGCCGAAACTACCTGCTGGAGTCACGGTTCCCTTCCCTACATTGTGTTGCAGGCAGGTAATACAATTCTGCACTAGTCTTTCTGCATTCTTTTTTCGGTGCTCGTTTTTCCATACTGTGGATAAATGCTGTACCATCTTCTTCGCGCAAATGTGGGTAGGGCTATGCGCCATTGTAACCATTGCAGTCACGTAACAATTTGGCAACATCCAGTTCTTTGTTTCCTTGTCTACCCAACATCCTTCCAAATCTAACTCAGCAGAGCCCTCAGCCCACCCCTGAATCTCTTCGGTCGTGGCCTCAGCCTGCATTTCTTTGACTTTGGCAACTCCATTCTCTATCATACAAGGTACTTCCTCAGTCTGTACTGTCATCATTTCATTTCCCAAATCTGTGGCTGTTTGCTTCGCAATCCTGTCTGCAAATGCGTTTCCCTCTCCCACTCTACATGTTACTTTCTTATGCGCCTCGCACTTCACTATAGCTAGGCGCTTTGGAACCGTGAGTGCAGACAACAATCGCACAATGAATCCTGGCCCCATTTGATGTCAAGAAACCCCTCTCAGCCCAAAGTCGGCCAAAGGCGTACTGGCTGTCAGTATAAATATTCACGTTCAAATTCTCAGAGAGTTCACAGGCTCGGGTCAGTGCTATTATTTCTGCGGCTTGCGCCGAATTGTAGGGGATTCTTCTGCTTTCTACAACACTCTCTAGGGTAGTAATTGCATATGCGGCTGTTGATGTGCCATCAGGTAATTTAAAACAAGAGCCATCACAAAATAACTCCCATCTGGCTTTTACTGTGGGATATCGCTCAAGTCAATTCTTCCCTTTCTTTCTTCTTCAGTGACCATTAAACAATCATGGGGTGGTGATTCGTTGTCACCAATTTCTGCTATGGGCAGTGGCATTAATTCTGCAGGATTCAATGCGCTACACCTCATAATTTGGATGTGGGGTGCAAACAAGATGAGCTCATATCTTGTCAGTCTAGCTGAGGTGAGGTGTTGCGTCTGTGTCCTATTTAATAGAACGTCTATAGCATGTGGCACCATCAGAATTACAGTGTGCCCCAATACCATTCCTTCCGTTTGTTTCACTGACGCAGCAGCCGCTGCGACAGATCGCAAACATCGTGGTAGTGCGTGCGCTACAGGGTAAAACGCGCAAGAAAAATAGCCGCACGGCCTATTTCTTCCACCTTGTTCCTGTGTCAAAACCGCCAATGCACATCCTTCACTCTCACTCACAAATAGTCTAAAGATCTTTTTATAGTTAGGAGTGCCTAAAACTGGCGCAGCACACAGTGCAGCTTTCAATTGCTCAAACGCTTTCTGACATTCCTCATCCCACTGTAAAGGCATCTCTGCATCCTTTTTAGTCAACTTTATCATCGGCTTCACAATCAACGCAAAATTACTGATCCACTGCCGATAATAAGAGGCCATGCCTATTACAGCTCTCACTCCTTTTTGAGTTTTTGGACAGGCATACTAGAAATACTTTCTATGCGTTCTGGTGTTAATCTTCTCCCTTCTTTCGAAAGTAGGTAACCCAAATAAGACACTTCCTTCTGATTATACTGGAATTTCTTCAAACTTGCCTTATGACCATGGGTTGCTAAGTGTGTCAGTAGTAATATAGTACTTTCTTTACAGATCTCTTTCGTGTCAGCAGCTAATAAGTCATCTATGTACTGCAAGAGTACGCAACCTTCGGGTAATTCTAGCATGTCTAGCTGCTCTTTTAGCGCTCTGCTGTAAATGCTCGGGCTTTCTGTGTATCCTTGTGGAATGCGTGTGAATGTGAATGATCGACCTCCTAGAGTGAACGCGAACAGATATCTACTGCTTTTATCCACTGGAATGCTAAAGAACGCGTTCTTCAAATCAACTACACTAAAGTATTCTGCAGTAGCCGGTATCATTGTCAGTATTGTTGCGACATCTGGGACCAAAGGGAATTGTGGGTCTACCACTTTGTTCAATGCGCGCAGATCAATTATGAAACAATATGGTACCTCATTGCCTCCTTTCTTGTAAACTGGAAGAATCGGGCTGTTGCACGTGCTACCTGCAATTTCCTCAACCACCCCAATCTCACCAGGTCAGTAACAATGCTTTTCAATCCCTTCTCACCTTCAACAGAAATTTTATACTGGGGAATTCGTGGTAGTGTGACACCTTCTTTCAAAGTTATTTTTGCTGGCTCTATTTTCAAGCATCCTACATCGTTATCATGCATTGCCCACAGACAGGTTGGTACTCTACTTAGCTCTTCTGGCAACTCTTTTGACATAAATTCCGTCACCGGTGCATCGTGAGGCCACAGCGTGAGGAACACCCCGTCTGCCGTACAATGTATGACTGCCCCCAATTTTCTCAACAAATTTAATCCTAGCAAGTTCTCTCCACAATTTTCTGTCAAAAGAAATGGACACTGTTCCGTAAATTGTCCTATTGTAATTAGGACAGCTTCGGATATGGGGTTAATTACTGGTGTACCTGCTAACCCTACAGAAACATTCTTCTGCCCCGACAGTGGTATCTCCGGACCCAAGTGGTGGTCCATCGAGCACTTCTGTGCCCCTGTATCTACAAGGAAACGGTGCTCCTTATTCCCGACTCTCATTTCTACGTAGGGTCCTCTCTGATTCACGGGAATAGACACTGGTTCCGACCCCTGCCGTGGGCTGTCCTATCGCGAAAATAACACATCGTCCGATGTGTAGTCACCACTACTGCTATAATACGTGTTTGGTTGTATATCAAAAATATTCCCATTTCCCCCTCGATGTCCTCCACTCTGATAATTTCTCTGTTGGCCCTGCCCGTCCTGATTTTGGTTCGAAACACTTTGGTTCAATGCCTGGTTCTGTTGCGCTTGGTTTTGACCATAGGATTGGGTTTGAGTACCTCCATTGGTATATCCCTGCTGCTGCTGCATGCTATTTCTGCTTGGGCCGTTTGACCCCTGATGTCCTCTATGAGGCCTTCTCTGACCAAACCCACCTCTATTCTGTAGGTGCGGGCATTGCGCTCGCCAGTGTCCTTCCTCCTTAAAATACGCACATTGATTTAATCCCAATGACACCCCATGCATATTATTCAAATTTCCTCTGCCTTGTGCATTTCCTCTACTTCTATTGTATCCAATGACCTGCTGCAGTAACACCCTCGTTTTTAAATTTACTCTATCCTTCACCTCTCTTTCTTTCGCCACATTTACCCTGTTCTCGTAATACTGGGCTATGTGTAATATCTCACTCACTGGTTTTGCTGCCCAGGAACTTTCCGACGTCATTAACATATCTTGAATTGGTGATATTAGTCCCCTCACATATTTATCAACAAATAGCCTTTTCCCCGACTCCGTGCTCACATCCTGCCCACTGAAGTCTGTGAATACTCCTTCAAATCTATTGAAATAATCCGTTACTAGCTCATCCTTGCCCTGTACACATGTAGTTAATTTGTCCCACTGAATCCTTTTTTCTGGAATTATTTCCCTCAATCTCCGCATTATCCGTTCTGGTAGATCTGCCATGCGGGTTCCCGGATTTTCCCTTACTTTCCTATTTTTGTCCTCCAATAGTAACTCCGCCCATGTGGCGCCAAAAGCCCCTGCATCATCTACCGTCCTCATCTATTTCAATATATCTGCTGGCAAAATGACTGGGAAAATCAAATCTATATTGCTCATGGTAAGCACTGCTGATCTCAGGGTTGACTCTACTTCCTTGTAGAAACCTGCTGAATTCTTTCTTATATCGGGAATCGTCTGTTTTATAGTATTCACCTCTTGCCTGGAAAAGGGGACATGCACATACTGGGCGGTGAAATGGGCTGGTGTTACCTGCGCTCCTACTGTACCCGTCGCAGGGATCTCTACTTTTGGTACAAACGTGGGTGGAACCTCTCTCATTGGAAATGCCCCACTCACAATCCCTCCCCCTTCTCTTAGGTTCAATAGTATTCCTATGTCCAGTGATAAGCCCGTTTCTCCTGTACTTCGCTCGAATGCTCTCCTGTATACCGCTAGTATCTCAGGTGGGCTAGCCTTATTATTTTTTATATCCTTCTCCATCAAATGTTCAGCCATCGATTGCAGTGCTTTTCTTTTCATTGGCATGGAATATTCGTCAAATATGTCATGTATAACCATTGTTGGAATACTAGGATTCGATACCCATTTTATCGCTTCTCGTATACATACTTTCAACTTTTCGCCCCTCTGTACAGATGACGTTGAATGTCTCCGCTCTATGTATGATTCTACCGTCCCTCTCCCCTCTCTTCTAATATCCCAACCCCTGTAACCATGTGCAGCAAACATTTCGGCATATTCATTATCCAACTCATTTTTAAGATCAAAAAGTCCATTCACATGTTCCTTTACTTCTTCATCTTTTATTCTACAACATGCTAATTGGTTTAAATCTAACAATCGTTGCGGTGGTAATTTGTCAAGTAACTTTTTCCATTCTCCCACCAAAAATGTCCCCATGCATTCCAACACTACCTGTCTCTCGTTGCTTCTTCGGTACCCATACAATGAGGCCAATGCTGCCGTCCCATCATTTCCTTCTATGTACATTTCTGCCTCTTGCCGTAATTCAATCTTTCTTTCTTTGCTGATCGCGCTTCGAGTTACCGTCCAAATCCTGTTCCTTCAGCCCCGCCTCTCGCCTCCCCGGTCTCAATTTCGACTTCGGGAGGGGCGAATGGTGCTGAATCTGTCTCTGAAGCAGAAGGTGCGGATGGGACAAGTGACACAGGTGGCATCTGTGAAGGGTCTTCCTGGATGCTGGGAAATTGTGTGTCCGCGGTCTGCACTTGTGGGAGTGCTCGCGCTGTGGGTGGGGCTTGGGTTAATGTTTGCGTGAGGGGAAGTGCTTGGGCTTTGGGAGGGGGTATGAGAGCTACTGGTTGGGCCTGCGCAGTCACTGCTGGCGTGTTTGGTTTCAATTCTGGTTTTGGGACTCGACCCGTGTTAGTTAACAAATGTTCCATTAATTTGTCCGCTATGTGTAGTTCCCGCTGCGGGTATATTCTTTCTATGTTCATCTGGTCACGCCTCCCCTCCCGTCTTAGACTTGCCGTCCACTCCTCCTCTTCCTTTTCTTCTGCTACCTCAAGCTTCGTTTTGTGCCTACGCGCATGCTTCTCTCTACTCCTAAGTCGGAGCATTGCTTCCCTCCTCCAATCTTTGACAGTCTCAAAAGCTGCAGGTCACGCTTTCTTTCTAATTAGCACCCTCTCTAGGTTATCTATCCTCCCAATCTCAAAACTACCATTAATCGGCCACTGATGGTGGGGTTGCTTTCTAGTTTGCCTATGCCAAATTTCACAAAATATTATCGCACCCACACCATATTTTGCATACATATCATAAGCCGGCGTTCCCCCAGGCGGTGCACTTTGGCCATATTCCAAGGACTGTATACCGCAGCTGAAAAGCCCCGCTAAAGTGGACAGTACTCCAGGCATGTTTCTTCAACCTTCCCCTTTGGTTAGCTAACTTTTACCTGGACGTTTGAATTTGAAAAATCAACACTCTACCAAAAATCAGGTTTTTCTTTGAATCGGGGAATGACTCACCTGATAAAACAAGTCGCCTGTTCTAACGCAACCTCTCCCAACGTTGTGTCTGCGCTTCTCTGGCTTCTGCCTCGTCTCGGGACCCTCGCCTCCTTTGCCCTCTGGCCCGGTACGTCGATCAGGGATCAGATGTTTGCAGATCTGCGGAAGGAATCTCTCCTCACTTCTACAGGGCGCCCCGTACACTTCTTGATCCCGGCCCGACCGTCCCGTCCTCACCGTTCTTCCGCCTTTACTCCGTTACAACGTATACGATGGGGCAAGTGGGGGAATGTCCCTATTCGGGCGCCATCTTGAAAGGGGCCCATAGGGGTCCCGTGTGCTATGGAAACAAGGCAATAACCATACACGAAATGATGCACCAGACACGAGGTTCAAATTCCCAATGCTAGGGTTTATTGCAAGCAAAAAGAGTATCAATTGGCCAATTCTGATCTCACGCCCCGCAACATGAGTTTCCTAGACCTCGAGGGACGCAAGAGAGCGAATTACGTACATCAGTTACATATATACAAAATACATATCATACAATCAGCAATGTCATGTTTAACACCCCTTTTTATTAAGTTCCTTTGAACTCGGGATGACGATGGACATATCCGACGAGTATGACGATTATGACACTTTCGATGTCTATTCTAGTAACAATGTGCAATTAGAAAGTGCGGAGGCATCTTATAGTTGTTAAACAGAACATGGTGGTTCTGTTCTTGGAAGCAAGCTGCACACGGGGGAAGAGCCACATTCCAAGCTTTGCTATCTATGAGGTACTATTCGTGTCCTGGGAGCCGACACGTTCTAAAGGGTTTTGCGAAGGGGGTCCGTAGGAAGAACATAATTCAAGCCTTTTGTAATTTTATTCTAACATATTCTACCATTGTACGAGACTGGCTGGCAGCTGTGAAGTGATTAAATGCCCTGCAGCCCTCTCCCAAGGCTACAGAGAGGGAGCGCAGGCGTTCCTCTCTGGGCTACTCATGAGGAGTCTCAACAAACTCTTCAGTCCCGCGACCTTGTCCTTTCATATTCAGACAACAATGTTAACAGTTGAGCAGAGTAAGCATCCGCAAGAATTGCAAGCTGCAAAGCAGTTTTAGACAGAAAGCAATGAGCAATGGTTAACAAGCAAAATGGCGATTCTTGCTACATTTAAAATGGCCGCTTGTTGGTCAAGCATAGCAGTTTATATTTCTATAATTCGGTGCGTAAGACAGTTGGACTACGGCCATCAAGTTACGTCTGTCACTCAAATGAAGGGTATTCATTTTTCCAGATTGACAATGTGACTCCACTCACCTGTACAGATGTTGCTGACAATGTGTTTGTTTCGAAGTAGTGGTTGCAGTTTACCAATTTTGTTAGTGGTTTCATTCTGTTTAAAATTAATATAAACAATTTCCGTTTCAGGACCATTGCACTGTCTACAAGAGCTTCCATGATTACTTTTCTGCAGTAAGTTTTAAGGTTTGAGTGTGATTTCTCCCCTCTATTTTTAAGGGTTTGAAGGACTTTGTGGGGGAAATTATTTTGTGAAATAAATTTTTTGGAATGCTTCCTTGTGGTTACATTACCATTTGTACGGGCTTTGTCAGCAGTACTGCGGTTGCACTCTTTTTACTGCTTTTCTTTTCAGTTCCACATTTTGACAGAGGATTTACAGTGTCCTACTGGTAGGTGCTTCCTTTTTTGTTAATGATTGTATTAGCTCTTCTCTTTGCACTTTCTATACAAAATGTGCTAGGGGTGGATAGCTTTGCGTCCTAGGTTGTGCTTATTTTTGTCTGCGTTATTTTCTACGGAGTTGCTGTTTGGTAGGTATTCTGTAGTAGCTGTTGGAGAAAAAAGGAAAGTGTGGGTGTGTAGATTTTGAAACATATATGTGTGCAATGTGCATGAGTGGTTGAGCATGAGGGTAGGCATATAAATTCAAGTGTGTCACTATATAATGGGCTCTAACTTTCGGTTGGGAATGGTATATTACTATCTGGGTGTTAGTATAATGGTGGTGAGATTATAATACACAGTGAGGAACTGTAAAGGGGTCATGAGTAAGAATGAAGCACATACCGGTGGGTTGACGCAATTCTGTGTTCTACACTACAAGAACACTGCACTCTTTTAGTGACACGTAAAACACTACTTACTTTGTTGGTTGGTGAGAGTAGGTTTGTTGTAGGTTGTATTTTCAAGTTTACATGCCAGTGACTTTCAGGACAGAAGTGGGTACTGCAACTGTATAAGAAGATCGTAAGAAAATATGTTTATTAATGCCATAGTGATTGCATTTTGAGAATTCAATCTTCAAAAGTGTAGGGGGATGCCTTGGCAGGAAGAGTTAGTGTGTGTGTACAAATGGATGGCTTAGTATATGAATGGGGACTTGGGAACATCAGCATGTTTGGTAAGGGGGTAAGTGGGTTATTTGGAAGTGTGTTGTATGACGTGCTGTTTGGCAAGTGTGTGTGTTGGTGTAGGACTATTTACTTTGAAAATGCATTACTTCTCATTGTAGAAGGGTAAGAAAAAGGTTCAGAAAGATGTACAGATTGCAAGGGAGAATCCTTTCATGTGTGCAATGACATTTACTTTTCTGCATATGCTTGCCACATGAGTGGAGCCATTGTTTCCGTTCTTGCATTTATTTATGCCCATTTATGCATGGTACTGTTGTGAATGCAGACATACATTTAGTTTTTTTATGTAATGGTGAATTCTATGAAGTGTGCACGGTAAGTGGCAGGCAACCTGTTATTATGCATGCAATGTATGCACTGGGCTTACTTTGTTAGGTACATTCACAGATCCTTTTGTGTGCAACTTTTACGAATGTTATAGGAGGTGCGTTCATGGGGGAAAAGATCCTAAAATTGACTGAAAGAAGAGAGTAACCGTTTGGATATAACAATGGCTGCTATGGGTAAATCCCACCTTTGCAAGCACTTACTACTATAGGTGGAATTTGGTGGTAGGTGATGGGAGAAATGACAGTATGCTTTTTGAGTACGTTCTAGCGGTTCAGTGCCAGGTACTCTGTTGCGAGATACTTATACCATAGTTGCAAATGGACTGTACAAAAAGTATTAATACCTGCAGGTTATGGTAGTCGATGGCGATGTGGATGAATCTGGATGCAGAAATCGTAGACAGTTTTACAGTACTTTCCAGTGGAGGGACTCTTGTACTCTGGCTGTTTAACGGTTAGTATGGAGTGTTCAACAGAGATGACACTGTTAGTGTTCCGTGATGATGGCAGAGATGCAGAGAATGAGAGTGCTCATCGTCGGTGTTGCGTTTGTGGGTCACCTGCACAGGGTTGCGGCATTGATGAAAATGTTGGTGTTGGGGGACTGCACCCTTTGTGGGGCAGTGTGGCTTTACCGAGTTTGTAAGCTGTCATTGCAGAGTGCAGAGATGTGGCCACTTGGAGTTGTGTTGACATACTAGTTCTGCATTGTGGCGCACTGCATGTGGCTTTTCGCACTGCTGCAAGTTTACTCGGCGAACTGAAGGAAGTGCTAAAAGCAGTGATGCACATTTTGCCCACTGCAAAAGTGATTTTTTCATGCATACCAGCACAACCAGTGTGGAACAATACCGATGTACTTTCTTCTGAGGTAGAGAAGGAAAGGTGTCTTGTCAATGGCGTCCTTTAAATATGCGGTCACACCCGGGCACCAACGATAACATGTCTGCGGACACCGCGCCTTTTGAAGGTGCGCACATGCCACATGCGGGTCTTTTGAGGGTAGCTGCCATGGAGATGGGACTTTGCAGGCGTGGGGATTGGTCAATCAGGTTTACTGGGTGTGGTGTGTAAGGACAGATTGTGCCAGAAGGTGTGTTTGCAAATAGGAGTGTACATGGCTACGGTTATGGCTGTGCCGCCGTTCAGGAGGCAGAGCCCATGGATTTTGGGCAACTCCTGGATACATTGGGTGAAAGTGTACGCACAACGCTGTGGAGTGGCTGCACACCTTGGGTTCCATAATGCGAATGTCGACTGGTACGGAGTACATGGGATGAAGTGGCAGCATGTTGGTCCTCTTTGGGCCACTTTGGTGACATTGGATCATCCCAACATTATTATTATTCATTGTGGAGGACACAGTATAGCACATGTTACTGGCATCTCACTTCAGTTTGCTAATAAGGAAACACTTCTGCAAGTCATGGAAATGTTTCCAAAGTCGTGCGTAATTTTTTCTCGCATTGCCCGGAGACTGACGTGGCTGCACAATGTGAACAAGGCTGTTTGCGCCTTTTTGCGCGATGTTGGCATGTTCTCCTTCCACAATGAAAACATTACGCTTCGTAGTGCCACCATTTTTTGTACAGATGGCGTCCATCTCACTGATGCTGGCAATTAGATGTTTCTGCGTAGTATCCAGAATGCAGTACATCGCTTCTTGCAAGTCTAGCAAGCATTTCCCCAGTGGGTGTTCACCACTTCACCCCTTTCAAACACAAACAGCACAAAAAGGCTCTTTTCGGAGCCACCACTTCCTTTTGGGAATGCGTGCAATCTTTGTGACGGGGCCACCCCTTGCATTTTTTCTCACGCTGTCCGCTGAGTTTATAGGCTGCGGGACAGCCTGCATCCTTTCATTAAAATTCAATTTTTGAACTGTAAAAGGTGGTTCTGAAAAAAGCCTTTTTTAAAATTCCCCTTTCCAGTTGTTTTATATTTCTACTATTCTTCTAACACACGACACAGAAGGAAAGGAATGGAGGTTAGGGAAAGGGCACCAACCACAGGGATAAGAAAGGACAAGTGGAGAGAAGAAGATGTTGGGTGGCCCTTCCTCCCAGACCGAAGCCTCGAAAGCACTTCGAAGTTGCTCTCCCCTGCAGAGTACCCCGTCACAGTACATGCACAATACAGTGACCTTGGAAAGGTACGGGTCTGCTCCGTTGCATGTGGCCTGCAAGGCTGGTTTAGGGATCCGCTGCCCCACCGGAGTGTCTCTAGTGGTGGCAGGATCCGATGTGGAGGATTCTGTAGAGGAAACTAACCTATTGCCTTGTTGGAAGGGGACAACAGCACTCAGTGTATTTTACCTGGTTCCCCCGAGATTTGGGCACACCTCCTACGGTGGTAAATAGTTTCTACACCCATGACTCACGCTGGGTTCAGGCAATGGGGATTTCCTCTACTTCATCCTCCTTCTCTTCTTGATCTCCATCTACATTACGATGCTTGTTCCGTTCTGCAGGCCCTTCGGAACATGGTGGAGGTGGTGAGGGTGTGGGTGCTGCTGAAGTAGAGGCAGAAGCAGCAGCCATGGTTGGCATTAGTTGGAAAGGTAATATAGCAGAACAGAATTGGTCACAAAGCAATTTCAGCAGAAAGCAATGTGCACCGATGCTCTGATATGGAAAGCCGTCACACAGAATATAGAGCAGCTGTGGAGTGTGCCCTTTTATAGGGCTGCTGTGGAGCATTTGCAACCGAAACGCAGATGTAAATGTTTCCCAAAAATAGTTAGATGTCCAAGGGCTGAGTGTAGGACCTCAGTAAGGGTGCACTTTTATAGTAACACTGCATAAATTGCAGAAAACAGCACTTTTTATATGTGCAGGGGCCCCGATCATGTCCAGCAATTCAGGGCCCACACGCAGCGTGGGTGCGGTTTCCATAGTCACGTCGCCATTGTTCTCGATTGGGACACCTGTCCGCAGGACACGTACTGGGCGAAGTACTTTGTGCGCATGTGCATAGGTGTCCTCCGGACACCATTGGGATCCCGGACTACTTGAAAGTATGACACAAGTGAGCGAACATTTTTCAACAAGCTAGGTGTTTGTACAACAGGTGGTATGTTCAGGTGCTCAAGTACCCGCAGGACGTGGTTGGCTGCCTCCAACTACTAAACGTACATCACACGTTTCTTCGCTAACATTGCACTGGGGCGCTGTTACCAGGACACAGAGGAAGAGATACGTATGCTCGAAGTTCTGGCACGCAGAAACGTGCACTCCTAGAACTAATTACAGCGGGTTCACTAGATGTGGATATGCGGCCCGTAGTGGTGTTTTACGGATGCCTCCATTGTGATTGAAGATAGGGGAGCAGGTGCGGTGTCCGTAGGACACCTCAATTTTGGTTATTTGCGGTCATCATGCAGGTCATCCCACAGTCCTGTGCCGCGCAGAATCATAACAGGATTTTAAAAAGGAAAGGAAAAGGCACATATAAACGCTATACCAATTTACATATTAACCATTATTTGCACATAATCATGCACTCATTCATAGATACTACTAGGAAAGGGAAGGGGGAGCAGAAATGGATGCGTATATAGAGGATTTGGGGATTTCTACAAGTTGTTGGTGAGGGGAGGAAGGGCTTGAGGTCTCATTGAAATGTCTCTCATGACACGGAATTTGCAGGGATGGCGGACTGGGAAATGGGGAAGGGGTACACATGCGTGTGGGGCAGTGGTATTTTATTTTTTCATAATATGTCCTTTTACAAAGTCCTTTAAGGCGGCAAATTGTTTGCCAATTCCTCCATTTTGGCATCCAGGCTGTCCAGTTTGCTATTTATAGCATTTACTTTAGTTCCTGTGCCCGTATGCTGCTGCGGAAGAGGTGTCGCTTGTGGTGCATTCCTTTCATTTCCTGTATGTTCTGTGAACGAAAAACAAATGTGTTTGGTATACATGAAGCAATATACAGTCATTGTTGTACTTTTAGCACTGTGGTGCCTACCAATGGGGTTACTATCATCACTCATTTCGTCATCCAGAAAATTCTCTTCCAGCCATTCTAGGGTGGTTGCCATTGCAGTAATTGTTTTACTTTCGTATGAAGTGCCTGATCCATGAGGAAAGTACTGTATGAACATATGAGAAGGGTAAACGTAGCACCTTTTCAATTTTTGCTTCCTGACTGGCAGTGAAGAAAACCACCTAGCCCGCATATGTCAGTGAACAAAAAAGAGGGAGCCAGACATGTGATGTCATCTTTGATGTCATAGGTGTTAGTTTAAGCAGTGCACAATGGTGGCGCGAGTCATATGGTTGTCTAGTTTACCATAACTTGTGAATTTCTGGGGTTTTTCGGTTGTACTTGTAAGCATAATATGGGTAGGTTGTTGTTAGTGGAAAGTAACTATAACGGCCCTTTTTGTACTGAATTTGGTAGGTTTTTCTTAGAGCAACTGAATCATAACGTCCCTTTAACAACGTTTTTTCACTGAATTTGATAGGTTTTTAGTAGGGCACCTTAACTGTACCTTTTTTCACTGAACATATATATATATATATATATATATATATACACACACATTACATGGCGACGGTAGTGGCCATGTTGTTATGTTTAAGTTGCTGTTTCCATAGGAAGAGCACTTTTTGGGCGGCTTATAACTCTGCTCCCCCTGGACGAATCCTCACCAAACTTTGCAAAAAAAGTATATGGGCCAATATGATTTTTTTTGTGAAGATTGGTGAGAAATCGTCCAGGGGGAGGAGAGTTATAGGGGGGGTACAAAAAAGTCTTTTTTTCCCATAGACTGAATGGGGGAAAAACTTTGCGCACGGCTACAGGTGAAACCACTGGATGGATTTTGATGAAATCTGCGGCAGGTACAGGGGCTTGGTCCGGAAAGCGTTCTTTTGTACATTTTGTCAACATACATGCAGTACGTTCATTTATAATTATGAAAAAGTAGGTCTGAAATAATTAGTGATATCTATGTTCGCTTCGCGGTCACACTTCCCTGTTCGGTCGACGAACAAGAAACGGATTGGCTAAGGGGCTGCCGTCCTGACAGCATACACGCAACGTCTCTGCCCATTGGCTGCTGCGAGATGTGTTCTGCGTCAGATGGTTTGGATGCGCCGACATCTTGGATCCGCGGAAAGCAAAGCAACAACCAGCGTACACATGCTTTTTTCATTACCCTATTTTGCTGTATCACAGAGCATTGGGAAAGGTTCACACAGTAAGAAATAGGTGATCTATGCATTTGTTCCTCGGCCGTTATGATGTCATTTCTATGGATACCTTGTACGTATGGTAAATGTGGGGGATAATAACGATAGCACTCCAGTGCATATAGTGGGCAGGAAATTTGTAACACTTCACTGCTTGTAGTGGATAGGAAATTTGTAACTCTTGAAAGCACATGGTTATAGGTAGGCAACATTGAAAATGACAACATGCCGTGCCCGTATTGTTTTTCGTAATGCCTATTATTACAATCATTAGTACGCCACCATGGGTGGCACATGCTACGGTGGTAGTTGGCAGGGGCTATAGTGTTCACATATGGGTGAATAATGCACTTGTTCTGGGGGTCGGTCGTCATGATCTAATGTGTATGGACATCTTGTACGCACAGTACACTTATACCTACTTAATGACGTATGTTCTACGGCCTCCATGTACGAACAGAAAAGGAGGGGTCCAATAAGGGCAGTATTTGAGGCCGTGTATTGCACAGGGGAGTTGTTAAATTTGTACGGACACATCTGGTATTAGGAAACCTTGAAATTGTCTACATGCTGTGAATACATTACTGTTTCCAATGCCTATTATTATATTCATTAGTACGGTGCCATGGTTGGCACATGCTATGGTGGTTGTGGCTAGGGCCTAGTGTGTTGGATGCACGGACCATGGTCCAAAAAGTAACTTTATAAGCAGCTACTTTACAAGTGTCATGTTTCACATATGCAATGCTGTTTGTGGATAGGACCTGTACTCCTTGCAACTTGTTTGAAAGGCGTAGGTAGTAGGTTACTCACCGCAGATGAAAGGCCAGGCTACAGGCACTGCAGCATATTACTACCATACAATAGGCGAGTACATTCCCATGTGTAGAAAATGGCTGCCAATATACTTACTCTTTACTTTGTTCAGAATACAGAAACATGTTTTTCTGTTTAGTTTTCGTAATTGGCGGAAGTATCACTTTTCCCATTTCTGTGATGAAAGAAAAAGGTGTGTTAATGTTTGCAGATTTTCCACATTTGCCACATTGCTTAATAGACAGTTAATTCTTTTTTTTTTAAGACCCTCATTTTTACTTTACAAAGCAGTGTACTGTGCATTACGCTCAGTTTCTGTGTTTGATATTCTAATCCTTGGGTCTGGGAAAAAAAATCCTTGTCAGATTTAAAAAAAACCTTTTCTTATGCAACTAAGTACTTCATTTTTTCCTTTCAATGCTTTCTTCATTTTTCTGATCAATGTTATGTTTGTTGCCTTCCTGCCCATTTCTATCAACAGTTAGACACCTGTAGGCGTATTCAAACTGTGCATTGAACAGATTTCCAATACTCATTCATCTGTGTCGTTGTTACATCCTGTTTCCTTCATCTTTCCCATTAATTTTTTCTTTGTTGCCTTCCTGCTGATTTTTAACAACACCTAGATACCTATAGGTATATTCTACCTGTGAACTTGTTTCCAACAATCTGTGATAATCATTTATTTGTGTCATTCTTCCATCCTGTTGAATAGTTAGATACCTGTAGGCGTATTCTAACTGTGCATGTGTTCCTACATATTTGTGATATTCATTTGTGTCGTTGACATATCCTGTTTCCTGTATCTTTCCCATTAATGTTTTCTTTGTTGCCTTCCTGCCCATTTTCAACTACAGTTGACTACGTATAGGCGTATTCTGCCTGTACATTGGTTTACAACAATCTGTGATAATCATTTATTAGTGTCATTTGTCCATCCTGTTGGGTAGTTAGATACCTGTGGGAGTATTCTAACTGTTTGTAGTCTTTCACTTACTTTGTTCACAATTTTGAAGTGCACATTATTTCGTAGATTTTGGCTTCAAGAACATTAAATACACATTTGTTAGGTTAGCTGGCAACCTCTGCTTTAGAGTAATGGTGCTATCATTACATTCAAACCATCCACAATTCTTTTTAATGTATGCAGTGTAGTGACCTGCATTGGTTGTAGCTCCTGCATGGTAGATTATTCCTACTGTTGTAAAGATTTTCTTTCCAAGAGACACTTGACCGTGTATATATCCCGTTAGTTTACAGTTGTTTTTGGTGCAATCTGCATTATAACGTAGAAGCATAAGTATTATGTAGTCACTATGTGATTGTATCAGTAAGGTAGAGCGATTGTCTGAATTGCAAATACTACATAATCTGCCATGGTTTGCATTTTGAACAAGTTGCTGAAAAGGAATGCTCTCACAATTTGGGATGGAAATATATACAAATCACTCGTTTGGGATTTCTTCCTGTATCACTTTGTTACAGAGAGTGCATGTATGTTTCCACATGTATGAAATTTGGAACATTTCATTTACAGGTATACTTTTGTTTTCCAATACTAATAGTATGTACATTAGAAACTCTTGTGGATCTTCTTGTGAGTTCACAGTGAATCTCACCATTCCAGCACAGTTGTCCAATTGTTGCCTTACTCCATAAACACTGTATGTGTTGTCAGGATTGCTTGTTGCATTTCTATGCAGTACTTATATTTGCAAACACAATTGGTCTGTGCTGTGCAGGTAAATATTGTTAACAATTGGTGGCAATTGAAATAGAATATTCATTGCTACATTTGCATAGCAACTTACCCCACTTTCATTTGTAAATTTAAATGGGCCAGCAAGTTCTGTACCTGAGTGCATTTTTCAATTTTTCTGTTGCTTCTTTGCCAACATGCCTGGTTCACATTCCCTAATAGATTCTTCTATGTTTGCGGCAATTGATGAAACTTTAGCTTTTTTTCTTTTTTTTGCAGAATTTCTCGTTGCATTCTGTTGCATTTCTGTTTCATTTACTTTTATTTTACCACATTTCACTTTATCTGGAACAGGGTATTGTTTCATATGAGGGGTGTAAAGTGAGCGCAATCTATTGTATTCTAGAATGCAAGGAATATCAGCTTTGACTTTACTTGAATCAAAGTTAATTAACAAAAGGCCGTCAAGTGTATGTAAGCGTGATAATGCTACGTAGCTCATGTCTTCCTTAAACACTGTCTTTCCTATATCTATCAATGCGTTATCTAGGGTAAGACCTTGGGATTTATGAATGGTAACTGCATATGCAAGAGTAAGAGAAAATTGCTCTCTATGTACATACATGTCTTTGAAGAGAAGGAATCGAGCAATTGAGCGCCCTATCCTTTTTATTTCTGAAACTTTATCAAAGCAAATATTTACAAACTGAATGCTGTTATCACGTAGGTATGATTGAAAGCCAACAACTGTGCCCAGTGCTCCATTAACTAGCCCTTGCTCAACGTCAAGGTTAAGTTTAAGCATTACTCTACAATTTAATGATAATTTCAATACTTTTTCCAACCCAGCTGTGTTGGAGATTGAATGTTCTAAACTATTTAGTCTTGCTGTGGCTTGCTCACACATGGGTACTGTCAAACCATGTATGTCTAGTTTGTCTGTGGCCCTAATTTCTATTATTGCTTGCATTTCTTTCTTTAGCATTGTTTCATTGAATTTGAAACAGCTTGCAACAGTTGGCATTAAGGCCATACAATTGACATTTTTGTGCGCTATTTGTTTCATAACATCAGTTGCGCATGAATTATCGCCATAAAGTGCATGTATTTGCCGCTTTTTCAATACAGCTTGTGCTTCTTGTGATAATACACCAACTCTAATACTTTTTAAGATGTTGGCATAAGTGAGATCTGCAGATTGCTGCATGTTCTCAGTTAATTCTCTGTATTGGAAATGTTGCCAAAGGTTAACATTACCTATGCTACCAACAGTTTTCCGGCAGAGTTTGTGGCCTAAGGTTTTAAAAATCGGTTCACCTTTTACTGGTGTCAATTGTAAAAGATCTCCGAAAACGAAAATGTGTTTCCCAGCGAAGAGTTCTTCCTTATTACTTTTAAGTACTTCTTGCAATCTGAGATGAATCAAAGCCAACATTAGATTGGAGACCATGCTCACTTCATCTATTAGTAGCATTTTCATTTGCTTCAATACTCTCCGTAATTCCATTGCTGCTTCTGCAGAAAGTTTGTAGTAGTCCAATTTATTTTGATGCTCTACTGGAAGCAGTAGCAATCGGTGTAAAGTCACACCGCCTATGTTGTAGGGAGCTAAACCTGTGGGGGCTGTTACAACAGCTGACAGTTTGTTGTTTGTCAATTGCTGCAAGAACTTGCTAATAATTTTGATTAGAAATGTTTTCTCTGATCAAGCTTCCCCACTGATGTACAGCAGTATAGGTTTCAAATTTTGGCAGGTACATTCTTTATTTTCGTGCTGTACGCCATGCACAATTTGTTTTGTTACCTCTTCAAAAATGGTGCGCTGATCGTTGTTAAGTTTTCCTTGTTGCACTGTTAAGTCCTCTGTATCTTCTTGATACTGATACATGGTGTTTTCTACTTCTGCCATAGCAACTTCAGCCTCATTTGCTATCAGTGGTTGTCCTAATGGTTCTTGACTTCCTGTTACAGAAGGTTGACTACTGTCAGAAGAGTCGTTATCTAGTTGGGCCTGAATTTCTTCTTCTTCTTGCTGCTCATTGTGTAACATTGTTTTGTACTGCGTAAAGTTAACATCGGTGATAGTGCTTTCATTTGCTTTGAAAGCATCTTCATAGCACTCATAATTATCTAATATGTCTTCCTCTTTTCTCCATGGTTTGAAAAGTAGTTGTAAAAGAGACATGTAATATAGTTCTTGAGTTTTTAATGACAACTTCACATGATTAATTAAGCTTCGTTTGTTAAGTTTCACTAAGCCCCCTTCACAATCGGTCACTCTATATCTACGTTTACTTTCATCAGGTTTTACATTATTTTTGTATGCAAAGGTTTGAGCTATGTGGTACAGACACATGCTTTCCAGAGTGGTACTCCTGTTCGGATAGTATGTGTCCAGTAAATTATTTTTCAGAACGTCTTGGCTGTTGGGATCATTTCTTGCAATAGTTTCTATGTCCTCATATGATTTTAGCACTCTTTTTCTAGATTTTGCAGGACCAAGACTGAGCCATACTATGTTGTCTGATTTTCCATACAGAGCAGTGCCGGTTAAACAATCTGGTGCATCATAGGCCCCACATTCTCTATGAGAGAGCACGTTTATGCCTAGGCTGTACAATTTCTGTGATAATGTTTTGTCTGATGCTAGGTCATCCCAGAGGTCTTGAAGCTCTGTTTTTTTCTGCTTTTGTTAAGTAGGCTGTAACATATCGTGCAACAGCAGTTGAATTGTCTGCAATGTACTGCACATCTATGTTTGCATTCCATAATAGGGCAATGATTGCATTGTAATCATTGATATATTTGGATTCTTCCCTTCTTTTTATGTAATACATATTTTTAGGTGATTTACCTTTAACACTATGTTGAACTGAACACATGAAGTTGTTTACTTCACCTGTTTCTCTAACTGGTCTGGGGAAACCAAAGCGACATTTGGCATAGTATTTATCTTTGTTTTTGTATTTACGGTGACAATATTTGCCATATGTGTCTCTTTGAAATTGTAAAATCTCCCCATGCAGCTCACTATGACTTTGTTGTGGAGGGATTTCACATGTGACATATTTTTGGATAAACTGCAAAACAGTGCTATCACTGTCTTGCCCAAATTTCATCTTTGATCCATAACAGCATGTGAATATGTGGTGCTCCTCTCGCTTGATATTCTTTTCTCCAAAAGAAGTGTTGCACTTCTCCAAGGGGAGGAACACTTTTATTGCAAATAAAGTGTAGCATTGCAATGAAACGATGATGGAAATATCTTGAAACATTAACTGGATCTAGAGAGCAAAGTTCTCCAGGTGTTAATATATCTATGTTGTTTATGTTGCTGTTTGCTCTGCGTAGGAACTCAAATCTTCCCATGCATATTCTGCACAACTTAGCGTAACAAACCAAGTTGGTGGTCCAAGGTTTCTGATCATGCAACGCACTTCTCTGTGCCATCTAAACCAGTATTCCTTTGTACCGCGCATGTTTGCAAACACATTTGTTATACTTGATTGTAAAACCTCATCTTTTTCTTGTACTTTTTGTATTAACTGCGTAGCTGACATATTTTGAAAGTGCGTTCCAGATTTAAAAATGTGTGCAACTCCATAACATAGTGTTTCTAATTCACTTTCGTACAGTAGGTGGAATATGTATTCCACATTTTGTCTAAATCTAGGATCCTCAGAATACATTTGTAATGAACGGTATTCTGATGCCCCAATCTGAGTGGGTCTATCATCGTACCTCCCACCTTTGCCAGTAGGAAATAGCAGTGGAAAAGCATGTGCTTCTATGCTTTTTTCCCAAATACTCATTGGTGAACCTTTGGTTTGTCGCATTTGGTTATTTTCTAGTGCATCATCTATACTTTCAATGGAATGCAATGGATGAATTGTGTAATGGTCTAAGAGAGTGGATACTATAGCTGGATCCAGAAGTTCAAATTGTCCAGTTTCTGATGGCTCTTGAATTATTTCAGTTGTTTGCCTTAAGCTTTCATCAATATGTATTTCCTTGTAGTACTCATAGTTGTCTTTTAGATATTGCAATGCTTGTGTAACTTTGTGTAAGTCTACAAATGTTTGCCAATTTGTTTGCCAAAGGACACATTTATTTGTCCGTTGTTGGTACACCATTTACCAAGACTATTAAAGAATGCTCTATTGAACGTTCCACTTCTAGAGTGTGCACATTTTCCGTTAGATCTAATGGCAAGTACACTACTTTGCCACAAATGCCTTTCACCAATTCAGAGGGAGGTAAATTTGCTGTTTTTGGATGAAGGCGTATAATTGCTTGAAATGGGTGAACTGTTTGAATTATTATGCTCTCATACGAATGGAGCTGCTGCAGGATTTTTGGTAATGGAAACAATTCCAAATTATTTGTAATTGCACGTGAAGGCGTGTGGTTGTTGTCTAATTTTGCAGTACAGTAACTGCAACATATTAGACATTCAGTTACTTCATATTTGCTTTCAGCTAAAAGGTACAAAGCTAATTCAAACCATTTAGAGTCTTCACTGTTTTCTATTTTGTATGCTATGTCTACATTATTTGTGTTCCTTTTGTAAAACGTTGTGCGGCAACATACACATACATGGTTTGGTACTTCAGCCGATGACCTTTTAAAGTTTAGAATTTCTTCTCTGTATGTGTGTAAGAGAAGGTTGCTCTGTGCAGAATTGTCGCTACTATGCTCTAAAACTGTTGCATTTCCTCTTGTAAGTATTTGGGTGTAGCATGCAGAAGAGTGGTATTTAAATTGCCTAATTTTGAAGCTGGACTTTTTGCACAATATATTTTATACGCTAAATTTCTTACTTTAGAATGATGTACTGATAATCTTTTGATATCATGGAAGGTACTTTTGCAAATAGGCCCAGAAATGCAGGCTAGTGAATATACTTTTAGTCCTGTGTGTTTTCGCACTACACAAATATCCATATTTTGCAGCACTTTGATTTTACTTTTGTCTTTACCTTTTACATATTGATTGAGAAACACACGTAAAGATTTGAAAGCTTTATTTGGAATGGCACACATTGATGTGCACGGCCATTTGTATACTGGACGGTGTGGTTCTGCTGAATCGAGAGTTTTCAGAAGACAATTTTGTAAGCAGTGTTTCTTGTTCCATGATGGTAGTATTATTTTCTCATACCCACGTCCACTGCTATGGCTGGCAATTGTGTTTGTTTGATTTTGTTTGTATGCTTCCTCATTGAAATATGGCTCTGTGGTTGTTGTGTGACTCCATTCACCACCACAAACATGCAAAAAACTATTTTTGTTCACATTCCATTTATTGCTCAGTTTCATTTGTAGTTTGGTACTTAAGTTTGTTAGTGCTGTCATCCTTTTTTAACACTATTATGAACAACTTCCTTTTGAGAAAGATTGCCCTGTCCACGAGTGCTTGCAGAATTAACTTTCTACAGTACGTTTTAAGGGGTCAGGATGCCTTTGGTCCTCTTCTTAGTAGATTCTGAAGGACTCTGTGACGAAACATTTTTGCTAAAATAATTTTTTTACTATGGGTTCTTCTTGCACTATCAGGATTATTAGGAACATTGTTAGCTCTACTCGCAGCTGTTTCTTTGCCATCATTTCTGTGTTTTGTCATACATTTTGATGGAGGACGTACAGTTTCGGTAGTTGAGACTTCTTTTATTATGTTACCCTATTGCATTAGATGGTTTGCACCAAGATTCTCTACTAACTCTACAACAGCTGGATGCTTACATTGGGTACCTTTATTTTTATTTGCTCTAATTCTGCGTTCCTTTCTACGGAGCTGCTTTTTGGTAGGCATTCTTTGGTGTCTGTTGAGAAAAAAAATACTCTTTGGTTTGTTGTCCAATGTATGTGTGCTGTGGGCATGTGTGCCTAAGTGTGATGGGGAAACTCTTTGGCACGGTGTGTCAACGCACAGGGACCTCTAACTATCATTTGGTGAGCCCACTTTACTGTTTGTATAGTAGTACAATGTGCTTTAGATGAGAGTACACAGTGCCCTACTTGTGCCGAGAACCATTATTAATAACCAAAATGACATGAACTTGCTACCGCCACTTATTTTCACAATCTGAACTTCTATGGATTTCCTATGTTAATTCAGTAACAACCACACAGCCATTTGTCAGCCATTCCAACTTTTACCCTTTGTCCTATAAATGGATATTTGTAGGCTGAATAGTTTACAAATAAATGCATCCTTTGGTGCCCAAAATAAACAAATAACCCACGCAGCCACATTAAGGAGAAGTTACAATATGAAGGTTGTACTGTACTTTCTTTTTGTTGCACGATGACAAGGTTTCTTCAGATATGTCGTCTGCAGTGTAGATGTTGTTGATTCTCAGGAGAGTAGTCTTCACTGTGAATTAAAAAAACAACATCAATTACTTTGTGTGTTTGCAGCCGTCATGATACTGCAGCCTTTACTTGCACTTCCTTCGTCATACGATTCAACATTCATGTTTCAACCCAATCCACGTGCACATTTCACTTCACTCTGCGCACTCTTTTTATACTACTTTCAATATGGTACTTCAAAGTCCTTCAAAATATCTATCTTTTTTTAGGGGTTTGGAAATGCCTTGTCCTTTACCAAGTGCCGTATGCATAGAAGAGAGGTTTGTAAGTGATAGGGCAACGTAGTAGATGGGATTTTGTACTTCTTAATGAAAAGCACGATGTCCAAAAATCGGGGGACCCTCCGAAGGACATGTCAGAACCACAATCGGGAGCGATTACTATTCTAATACGATTACATTGCAAGTAGCATTACTGTTGGCAGTACAGTGGACAGAACTGCGACATTTTCACATACAAATTTAAGGTCTGCCCTAAATTATACTTCTCAACTCTCACGCTTTTGGCGGGTGTCACCCGCCTTGTAAAGGGCAGACTCACCCGCCAAGCTTCCTGCACGGCCATTGATTCCAATGGGCGTGTCACCCGCCAAAAACAAAAGCAGCTCATTTCACCCGCACTTCATACAAAAATGTTTGAGAGCTATGCCCAAATAGCCATGCTTGCAATATATGTACAGGTTATGCAGAAGAAAGTAAGCAGTCGTGCAATTTGTTAATGGCGAATCGGCAATCTTGCACTTTAGAAGGGGGAGCATTGTTATGTGCTTCCTATGGAAATTTAACGCCATTATTTTGTGTACTTTAAATTATAAGGCTTCCACATGTATTCTGATTAGAATGAACATACCTGTACTCTATACTGATGCATGTGGTCATGCATGGAACTGTACGTAGAAATTCGCACTCCTTGCACAGTAGCTTGTGAAGTAGGTGCTTTGCAATGGCATGCGATTTCCATTAAGAATCATCAACAGTAATTTTGAAGTGCGCAATGTTGATGACGCAGTTAAAATTAGCGAGGTTCCATGTGATTGGTGGCTGATTGTGTGCCCGTTTAGTTGTGTCCAATCATGGACTCGCTTTGGTACCACTGTAGAAAGGGTGGAAGGACTGGGTAAGAGTTACGTGCCGCACGTAGGTAACGCTTGTCCACTGGTAGGGCGTGTCACATATGGGTTTCTACAGCTAATCCTGCATGGAAACACGACTGTAGCCATCAGCCAATCAGATGTTCACTACTTTACTCTTTTGTGTAGAAAGATGGTGTACACACTGAAAATGGTAGAGGTGCAGAGGGTCGGGGTTTTGCTGCACGGAGAAATTTGTCTTCAAAGCATACGGCACTATGCTGAGAGTAGGCATGTGGCACATCATTGCGATGTGCGCGGAGTGGAGGTGGTCTGGAGCGCTGACACTGATGCCAATGCTGCAGCAATTCTGCAAGTTTGCAGAGACATCCATAGAATGACCATTCCTCATGTGGTAATTTTGCACTACGGTGCTTGCCACTTGGGATACCTGACTTCACGTACCCTGTTGGCTGATTTGGCACAGTCGGTTGAAGCAATCATGACCATCTTTCCAATAGCCAAAGTTATTTTTTCTGCTTTACTCCCCAGACTTCAATGGACCAACAATTCTGTTTTCTGTCCAGATCAAAGCATCGGGAGGTGCTTCATCAATCGCAGCATGCGTGCATTCATGCTCCGAGTTGGTATGTTTTTTTGTAGCCACGATAACATTGCTCCCAGCAATGCTCATTACTTTGAAAGAGATGGCGTTGCCCTATCCTCTTTGGGAAATGCGATGTTCTTTTAGAACATAAGGCTTGCTTTAGAGAAGGTTCTGAAATGTTTGCAAGACCAAAACAAGGATAAAAACTACAATGTCTGTTCAATATGTGGCCAAAAATACCCAAAAAAATTGCTCTTCTCAGAGCCTACCTTACAGGGGAAAAAGGGGATTAGTACTTTAATGTACCGTCGTCACGCTCTGCTCCTCAACATGTCCGCGAACATGGCGGTAGTTAACTGCCAGCACATATCACCACCGGGGACTGAAAGGTGGAGCCGCATGTAAATAAGAATGAGCGGAGCAAGGGATTGGTCCATGAAGTTCAGTAGGTGTGTTCTGACCAACATACTTTAGTAAGACCGTCTTCTCCCTCACAGAACACCACAAAGCCATGGCTTTCCACAGTCGAAAACAGATTGTCTGGATTGTGGGAGACTCATGGATACATTGGTTGAAGGTGCATGCCGAAAGCTGCAGTTTATCTACAAATATTGTATTTCCACATGCAGAAGTGCACTGGCATGGCGTGCGCGGCATGAGAGGGCAGCACTTGGTACCTCTTTGTGTTACTTTACAGAGAGAGCGTCCTCCAGATATACTCAACATTCATTGTGGCGGAAACAGGTTAGGCCATGTATCTGGAATTTCTTTACAATTTGCCATGAAGGAAGGACTTGCGCAGCTCATGGACATGTTTCCAAATTGTCAAATATTTTTTCCCGTATTGCCCAAAGACAAATATCGTTGCGTTCTTCTGCATTTGGTTCACAAATGGAGAAAGCGAGACGCAATGTGAATAAGGCTGTGTGCGCCTTTTTAAGAGATGTTGGTATGTCCTCTTTCCACAATGAGAACATTTTGTTTCGTAGCAATTTCATATTCCGCAGAGATGGAGTCCACCTCACATATGCGGGCAATCAGATGTTTCTTCTCAATATACAAAATGCATTGCGCTGTCTTTTGCAATCACTCTAACCTATCTGACAATCCGTTTCACCCAATCCACTCCTTTTTCACCCACACAACACACCATCAAAAGGCTCTTTTCAGAGCCGCCACTTACTCCCAACGTACACTTTATTGCGTTTGCTCCGCTTGCACCCTCCCTTTTTGCCCTCTACAACTGTCCGCAAACTTTTGCTGACCCCCGCAGGGCTCTATGGCCTTCACTTCTTACTTCTGTTGTTATACTGAGAAAGGCGGCTCGGAAAAGAGCCTTTTCTGTCATTTTTGTTGTTTTTACGTTCATTGAATAACAGCACTCCACACACTAGGAGAAGAGGCTCAAAAGCACTTTGAAGACTCTCCCCCCTGCAGAGTACTGCGTCACAATATGTGCACACTACTGTCATCTTCGAAAGGTAAGGGTCCACAGCATTGCAAATGGCTTGTGAAGCAGCTGGAGGGAGGCGCTCCCACACAGGAGTGTCTCTTGTTTTGGGCGGATCGGATTCCGAGGATGCTGTGGAGGAACTCAAACGACTACGCTCTTCACATGGCACCACCTTGCGAATGTCCGCAGTGTGGAACGAAGTGAGGTGGCGCTTCATGGTTGTCGTACCAAAACTGTATGCTCCAACTCTCCCGCGACTCAACACCACATCGCACTGGTTACACTTCACCAGGTTCGCACGTGCTTTTGGTACGTTCCCATAAACGGAAAACAACCGCCATCCCCACGACTCCCGGCGAGTGCTCCTAGTGCGGAGTTCCTCCACTTCACTCTGTTCCCTTTTGAAGGGGTACAGGGGTGTGCCTCGTCACCGTGTTCATCCTTACAAAGTGGTACACTCAATTTTACTCAGCAACTCTTGAGGTGGTCTATTGCTTGGTATGTGTGAAATTACATTTTTCCACTCCACAATATTTTGCTGTGTGTCTACACATTCTTTTTGTGTTGCGGAGGCATACAAACCGTGGAAACTAGTCCCTACGCTCAGCGTAGGAGCGGTCACAAGATGACGTCCTCAACACATCCGCCCCCTTCATGAAAGTCCCCTGGACAGCAAATGCAAAGATTCACACATGCGCACAAGTGTCCTACGGACACTGTTCGGGTTCTCAAAGTACTACAAAAGTGCGACACAAGTGAGACGAACAGTTAGGAACCGGCGCAATGTTGGCAATCATTTTGTTTGTACTGCGCATGTACTCCCATGCTATGTTCACTGTACGGACAGTTCCAGTGTCCTTAGGACACCTCCATTTTGTTTGCCTACGACCTTGCCGCCCACCGTGCCTGTTCTACGGACGGCATAATTTTGACTGCGTCCAATATGAACCGCTATACTGTCCTTCATACACTCCCTTTCTACTCCTTTACACCCATTCCGGACATCTTGTGTGTTCTACTACCATGTATTATCACGTTCCCAAACGGTACGCCGAGTTAGTATATACTTTGGACACCCCTTTCTGTTCATGTGCACACATTGTGAAAAGATGTTGAAGTCACACATCACATCCGTCTTACTTGCCATTAGCCAGCAACCACATTCCATTGCTTGCGGATAGGTCGAACAGGCGTGTTGTTCGCGGACATTTTACGTCTTTTTAAAAAAAAAATTAACACACTCTCTATCTCTACAACTTCTTTACAAAACATTTTACTATACACACAAAAACACACATCAATTTAAAGAAACAGGGGAAGCGGACACAGAAACAAATATAGGGGAATTTGGATTTAACACGGCTGGTTATGAGGGGAACATTTATGAGGGGAAGAAGGGATGGGTACTTCGTCGAATCGTCCATTTTCCTGTTGCAGGTTTGGGGATGGGTCACTAGGGAATGGAGAAGCAGGGCAGGTGCAGGTGGGGCAATGGTACCGAACTTTCCCTCTCACAACGTCCTCAACAAACTCCCGTAAACTTTGAAAATTGTCGTTCAAAACATCCATTTTCCCCTCTATCCTTTTTATTCTGTCTTCTTCCATCTCGTCTGTTGCCCTTTCTTCTTTTGCTGGTCAGGGAAGAAAACCACCTAGCCTACATTATTTAATGCACCAAAACAAGAGTGGCAAAGATGTGATGTCATGCGTGATGTCATTAATGTTATTTGTGATGTCATCTTTGATTTCCTGGGTGTTAGTCTTAGCAATGCACGTAGGTGGTGCGAGTTATGGTTGCTTAGCTTACTATAATGGGGGAATGTGCAGTGGTGTTTGGTTGCACTGTGAAGTTTAACATGCCTTTAGTGACATTTTTTTAGTGAACGTACATATAGATGTATGGCAGGGAAGGTAAAGAAAGGGGCTAAACAAGTGATATTGGCATTGATGTCATCATTGACATTTGAGAAGACATCTTTCATGGTCTGGGTGTTAGTGTTAGCAGTGCACAGAGGTGGTGGCAAGGTTGGGGGCTTACGGTACCATAACTGTCGAATTTGAGGGGGTTTTCGGTTTTAATTTGAAGCATAAGGGAGAAAGTTTTTTTTTAGTGAAGTGTGCAGGTTTTTGTTGGGGCAACTTAACCATAACGTCCCCTCAACAAAGTTTTTTTTGTAGTGATATATATATATATATATATATATATATATGCTTAAAGCACACAGGTTTATTACCAGTCCTGCCTAACTAAATTATCCCTCTGAATATTTGCCCAGATCTATTTAAGGGTAGAAATAATGTGGAACTGCCAAAACCACTGCAATAAAATGGGCAAAAACAAATATTAGAAAGATGTACCCAGCCCAGGATTTCCAGCCCATATTTTCATACCTGCTAAATGCTTCTTCCTGTTGCTTAGCATTATGACAACACTCTTGGGTCCCCTGAGTGGCTCACGTATGGACAGCACTTACGAGGATCCTCCTCACGTTAAACCCCCTGTAGTTTTAAAAATGAGGACCTCCGAAATCTATTTATTTATTCGCTAAACAAATTAAGGTCTGCGCTCCTCCAAGCAGTTTTATACATTGATTGTGATAGTGTGAAAACTGACATTGGGAATTAGTTAATTACTGTTAACAGATGGCTACATGGCAACAGGCCATCATTTTTCCAGTTCTGAGATTTTGTTTTACAAATCGTTCGTATCAAATGCTTAAGAATGTATTTGTTTGATAAATTAAAGCACAGGAATAAGAAAAGAGATGTCGGGTATGAAATCTCTGCAGCTTCCCATCTGAAGCCGAGTTGTTTGGAGAAACGGCTACATATTCACTCATTCTGTAATAACGATCTCCAAACACATAGGGGGTAATTCATAGAATTTAGCGCACAAGTGGCGCACGCGATCGATGCAGTGTGCGCGTGCGAATCTCTGCGCCAGCCGCGTGCGCTAAAATCCATTTCCGCGCACAGCGTATTCATGGATTTTAGCTACCAAAACCAGCCGTGGCGCACAGTGGCGCAGCGACCCTGCAGCAGCGCCAGTTACGCCCCCAAGAACGCCCCTCGCGCAGGGAAAAGCCATCAAATCCCCAATCCAGCGCAAAGGGCTCCGCTAACCCTGTACCAGTATACATGGCCACCACACAGCACACGGCAAGCGGGGAACGTGTATTACTGGGGTGCGCGGGAAGTTTCACACGCGATTGGCCCTGTGCAAGTGGGGTACGTGTATTACTGGGATTCGCGGGAAGTTTCACACGCGATTGGCCCTGTGCGAGTGGGGTACGTGTATTACTGGGATTCGCGGGAAGTTTCACACACGAAAGGGCCTGTGCGAGTGGGTTACGTGTATTACTGGGATTCGCGGGAAGTTTCACACGTGAAAGGGCCTGTGCGAGTGGGGTACGTGTATTACTGGGGTTCGCTGGAAGTTTCACACGCGATTGGCCCTGGGCGAGTGGGGTACGTGTATTACTGGGGTTCGCAGGAAGTTTCACACACGATTGGCCCTGTGCGAGTGGGGTACGTGTATTACTGGGGTTCACGGGAAGTTTCACACACGATTGGCCCTGTGTGAGTGGGGTACGTGTATTACTGGGATTCGCAGGAAGTTTCACACGCGATTGGCCCTGTGCGAGTGGGGTTAAAGGTGAGCGGGGCCAGCTGTACGTGCCTTTCGTGGAGACCGACGTGTGTAGCTGCTTCGTGTTGTTTTGCACACCATCACATCTTCACAGCGATCGAGGACGTATCTCTTCTTTTGGCGGGGGTATTGGCTATGCGTGTTTTTCATTATCGCGCACGCTATTTTTCACACTGCGGGTGACACCCTGTGTATCACACCCGTTTTCGAGGTCATAGTAGCCTGCGTGTCCCACGCGTACGTGTTTTTTGTGTTACTGGGTGCCACCACGTACTGCGGGAGGTTGATTCCACGCACGTAGGCTGCAGGGTTGCGTGCACGGTTTTACTGCAGTTTTGGGGTGCCTGAGCGTAGCCTGACCCGTCACTACATCACCGGGGTCACATACAGCCTTGCAGGTGCAGGGGGGCTGTTAACATCTTGCATCCCAACCCCTTCACCCCAATTGCCCAGGTCAATTGTGGTGTACACCTCCCATTGGCACTACTCCATCTGTGCCAGCACTACTCCATCTGTGCCATGGTTGGGAAGCCACCATAGGCGAGGGGCGCCTCAGCTGGGCGTACTCCTCGTGGCGGGCGTGGTCAGGGACGTGGCCGGGGTGACCAGGGAGTCGGGGGAATCCAGGGTGTGCAGGGTGGCCGCAAAGGGGGAAGAGGCAGGGGTGCGCCACTTGAGCACGATGTTGTGCCATGTGTCGGTGCAGTCATGCCACCACCCCCTGTGGTTCCGGGAGATGCAGCTTCTGCATCTGGCACTGGCGCCCGTGTGACCCGGCAGTCCGCTTCATCGACTGCCACGGGCCCAAGGGTAGTGATAGCTGCAGGTGCAGCTGTGGACACCACCACCCAGGCTCAGGGTCTGCCAGCGCAGGCTGCGTTGGCGATTGAAGAGCCCTTGGAAGATTTCCAACAGGACCGGAGGGAAACCGTAGGGACACGCAGGGCTGCCCTGACCAAGACACGTGTCCCTGGGGCAGTAATGTCATCTGCTGCCCCGAACAGTCAGGTGTTGGCAAGTGCAGGGGCAGATGCAGCCAAAAACACCCTGGTTGTGAGTCTGCCAACCAGGGCAGTTGCGGTCAATGACCCTGCCACAGCGGATGTTGATGCGCAGGGTCCATTAGAGGGCACCCAGCTGCCACTGACACAAGTCAGCCCTTTGGTCGTCCCTCCACCTGCCACTCCCTTGGCTCAATCCACCAGTCCCACTGGCCATACCGATCAGGGCGGCATCAGCCAGCCAGGGTCTGCACCACAATCCAAGAGGAGAAAGGTTGCACCTGCAGCACAGGCTGGGACCCCACACACAGCCACGACCTCCTGCACGTCGAGGAAGAAACCTTTCTGCAACCAGGAACTGGACTTCATCGTGGGCTATGTGCGGAAACACAGCCGTGACATGCTAGTGGGTGCTAACTGTCAGACTACGGCTGCCCACCGTGATACCCACTGGAAGCAAGTTGCGGAACATGTGAGTGCATTCGGCCATGAGGTGTGCACGGCGCAAGAGTGCAAAAAGCGTTGGAATGACCTCAAACGCAGCCCTAAGGCTAAGCGTGCCTCAAATTACAACTTGACTCTGGTGACTGGCGGTGGGCCTGCACCGGAGGAGGAAGACCTCACTCCGCATTAGTCACTCGTTGCAGAGTTCATACCATCTGAAATGGTCGAAGGAGTGGGAGAGATGCCGGACTTTGATGCCCAGTCCGGGTGAGTGTTGATGCGTGTTTGTCGAGGACGTGTGTGTTTTACTTGTGTGATGTGTTGTGCATGACTGCCACTACATGTTACGTGTACATGGTTATGATGTGTGAGTAATGCAATTGTTACTCACCGGCCGGCGAGTAGTCTGGGCAAGCGACCAGGATGGTTGTACTGGATGTTGTTTGAAGAGCTCGAGATGGAGCCTCCACATGAGCCTCCTCTCTGTTGAGGGAAATAAGCTCTTTTTGATGATATGACTCTCTGCTGCGCTTAATCGCAGACAGAGAGACAGATCACCCAAAAGAGTGGGGAGAACACACCGCCACGGACCCAGCAGAACAGGAATTGAATTAACCTAATCAATCCAGGCTAGAAAACAACAGAGGTATAAAACAATAAACAGGAAGGTTAGTAGGGATGCTATACCCGGGCGGCACGAGGGTCGCACTAGATACGGGTAGGTGCACTTCTCAGCAAGGTGTCCCTGTGTGCACTTTCGGAAATGAGTCCTTGGGTAGAATCCGCAAAGCGTCCTTGCGTACACTTGAGGAAATAAATCCAAAACAACGGAATGGAGTCGGAATCCACAAAAAGACACTTGAATTGAAGAAGGGTACAGTTCACAGTATGCCTAAGGTGAAGTATTGCAGGAGGCTACACAAATAAGGTAGCCAAGTTTCAGTAGCTCAAATGTTCCAAATAGAAGTTGTAACAGGAAGAACTCACCCTCGATTTTGAGAGGTTGAAGCCGAGAACTTGGAGTCAGATGGGAAGGTGAGGAAAACCAGGTGCGGCGGTGGTTGGGTAATTCAGGACAGAAGTTTCTGTACGGGAAGAACAGCGAAAGGCAATCCAGTGACAGGCAGCGAGGTCTGGTACACAGGCGGGCTAAGACAGTACAGAATCAGAATGCAAGCAAACCGTAGAGCAGGCAAAGGTCCGGTACACGGGTAGGCAGAAGAATGGAGAAATCTCAAGGCAGTTCGTAAATGGAAAACAGGAACTGGTACACGGGAAGGCAATGATTAGGAAAGGCACAGAAGACGAAACTTTGATGCCGGTTGCAACGTTAATCAGAAGCAGCGTCCTTCCCGCTGCAGTGCCTAATATTACCCAGGAGGCGGGACGCCGTAAACCCGTCAGAGCTCACGTTCCGCATAGTCGGAACTACACGCAAAAGGTAGGTTTCCTGGGAGTTGTAGGCAAAGGCTGGTTTGTTGATACTTTTGATGTTGTTGACCCCAATCTCCAGGGTAACCGCCACCGAGAGAAGTAAGGGGCTGAGAAACGTCGGATACTGTGGCGAAGCGTCACGACTTTGGTCAGTGCCTTGAGAGTGGTCTGTTTCGCCCGGCGTGATGAGGAGGCGAGCGGGTCATTCAGACCCCGATGTGTGACAGAAATGCCTCCCTTATGCATGTCTACTCTGCTGGATGGTGGACATGTGGAGCAGACAGGGACAGTCCACATCACCACTTTTGCACCGTAGTCACATGCTGGTTACCAGTATGCCCCTCCGGTCCATGTTCCAGCTCACTGGCACTTCTGCATGTAGCGTGGGGTGAGCTTCCTCTCAGCCCCGGAACTATGCATAGCATGACTGACGTGCATGTGTCCTCTGCCTGCAAGGGGGTAGCCAATGTAGGCATGCTCCCTTGCCCCTCAACCCCTGCTCTGCACGCCAATTCCATTTTAGCACTGGTCTGCTACAATATTGCCATTGGTTACTTCCCTGGTCATGCCTCCTGTGTACATTCTAACATCCAGCGGCCAATCTGCCAGACATATCCATTGTGGTACATCCTTAGTACTTGATGCAGGGTGTCTCACTTGGACTGTGCAGAGGTCAGATGCCCCGCAGGGACATGAGTGCCCATTCATGCTCCATGTGCATTCCACGCATGCCCATATGTGTCCATGACTGGATGATCACTGTTACACAAGTCCATGATGACCGAAATTGCATGGCATTGCATCTGCCTTCCCGTGTCAACTGTGGCTCAGTACTGCGTTGCACACATGTTTAGGGTCTGACAATCTGTGAGGGTCACAGGGCTCAGCCTGTTTAATGGCCAATGACTCTGTCCAACTGGTGTAGTGTCTTGTTCACACGTGGGTGGACTCCAGAGGTTTCATCATGTGTCCTGCTTACTGTCCCATCATCATTTGCATTGTTGTCACTTGACTCACATGAAGCTGTTGATGCTAGTCAACACTGTCTGTCAATACACAGGTCTATGGTCAGCCTTTTGATACCATGCTAGGCATCCCTGCTTTTGCACTTGGGTGGAGGGGTGATTTGCTTGTAGATATGCTACCCATTGAATGCACATTGCACGTGATGCCTGAAGTTGACCTTGCACTGCCTTCACATTTTCTGACACACACCATGGAGTCCTTGTACATGTAGGTAGTGAGTAACATACATATTTGCTGCACTGGATAGACCCACTTCATTGCAGACTGCCACCTTTCAACAGGTCTGATCACAGAAGCAATTCCAAGTTGACCCAGCATGCATGGCAGGTTCTATTTTGTGTGTCACACGTCTGCCTGATGTGTTTGTTGTCGGTGTGTGTGTTGTGTGCATCGAACATGTGTAGTGACCTTTTTTCTCTCTATTTTTCAGATGATGACGCAATGGAGTCGGAGGATGGTGTTGTCATGCCAGGCACAGGGTTGTTATCACTACATCAACCCAGCACAAGTGGGGGTAGTGGGGTGGTAGGCCACAAAAACCCCCAAGTGCTACAGTCCATCTTGTCTCTGGCTGCTTATGAGTCCAGCCCTTAAGAACACTCTGACGACCATGTCGAGTTGGATGAGCATCAGGTCCATTTGTCAGGGGTGAGTGATTCTGATGTGGACACTCCTCTGTCCGCGACACCTGCACTGAGGGGTCAGACAGTCTTGGAACCTCTGCCCGTGGTGGATCGGGACGCAGGGTCACCCTCCACACCAGTCACTGATGTGCCTGGGACATCACGTCGACGGGGCATGTAGTCGTGCAGCCGCGGGTGGTGCCAACACAACGAGGACACACGGTCCTTGAGTCCCGCAGGGGTCAAGCCCAGCAACGTGGTTGCTGCGCGCAACCACAGTATACTGAGTGGGAGCAAGACATGACTGCCAATTCTGAACGGCAGGGGGCAGCAATGGTGAACATCACTGAGAGCATGGAGCGTGTGGCCCAATCTGTGCTCCCCCTGCTAGGCAGATGCTACTCCAGCAGCAGGCGGCATGGTCCATGGCCCGCTCGCTCAGGCTGGGCATGGCGGCCTCAGACAGGGCACGCCAGGCTGAAATGTCGTCTCTGAGTCAAGCAATTGCTGCTCACGCAGAGTGACACATGAAGGCCCTGAGGGAGGAGCATGCTTCCCTCAGATCCAGTCTGGGTGTCCTTCTGATGTCCCAGAGGGAGTGGGCGGAGGAGAGGTTTGCACAGCTTGAGCGTACCATCTCGGCTGAGCTACATGCTTGCCGGGATGTGCAGCGGTTGTCCAGCCAGGCCTTGCAGGAGGAACTCCATGTTACACATGCTACCTTGCAAGAGGAAGCACGTATATCATGGGATGTTCTGCTTGCAGACCTACATGTCATCGCCACACAGAACCAGGCTCACCCGTCCGGCAATCCTGCTGCCGACGAGGGGCAAGCTGCGGCTAGGCGTGGTCATGCTCCTGTGCCACGTCCTCCTTTCCAGGAAGAGCCAGACTCGGACGACAATCTATCTCCCACATAGGTCGGGCTGTGCAGGCGTTGAGCCCATGGAGGTTTTTTTTTTTTTCCTCAGCATCATCGCATGTAGGTGTTGAGCAGCACCCTGTACCTCCCTCCTCCTGGGTGCCCCCCCCCGGGTCGTATGTGGCCATTTTTGATTTTTCTTTTAGTTTAGTTAGTTAAGTTTCTCTTTGATAGTTAGTTTAAATGGGTAAAGTAGGTTTTTCATAGTTAGTGTTATTAGTTAATATAGTTTAAAATTGCTAGTCTATTGTGCTTTCATGTGACGGTGTGGTGCTTTGTGGCTTTTGAAAGCATTCACTGTCTGTTCCAGCTGGGCCCTTCAAGCTTGTCTTGTGTATGTGTTTGCTGCTTGGGGTCCTTGACTCACATATGCCACTCCTGCTTCCCTTATCCATGGGCTCGCAAGGATGGTTCGGTGTAACAGCCTATTACACAAGGGCAATGGACTGTCATATCTGTGGCATGTCTGCTGCTGTGGAACTTGTGTTAACACCCCTAGTGGGGATGATTGGGGTGTAATTGACCACTGGTCTTCTTTTGCTAGATGGGGTGTTTAATGATTCATGTGTACATTCATTGCTATGCATTGTGTAGTATGTTTCTTATCTTTAATGAACATGTGCTTGTTGAAAATCATGCCGTAGATAGTGTGTTCCACACTGTTGCTGTGAAAGACGGACTGATGGTGTGATTTCTGATGTACGTCTCTGACATGGTCCACTCATGTAATGCCTGAAGAGACACACACAGATGAATATTAAGCATTAATCATGTGTCTCATGGACTTTCTGCAGGCGGATGAGCCTCAAAACCACCTTTGCCAGCAGACGTGGGCCATTGGACGTCTGGAATCTGGACACGTTTGGTGGTGCTGACATGCGCATGTGTGCGCAAGCAGAGGCACAGGGATTGCGATCATACATCCAATAAACAATGCGTGTTTCAAGGGACTCCAGGCAAGGTGAGCAGCACAGGGGGGTCACAACACAGCAAACCTTCCACCTGGCCAGTTGAACATGCATGCTTAGTAGCAGCACTGACGGTGAGCTTGGACAAATATTGGTGTTGAAGCGCACAATACAGCTCAGATGTGTTGGTGGACTGATGGCTAGTTGATGGGAAAGTTGTCTGGGGCACCTGCATGGGCAGTGGCACATACCCTCCGTTCCACCATGGTCCATTGAGGCACTTGTATTAGCCATGTAGCGTTGCAAGACATGGAATGGAGCAGCTCACAGGGACAGACAGCAAGGGACAGACTTGGGTGCCGTGCATTTCATTTCCAAGTAGAATTTGTTACATGCACTGGCTACTTTATTTTGGTCATGGTGGTACAGACCTTGCTATATGCGTCTGTCTGCTTACCCAGAGAACATTGTATGTTGTGTGAATCGTGACACATTGGTGTTCCATTTGCCATGCACCCACCGGTGCCTGACTTAATGCATTGACTGTGTATGAACCATCACAGGGGTAATGTTACGTATGGGTATGAAGCATCCACACAAGATTGTCTGTTTGTAGAGTATTTTGTTACTTTGGGGCATATTTGGTGGTGTGTTTGTGTGTTTTGGGCATGCACAGATTATTAACTGTGGCTCTCTTTGCAGCATTGAACTGCTCCTGTTACCGGACCGGAGAGTGCGCAGGCAGGAGGCCAGCACTCACCTCAGTGATAAGTTTCTCTTTGACTTCCATTTGAGTAGTTTGCTGCTATGTGCATGTGAACAAGTTTGGTCTATTTGTGTATGTGTTAATGTGTGTACTACATTTTGGTGCATTCCCTACTTTCCCGTGTCAATCCTACTCCCCTCTCCTGCCCCTCATTCCGGTTATCCAGTATGCCAATGCCTGTGCCGACTGCATATCCCTGACCCTCCTTCCCCACCAGGGTCTCAGACGCCTGTGTGAGTTAGACCTTACAGGCACCCAGACCACGGTGGGGGTGGTTGTTTTGTGCCACTCCTGCGCCTGTACACGGGAGCTGTGACAGTAGACATCCGTTCATGTTGCATCATTCTATGTTATGTACAACACATGGTTCAGATCCTGTTGTGACATTCTTTTACTGTGCTACCTTGGTTGTTAACATCATTGTGGTAGTACTTGGCCTTTGTGGCATACTGCTACTTGAAGTCATCTACTGGAGGCTGTTCTGGTTTGTTTTACTGCCTGCAGGGTATTTGCTTGGCTTCTGTGTTGTCCTGCTTTGAGTTCTCTTGGATTTTGTGCTTTTGCAAATGTAGGTGGACTTTGAGGGTGCTGGCAACTTTTTACACACAGGTGGGAGATGGTGACAAAGGGGAAGGGTGATCCTGTGGCCAGGTGGAATTCAAGGATGTCGGATGAATAACCCAGATGCAGTTGTTCAGTGCGTCGTGGTGATTTGTAAGGGAGGGGGGTGTTTTGTTGTTGATAGTTGCCTTGCCCTGCAGTGTGATGGGCACCCTAAAATTGTAATTGTGCTTTACTATGTACATGATGTATTCTGCTCATCAATGCCTGTTCATGTGTTGTGTTTACCTTTCAGGTGTGAGGGGATAGTTGTGGTTTGACATGCTGGGGTATACACATGGTGAATGTTCACATGTGATGTGTAGAGGACAGTGATGGTCACTTGATTTCACATGCATATGTTGAGTGCATGTCCCTACTGACCCACACACTCGCACTATGATCCACTACATGTACAACCACCCTTACATGTCCACGTGTACACTCTGCCTTCTGGTGCCCACTGTGTCCCTGCAGCGAATGTTCTATGACCATTTGTGGATCCTGTACATGCCTAATTTTGTTATTTTATGTAGTTTGTCGCTTAGATGTGATGCTTAGGGTGTGCATCACACACAATGGCTGTTCACTGTGCTGTGCGCTGAGCAGTGTGTTGCAGGAGGTGGACATGGCACACAGTAGCTGCAGTGTTGGTTATGCAATGCACATTGTGCATGTGGACAGGCATTCATTGTTATGTTTCAAATACGACTTTTGGAATGCATTTGGGTATGACTTATTTTGGGTGGGAGGTTGTTGGTCAGTCATTTCATCTGATTCCATGTCAGGCATTATTGTCTGATGCCCATTTACATTTTTCACATGGCAATGTGTACCTTATTGGTACTGTGTTGGTGTATGGCTATTGCTTGCCATGTCATGTTGTGGTTTGGGAGGGTTTGAGTGACATACCAGTGATAGTCATGGCCTGTTTTGCAGGTCTGTGTGATTCACACCTTACATGTGTGCCTTTTGGTCACACAGGATTGCTTGTGTTTAAGTAGCTAGGGATGCACACAATGTGGCAATTCCATGGCAACAATCTCAGGGTGGTAAGGTTGTGACAGTTGACTGTCTCTTTGTCATCATCGATTGTCACCTGGTATGTACCAGGCCTGTGTGCACTCCGCAGGGTTGGGAGTTTAGGTGAAAAATCTGGCCACAAGCTGGGACCGGGCTTCCTCGCCACGTGTCCTATCCCCTCCCATGGGCAGCGTCTTTGCCTGTGGTTGGGGATGTGGGGGCACCACCATGTCCCCCGGTACGCCCTGCCGTGTTGCAACATTGTGCAGGACACATGCTGCCACAATGATCCTGCACACTACTGGGGGTGCATAGAGTAGCTGCCTGCCAGAGCGGTCAAGGGAGCGGAAGCGTGAATTGAGCACTCCGAATGTGCGCTCCACTATGGCCCTGGTTGCAATATGGGCCGTGTTGTATCTAACCTGGGGTGGTGTGGTGGGGTTCCGGATTGGCGTCATGTGGTTGCTCAGCGGGTAGGCACTGTCCCCTGGAAAGGTGATAATGGTTGTGATTATTGGGGTTTGTGTATTTGTGTGTGACATGCATGCATGTGCACGGGCATTTGTACTCACCTAGGAGCCATGTGTCGCCATGCTGCCCAGCTTCCAGGGCCCGGCTCAGGGCGGACATTCTGTATATGAAACTGTCATGGGTCGAGCCGGGGTAGTTTGCATAGACAGAGGTGATGATTCCCTTTGCATCGCATACCACCTGTAGGTTGATGGAATGCCAGTGCTTGCGGTTTTGGTAGATGTGCTCAGTGGCCCTAGGTGGACGTAGGGCCACATGGGTGCAATCTATGGCATCGAGCACTTTGGGGAAGTGTGCCACCCTGTAAAAGTCCTGGACAACGGCCTGCCTTTCTGTGGGTGTTCTGGGCATGTATATGTGCCTGCGGACTGAGGGGCGCGCTGTCATGATTGCCAATACCTGGTGTAGGCAGCGTGACTGTGTGGCCTGTGAGACCCCACCCACAATGGCAGTAGTCCGCTGAAAAGACCCAGTGGCCAAAAAATGCAGGACATTGGGCACCTTATTCAAGGCGCTCAATGCTTGGGAGCAGAGGGTGGGGGGTGTTAGGTCATCTTCCCACTCCCTGACCAGGTCTAGGATGATATGGGGTGGGAACCTATACCTGCCATAGACCTGGTCGTCAGGCATCCCAAAAAGGCTTGTCCGTGGTGAAAAAATGCGTGCCCTGGCTATTCTCCTCCTCCTGCGGTGTCCCTCGATCAGTGCCGCGACAAATGGGGCATTCATCGTAGCTGTATATACGTGTTTGTTGTTTGCGTGCACTTTTATGCTGTGCGCAGGGAGGCTTCCGCCTGCCTTCTTGTGGCGGACGCGTTGACGCTTGTGTGCGTCTTTTGCCATGCATGGGTTTCCCGTATTCGAATCTATGAATACGGGTTGTTCGCGTGCGTGTGGGCGTTCCGTGTAGTTCCCTTCAGTACTTCCCCAGATATGCCTTCTTTTTCACGCGTTGTTCCCCATTCCGCGTGTTACGCCCGCTGTTCCGCCCACTTTTGTTGTGTGCGCTGCACTATGTGTGTTTTTGCTGTGAGCGAAGCGCACGACGTTTGATGACGTGTGTGCCCGCGTGCGCCATGCACGGATTTGGCGCACAACCAGTGGGAAAGTAGCGCAGCGCCTTCCTTGAATCGCACGCGTGCGCTTGCTTTCTCACGCTTGCGCCTCCTTGCGCCTGCTTGCGCTGGGATTTTCGGCACACATTTGTTCCATGAATCGGCCCCTTAATGAGTAAGTGCGCTCTGCATTTGTCACAGCCATATGTATACAGAAAAGCCACAGAAGGAATGTACATCTTTAGGTAAGATTTAGTATTCCCTGCCACCAACCTCCCCATCACATGACATCAGTTTCAAAAGATGCATGTAAGCTGAGGGGCATAATATACGAGTCTTGCTGACTTGTGACAGTTTTATCTAAAAGAGAAATGTGCTGCTTTGGGCTGAACTGTGCTTAGGGAGACTCCCTGCTTTGTCAAACCCGCTGACAGCTAACCCATGTATCAGCCTTGGGGTTCTGTTCCCATCGCCTCAGCATGAGATTGTGTGCATGTTTAGCAAAAAAACAACTCTTCTAAGTGCAAGCATTATGTGAGCGCAGCTGTAAAATGGTGGAATGCAGCAAGAAAAAATGGCAACCTAGCAGTCCCCCATTTAGAGTATACTAGTCTAAACCCATATGCTACAATATTAGTAAGCCTAAGGTATTCTGCTTGAGTTAGTTTGTGATCTTTATTCCGGACCCCAATCAGGCAATGTATTTAAAGCTATAGTAGCAATTGAATACATACTAGTAGTGCACCATGCAGTGAACAACTTGATAAATAACCAACCTGTTAATAATATGAGTATTCCTTCCTAAGGCAACATGAAAATCTGTGATCCCCATGTACCAAACATTTTTGTGAATGTTACCCGCCAGGCCATAGAGTGATCTGCAGGGACACAGGCAATGTACCTAATGTATGATGCATGATTGTGGATATCTTGTTTGGTATTAGGTACAAAAACTCATCAATCCTCTTTTGTTTCATAATGCCAATTTAGAAACCGCATGAAGGTGATAAGTGTCCTCTGAATGGTGTGGCAGATGACTACATACACAACTGTCACTGACATTCAGTTCAGGCTCGGGCAGTTATGTATTCCAATTGCATGTACAAGTTTCTCTCTAATGAAGGTGATAATTTAGTGCTACCGAAATAGACAAGGAGAAGCCAGGTAACCCCTACTGCTATAACACAAGTAACACCCATGCTCTCGTGTGGAACTCTCGCTCCCCATACCCCTATAGGTTCACTGGTCAGGCAGTGAAACAGATCTTTGACTCCAGTTTACTGGGAGAGTGTCCATGTAATCTCCTTGTGCTGCTAGCGTCATGTCTATCTCTGAATGTTACTTTTCTGAATTAAGAGTGTATCTAAGTTGGTACGGTTTCAATAACTTATAGTAGTATTTACTACAACCCTTGGCGTCATCAGGTCTGGTGACAGTTTCACCAGACATTTATTTTGCTTTAGGTTCTTTTGTATCGATGAAGTGTACATTGAGATTCTGATTGACGCCTTTAAAATACATAATACATTGATCACAAACTTAGTAGATATTAAACTAATTAACGTGGTACCCACCCTTGAAAACTCTTTCTACCAGAATCACTTTGTACACTACATTGGGGTGGAGGCACACATACCGCAATGTCTTATGAAGATATCTCAAACATCACAAATAAACATGCACACACACTCAGGTTTTCTCCTGATGAGGCAGAGGCCATTTTCAATTTAATTAAGGCCCCAGGAACTAGCACCAAAGTGATAGACCCAGCCAAAAAAGCTCAAACAATTAGAGTATCTGATCAGAAAAAGAATTAACAGAAAATGACATGCGACATTAAAAAAGTACTACCGTGCACAATGGATTCCAAGTGCTCTCTTTATTCCCCTACGCCATACTCTATGCAAAGAGAATAAGGTTTTCATAAGAAAATTGAAAACATTTTGAATAAGTGCTCTTTGGATTGGATTTTATTAACTAACCAGGAATTATCTAATGTATTAAACTTGATCACTAAAGAAATAGATGAAATCAAAACTAAACTAATATCATCTCTAGGTGCTAATGAGATAACTAAAACCTTAGAAGATATCATGAAAAAATTGGAAACATACAAATTGGAATTAGAAAGCAAGAAGATGCGGAAATTCAAACAGGGCCCATATGATTATCTCAATGATGAGGTTTATTCCTGGATGTATAATTATAGAAATCAGGGAACACACTTCCAACACAGAAATTCAACGAACCAGTCCAGCTCAGACTCAGGCACTCAAACAAGACCCTGATTATTGCAAGTACCTACACCGAACACGGGAGAGGAGCAATCATTGACCACATGGACTGATACCACAAGAAGACCTAACTAACGATCTACCACTCCACCGAGACAATCTTTTTTAGTTACAGATACAAGAAGAAAAGAATCATGAGGGGTCGTAGGAAGAGGAGGAATACAGAAACCAAGAGGGTAGGTACCCGAGCAGAAAAACAGTCATCAATATTTAGAAATGCACCCTGAGTCAGCCAGAAATAAATATCCTACAGAAAGTGCTCAGTTTTGTGCCCACACATGGAACTGACTTTTTAACACCTGGAATCTTCATTGTCTTCTGCTTTGTACATTATATGTATAGTTTTGATGCTCTTTCTATAGGAAGTTCTCCGACAAAACACACCTTTTGTTTGGCGCTTCAGCAGCTGTGCTTTTGAACATTTGTATTTCTTTTTTGTATGTGTCACATAGAAAGTTGAAATCTGCAAAGTTGTCACTTCTGTTGTCAGAAAGTGGTGGAGTTTGTAGGTGCCCCTCACTTCCAAAATATTTCCTTTGGATGTGCTCTATTTCTTTGAGCAGTTGCTTGGCTGTACTGTGAAGGAGAATATCATTTAAATGTTGGAGTGCTAAAGCAGGACATTTTGCATAGTACAGTTTGTAAATGAGATTTCTTATAGTAGAATGGTGTGTTACTAACATTTTGATATGGTGGGAGGTGATTTTGCAAATAGGTCCAGGCTAATGAATGTCCTTGTAGTCCTGTGTATTTTCGCAATGGACAGGAGTCCATAGTTTGTAATAGTTTTATTTTCCATTTGTCTTTGCCTTTTACATACTGATTGAGGAAGTGGCATAAAGATGTGAAAGATTTTTTTACCTATGTTACACATTGATGTGCATGGCCATTTGTAGACTGGACATATTGGTTCAGTGGAATGGAAAGTTGATACTAAGTTTGCTGGGGATATATTTGTGAGCAGCATTTCTTGTTCCATAATGGTATTATTAAGTTTTTCATACTCTCGTCCATTGCTATGTATGGCATTTGGGTTTCTTAGCTTATGTTTGTATGCTTCTTCATTGAAATATGGTTCTGTGCTGGTGGTGTGACTCCATTCACCTACACAGATGTTTGCAAACCTATCTTTGTTGATATTCCATTTATTGAGAAGTCTTTTTTGTAGTTTATTAGCGAGTTTTGTTAGTGGTTTCATTCTGTTTAGAACTAAAATAAATAATTTCCTTTTGAGAAGGATTGCACTGTCTATGAGAACTTCCAGGATTAATATTCTTTGGTAGGTTTTAAGGGTTGTGCATGATTTCTCTCCTGTTTTGATAAGGTTCTGAAGGACTCTGGAGCAGACAATTTTTTGTAAAAATATTTTTTTTGGTATGCTCACTTGTTGCTACATCGAGATTTATAGGTGCAGTATTAACACTAGTGGTAGCTGCAGTCTTTTTAATAACTTTCTGTGTAAAATGCTAACAATGTACACAAAGGAAACTGTATGTACATCCTATGCACTATAATGCATGAAATGCTATTATGCTTGAAATGTGGATAAATAGGTGGCAGTAGTTACAAAAATGACAGAATGAATGAAGAGAATAACAGTTTGCACATTACAATTAGTAATACGAGTAAATTAAAATTTGGAAAGCACACAGCTTTGCAAGTGACACTTGATTATAGCATACCTCTCAACCATTTATGTCGCAAAGGCGGGTGAAAACACCCGATTTTATTCTTGGCGGGTAAGAGGCTCATTGAAACGAATGGGCGAAAAGGACTCTGGGGCGGAACATTTTTTTTTTAAAATAATTTTTTTGCTATGCTTGTGGCTACATCGAGATTTATAGGTGCAGTATTAGCACTAGTGGTAGCTGCAGTCTTTTTCATAACTTTCTGTTTGAAAGCTGCTTTTGTTTCACTTAGTGACTGTATTAGCTGTTTTGTTTTTAACATTTTGTATAAATTCTGCAAGAGGTGGATGCTTGCTTTGTACACTTTTATTTTGATTTGCTCTACTTCTGCGTTGCATTCTGGTAGGCATTCTTTGTGGTATGTTGGAGAGAAAAATAAAGTGTGGGTTTGAACGTTGTGCAATGTATGTGTGCATTGTGCATGAGTGTCTGAGTATGTTGGTAGGCATGTATGTATAGGTGTGTGATTGTGGAATGGGCCGTTTTGAGGTTGGGAAGGCTATTCTCGTATTTGTGTGTTACTATACTGGTGTTGAGATGACAATACAAAGTGTGCACCTGGCAGCGTTAATACAATTGTTTGTTTTACAATACTAGAATTCTACATTGTTTGAGAACCAGTTTGAACATTATGGCAGTATTGCACTTACCTTTTTGTATGCAAAGAGTAGGTTTCTTCTGAGTTCTCTTTTGTATTTCAGACGCTGCTGGTTTTCAGGGGAGTGGTCTTCACTGTAATTGTGAAAGAAAAAAGTTAGTACATATGCGTGTTAATAGCATTGTTGTTAATGTAGACATTTATTTGTTTGTTTTTGCATTAATAGTGCTTTCTGTTAATTGTGCATAGCATGTACATGCAGTTTCCTTTGTCTATGTGTATTCTGGATAGTTTACTTGAAATCTGTCAGTTGAACTTGCCTTAGAAATAATTACAATAGTAAGCACACAGAGCACGCTTGGCTTTTTAAGGCTGAGTTATTTGATGTTAGGGGAAAGGAGAAATAACAGTATGCTTTTCTTGGTAGTTATAGGGTAAATGGCAGGAACTCTGGTGAAAAGCATTCAATGTATTTATTTACAATGCAGGGTACCTGCTACTTACCCTGGATAACTAGTAAAAATGTCATGCTGTCATTTCTCTCATCTGCTATGATCAAGTGTCACTTTGAATGGTGTGTGTTTTACAAGTTTTCATTTATCCATAACACAACACAGAACAGGAAACCATACATTGCATGCATTTGAATATGGTTCTTGCCATTTACAATCATACTGTTATTTCTCCCATCTTTTAACATACAATGACACTTTGTTAGAAAGCTATGTGTGCTGTGTCTAATTACTATTGAAATAATTTCTAAAGCAAGTTGAAATGATATATTTTATGTAAAATGCCCAGAATGTACATAAAGGAAACTGTATGTACATCCTATGCACTATAATGGATGAAATGCTATTATGCTTGAAATGTGGATAAATAGGTGGCAGTGGTTACAAAAATGACAGAATGAATGAAGAGAATAACAGTTTGCACATTACAATTAGTAATACGAGTAAATGAAAATGTGGAAAGCACACAGCTTTGCAAGTGACACTTGATTATAGCATAGCTCGCAACCATTTATGTCGCAAAGGCGGATGAAAACACCCAGTTTTATTTTTGGTGGGTGAGAGGCTCATTGAAACGAATGGGCGTAAAGGAGGTTTGGTGGGTGAGTCAGCTGTTTACAAGGCGGGTGACAACCGCCAAAAGCGTGTGAGTTGAGAGCTATGTCATAGCAGATGGGAGAAATGACATTAAGGTTTTTTTGCAGGTTATACAGGGTAAGTGGTAGATACCCTGTTCACATGCATTTATACAAGAGTTGTAAATGTACTGTGCACAAAATATTCATACCTGTAGTTTGTGTTCATGCATGTGGATGTGCATGAATCTGCAAGTAGGAATCTTGGAGAGTTTTACAGTAGTTATTGCTGTAGGTGCTTTGCAATCAGAGCAGAATTGTACTCAGAGTGATCAACAGTACATCTTAAGTGCTAAACTGTGATTATGGAGTTAGATGTAGAGTTCTTTGATGTGATTGGTGGATTGTTGTGTGACTGCTTAACAATAGCCTATGAGGGAATGGTGCAGAGAGTGAAGTGGAAAGGGTAGAAGGGCTGCCCCAGTGTTACGTGCTCTGCAGACACCGCGGCTGTTCGCGGACAGGGCGTGCCACATCCGGGGTTTCTCAGCAAATCCAGCATGGAAAGGGGACTGTAGGGATTAGCCAATCAGGTGTTGAAGTTGTTCTTTGCAGGAAGAGAGGGTGTGTGTAGTGAAGATGACAGAGGTGAAGAAAGTGAGGGTGTTGGAGATCTATTTGTAAATGGTTTGGAGAGGTATGCTATGTTTAAACATAAGGCTGCCAGTTTTGGTTATGAAGGAGTGGAGTTTTTTTGGTCAACTGTGCCTAGTTCCAATATGCAGGCAGTGGTTGGAGGTTGTAAGACTTTCTGCATGTGGAAGAGTCCAGATGTAGTGGTACTGCATTGGGGTGGTATCCATTTGGGATACATCAGTGCTCCTAGTTTGTTGAGTGCTCTTCAAAACTTGGTTCAGGCAGTGATGGAGGTTGTTCCAAATCCAAGTGGCAAGGTGATGTTTCCTGAAATATTGCCTAGTGTACTATGGGAGAAGTCTAATGTTTTGTGTCCCCAGCAAAATGGTGCAAGGTATTTGGTGAACAGAGGGATGTCTGCTTTCTTGTTTAGAAGTGGAATGTTGTCTTGTAACAATGACAATATTGATTTTGTCAATGGTGATTATTTTACAGCAGATGGCATTTCTTTATCCATACTGGGAAATTGTATGTTATTTCAAAATATAAGGAGTGCTTTACAGAGGATAACGTGAAGACATCAGGAAGAAAGTGGAAAAAACAATATAACAAAATCAAAGGTGTTTTTTTATAAGCACTTTCCAAAAAAACAAAAAAAGCCTCTTTTCAGAGCCAACCTCAAAGGGGAAGAAGGGTACACTATTTAAATGTTCATTCCCCACTCGCCGATTTTACGATTTGTCTGCGGACACTGCAGTTGTCCGCGGACAGCAAGTTTTACATACAGGGATTTTGAGGCTGAGAGGCATGCAAATGAGACTGTGCAGGGCAAGGGATTGGTCAATAAGGTTTACTGGGTGTGATGTGTAAGGAGAGACTTTGGCAGAAAGTCTGTTTCTAAAAGGAGAGCAGATAGCTATGGCTGTGTCTTTCAGAAGGCAGATTGTCTGGATTTTGGGTTACTCGTGGATAAATTAGTTGGAGGTCCATGCAGATCGCTGTGGAGTGGCTGCACATCTTGGATTCCCTCATGTGGATGTGCACTGGCATGGAGTGCGCAGAATGAAGTGGCTGGATTTGGTTTCTCTTTGTGCTACTTTGGTGACACAGCGTCATCCAGACATTATTATTATTCATTGTGAAGGGAACAGTTTAGGACATGTCTCTGGAATCTCCTTGCAATTTGCAATGAAAGAAGGACTTGGGAAAGTCATGGAAATGTTTCCTAACTCCCAAGTAATCTTTTCTCGTATTGTGCAGAGACAAATGTGGTTGTGTTCTTCTTCATTTGGTCCACAAATGGAGAAAGCGAGGCGCAATGTCAACAAGGCTGTTTGCGCCTTTTTGAGAGATGTTGGCATGTCCTCTTTCCACAATGAAAATATGTTTCATAGCACACACATTTTTCGTACAGATGGAGTCCATCTTACTTTTGCAGGGAATCAGATTTTTCTGCGAAATATACAAAATGCATTGCAACCTTTTCTGGAATTATAGCAATCCTTTTTACAGTAGCTGTTGATTACTTGAACTTTTTGAAACACTACAAAAAGGCTCTTTTCAGAGCCACCACTTACTCCTGGAGAAGAGTACAATGGTTTTGATAGCGCAGCACCCCAAAAATGTTAATGTCCGCAGACTTCTAAAAATGCACAGGGCCCTGCAGCATTTCATTGGCACTTCGATTTTTAAACTGTGAAAGGTGGCTCTGAAAAGAGGCTTTTTGTTTGTTTTTTGATGTTTTGTATTTTCTTTTTTTTTAACAAGACACAAGTAAAGGACGGGAAGGGAGGGTAAGGAAGGGGCACCAACCACAGGGATAAAAAAGGGCAGTTGGAGAGAGGAAGATGAAGGGTGGGCCTTAATCAGGTAGTGGGCATCCCTTCTCATGCTCTCGGACCGTAGCCTCGAAAGTACTTCAAAGAGTCTCCCCGCTGCAGAGTACTGCGCAGTACATACACAATACTGTGACCCTCAAAAGGTAAGGGTCTACTGTGTAGTGTATGACTTACGAGGCAGCTTGAGGGATGCGCTGCCCCACAGGAGTGTCTCTTGTGGTGGCAGGAGCAGAAACAGAGGATGCTGTAGAGGAACTCAACCTACTACTTTTATCACAGGGCACAACCCTCCAAACTGCCCGAGTGTGGAACTACTTTAGGTGTCGCTTCATGGAGGTAGTACCGTAACTGTACAAACCTGGTTTGCCACGACTGAGCAACATCTGGCACTCAGTGCAGTGCACCTTGTTTGCACAAGCCTTGGGTACCCCTCCAACAGTCGTAAACAACCTCCACACCCAAGATTCACTGGGACTATAAGTATTAGGGACTTCCACTACCTCATCCTCGTCATCCTCTTCCTCCATCTCTGCATCCTCACGGCTGTTCCCCTCTACAGGCCCTTGGGAAGGTGGTGGTGGTGGTGGAGGCGTGGGGGTGGAGCTGAAGCCAAGGCAGCTGCACAGGTGGAAGCCATGGTTGGCATCTGGAATGTAGCACAGCAGGCAGAGGAATGGCACAGCAGACATAGCACGCACAGGACAGCAGGCAGAGGTCAGCAGTCAATGCAGTGTAGGTAGCACAGCACACCAGTATTGAGCAATGCTCTTTCTGGTAGCCAGAAACAGAATGAGGAGCATTTCTGGGGTGTGGCCTTTTATAGGGGTGCTGGCGCACTTCGCGGACAGCTGTTCTGTCCGCGAACACTTCGAACACCAAAAAGGGCTCAAAAAGTTCCAAAAAGTATCCAGATCTCTAGGGATATAGTCTGGGACATGTGCAAGGGTGACGTTTCACAGTCAAATACCTTGGATGGCTCAAAAAAGCACTTTGTGTGTGTCCGGGGCCCAGACTGTGTTCGCGGACAAGGAACCGCGCTTAGCGTGGGTGCGGTCACATGATGACGTTGCAAACACGTTTGTGAATGGGACGGCTGTCCGTAGGATACCGAATGTGCGGGGTCGATTGTGCGCATGCGCATGGGTGTTCTACGGACACTGTTTTGGTCCCCAAACGAATTAAAAGTGCGACACATGTGCGGCGGACAGATATGGACACGCGCGATGTTCGTAGAACCCGACGGTGATGTGCGCATGTCCACCGGACAGTGTTCGGGTCCCCGAACTAATTAAAGGTGCACCATAACTTTGCGGACATACGGACGGGTTATGTGTTCTACGGACACATTCAATCTGATAGCGGACAATACGAACAGGGGGGATGGTTTTAGGACACGCTATTTTGACCAATAGTGAACATGCAGACAGATTATGTGTCCTACGGACACCTCCATTTTGATTGTGGACAGTGCGAACAGGCATAGTGTCCCTAGGACATCCCCATTTTGGTTAATTGCGGACATTCCGGACAGCCGCGCAGTCCGCAGACACTCTTAACAGCCTTTTTAAAAAAAATAACACAGAGAAATACAGGAACAGTATACATAATATTTTATTATTGTACAAAAATATAGAAATGATGCAAGAGAGGGCGAAGCAGAAATTGAAACATATACAGGGGAATTAGGGTTTTCTGGATGGTAGGGGAGGAAAGGGTTGAGATCTCATCAAAACGTTTTTGGTGATGGGAATTTTTTGGGGATGGTTGACTGGGACATGGAGAAGGGATACAGGTGCACATGGGACAGTCATATTTTATTTTTCCACGATATGGTTTTCTACAAAGTTCTTTAAAATAATGAAATTGGTCATGAATTGATCCATTTTTTGTTCTAAACGTTGTAGATGATTTTCCACAGTGTCTGTTTGTTCATTAGTACATGATCTATTGTTTCAGTATTATTCTCATTTTTTGTATGTTCTGTTAAAGAAAAATAAGTGTGTTAGGTACACACAAAATAATGTGTATTAATTGGCTTATTTAGAAAAGTGCAGTGTCTACCAATTGTATCACTGTTTTCACTCATTTCATCCAGGGGAAACTTTTCTTCAAGTCAGTGCAAAGTTCTATACATTTCTGTGTAAAAAAAAAAAAATACATTATTTTTAGTGTATCCTACTACATAAAGTTTATATATATAGGAATTAATGTAGTGTACTTACCAGTTTTTTTGTTTCCCTGTTACTGCTATGTAGGTGTGCTGTTGATATTTATTGTGCAGTTTCTGTATAAAGCATCAGTGAGGTAATTCTGTTGGAGGCATATGTGCTCATGTGACTACCTTCCCCTTCCTCAGGGATACTGTGAATGTTCACTACTGCAATTAGTCTTCTGTACTAAGGACCTTCTATGCATATTATGTATAATACCCATGCTGTCTAATGTTTGAACTCTGTACTTACTGTAACTAAGTTTCCTACAAGTAACAGTGCCACAATGCCCCTGCGCTGTCTGTGCGCTATACAAATGTAAAAATAAAATAGAAAATATGTATTTATTTTTGGTATGTTCCATTATGTTTCATATGCTATGTAATTGGACTGTTGGTGACTTACATATACAGTTTGCACTTCTTATTTATTTTGTTATGCAATTTATTTATATGCTGCTCTTTGAACATGTCCAGTGTGTTTATTGCATGGTACAACAATGTAAGATACCCCCTGAGTTTTTGGACAGTGTTGATGTTGACCGAGTCCGTCCGCGGACATGTGCACGGTCCGCGGACATCCCAAACACTAGCATGGGACAGGGGGTTCAGTATGTTGTATGGTATATCTATATAAACTAAGGGCATTCTAGTAAAAACCTATCAAATTCATAATATCTATATCTATATTTAGTGAAAAAAACTTTGTTAAAAGGATGTTATGGTTAAATTACACTAGTAAAAACCTATGAAATTCAGTGAAAAAATGTTGTTAAAGGGACGTTAGGGTTAAGTAGCTACTAAAAACCTATGAAATTCAGTAAAGAAACTTTGTTAAAAATGATTGCTGTAGTTCAGGCCTGCTTCTTCCCCTATATATGTACATCATAAAATGCAATTAAATTGTAAGGAAAGTAGTGCAGGAACATGTGAGAATCGCAACATCTATAAATGTAATACCTTTTGAATGTTAAGTTTCTGACTGTCAGTAAATTACCCACCTGGCCTAGATATGGCAGTGAACAAAAAAGAAGGGGCTAGACATGTGATGTCATCAATGATATTTGTGATGTCATCTTTGATGTCCTAGGTGTTGGTCTTAGCAGTGCACGGTGGTGGCGCGAGTTTTGGTTGCTTAGCTTACCATAACTTGCGAATTTCTGGGTTTTTTCGATTTTACTTGTAACCATAACGTCCTTTTAACCACGTTTTTTCACTGAATATATATATATATATACACATATATATATATATATATATATAGTCTGCGAGGATAGTTCACAACAACCTCATCACTTCTATCGCCACAGTCTACTTCTACCTGTTGGTGTGCCCAGGTATAGGTGGTTCCTTCCCACCAATGTGCTGCTTACAATGCCCTAACATCTTTGAGTTTTCTAAATTGTCCCAATAAGTCTACTGGGGGATGCTTGTCTTCACTGTCCATTTACCTTTCAATTCCTAAGCTTATAATGAGGAATTCTTGATAAGTCTCTATTCCTCTAGAGCTTTTGGATTGTTGGTAAGTGTGCTGGTGGTGCAGTGACTGCGAGGCCCTTCTGTTTATGCACATGAGATGCGAGGACCCAAGTCGGTATGTCTTTACATTTCATAGAAGTGTATGATGTAAGTAGGACCATATATGGTCCTTTACAGCGGATAATTTCGGGTATGGGCACTCGCATAGATCAGGTCCCCAGGCTATATATCATGGATCGGTTTATCTGGTTGCTCTCAGAAGGTGGAGGGGACCTGAGAATGAAGAGACTGGACGTCAAGGAAATAAACAAATGCAGCATACTGTCATCACACGATGGAAGTGATGAAAAAGCTCCTGCTACTGCAGGTAAACGGATAAGGGTGTGCATAATGATTTAATGAGAAAGGCCAGTGGTTCTGTTAATGGAGACCTGCATGTACATTTACGCAATGGGCAGAGCTTGGAACTAATTTAATTGTGTGTCTGTGCAGATCTTTGTCAATTTGCACTTAAGATTTGGATTGCGTCTCTCCACTCGGCCACTTGCTTGTGGGGGCTGTATGCTGTGTGCAATTTGTGTTCCATTGATAAGGCTTTGCAAACAAGAGACATTAAAGTATGGACTCCTGTCGCTATCTATAGAGAGGGGGATGCCCCATCTTAGTATGACATCTTGCTACAAGCACTTAGCTACTGTCTGAGCATCATCCCTCTTGCAGGGATACCCTTCGACCCAATCACTGACTATGTCAAACACCACAAGGAGGTAGGTACACAAGTTACCAGATGGTGAGATGTTTCATTGTTTCTGGTGCAAAAGAGGCGGCTATGTGCTTACCTGACTCATCTCCTGTGAAGGACTACACAGCCCAAGTGGCAGCCTGAGAACTGTGGGGTGGGTCAGCTCAAGGAGCTGCATTAAAATCAGGAGAGGGACGCTGAAGCGGTGCAACAGCGATGCGCATTGACGTCGTGCTGGGAGACCGGTAGTGGCAAGGAGTCTGTGACGAATCCCAGGGTATTGCCATTGCTCACATCAGGGGAACCCCTTCAAATGGGGCCATGGAGTTGAGGCTGCTACCCGATAGTGCCCTGGGGGTGGTACTTAGCGGGTGGATCTCATTGGGAGGGAAGCCCTGCATGGGACCAGTGATGATTATCTAGGGGGAGCGCAGTATACACCCCCCCATTTCTGTCCCCTCTTTCCTCTCACTCCACTCAGTCCACTGTGGTCCCTGCCACTTCTGTATATCTCTGTAGGCTAGAAGACCCCATCTAGAAGAGTGAGGTTTATCCAGATGGAGTGCATACAACCACTGACACGAAGAACAGGCAAGGGGGCAAAAGCCCACTGCGGAACCAACATATGCAGAAGGATATCTCCTTCCAATAAAAAGGGAAGAAGGACTGTGTACCTTGTCAGATCCTCCGTGGAAGAACCGAGAGCTGGCTGGAGGCTAGCTGCAGAGAAAAGGAAAGGCTGACAGAGCCTCGCCAAACACATGCTGTGTTCCCCCATGTCCAGGCTGGAGAATTGGAAGGGGAAGACTGGGAGTCGGACCATCCAGTCAGGCCGAGAAGACCACGCTGAGAGAGGCCAGACCTGGGAAGGTTGGGAGGACACGCAGAGATCGCTGGAAAATGTGCAGAAACCTACGTCAGCAAGAAGCAGTTCCGCGAAGCCGCCCTAGCAAACCGGTAACACCACAAAAGGTACTTGGGTTACCATAGCGGGTGGTGGAGATACAAGAGAACAAAGGAGGTGGTTGGGGAAGGCGAAGAGCCCCATCTATCTCGTACCAGTACTTGGAGGGTGGGGCGAAGAGACGGTCATATAAGAGAGAAGAACAAGTTACTTCTTACCTTGTAACGTTCTTTCGACGGGATGTTCCTCCGACGTATTCCTCATCTTAGATATCTCCTTCCAGCTCTGCTGGCCTCGGAAAATGTTTTCTCTCTAGAGGGCGCTGCGCATCGACGTCCTCCGAGTCGATGTCCCTCGACAGCCGCCGTATCGACGTCGACGTCATCCTGCCTATAAAGGCCGCGCGCAGCGTCCGTTGCTCAGTTCCGTTTTGTAGCCCACAATAATACTTTCTGGACTAAACTAATCACCCTGAAGGAGCGTAAGCTGCAACAACAAGGGAAGTAGAACTGCGGGGATGGATGGGAGGGTCGATGAGGAATACGTCGGAGGAACATCACGTCGAAAGAACGTTACAAGGTAAGAAGTAACTTGTTCTTCGAAGGGATTGTGTCCTCCGACGTATTCCTCATCTTAGATAGGCTCCCATAGCAGTATTCTATTATCGGAGGAGGGAGTACTGACTTCACGCTGTCTTCTATTGATGAATAGAATGCAGTACAGCCCTTCCAAACCTAGTCTCTTGACTGGAGGAGGAATCCAAATTGTAAAAACGTGTAAAGGTATGGACAGACGACCATGTAGCGGCCGCACATATGTCTTTAACCGGCACGCCTCTTTTGAGGGCCGATGAAGCTGCAATACCTCTGGTCGAATGAGCCCTAAGGTTTTGAGGGGGCTCTTTCCCTGCCAGTTTATAACATTCCAGAATGGCTAGAATGATCCATCTGGAAATGGTCTGCTTAGTTATTGGTAACCCCAGCTTGTGACCTGCGTAACCTACAAACAGCTGGTCTGCCTGTCTTATCCTGGCTAGTCTACTGATGTAAAAACTTAAAGCCCTCGTAGGGTCTAGCCTGTGTAACCTCTCTTCCTCTTTCCCCGGGTGAGGAGGAGGATAGAAAGATGGTAGGGTAATCTTCTGAGTGATATGGAATTCAGAAACCACCTTTGGGAGGAAATTAGGCTTCACTTGCAGGACAACTTTGTCTTTGTGAAATATTGTGTGAGGGGGTTTACAAGAAAGAGCTTGTAATTCGCTCACCCTTCTAGCAGATGTAAGTGCTATTAATAAAACAGTTTTAAGGGTAAGGAATCTTAACGAACAAGAATGGAGAGGTTCGAAAGGTGTACCCATCAGGAAAGTTAGTACTAAGTTTAAATCCTATAGGGGAACTTGGAATGGTCTTGGGGGATAAACATTGGTTAACCCCTTTAGAAACTGTATTACCAAGGGTAATTTGAAATAGGATGGTTCTTCTGCAGTACGCTTAAAGATGGATAGCGCTGCTAGATAGCCCTTAATGGTGCCAACTTGAAGGCCTGAATTTGCCAAATATAGTAGGAAGGACAAAACCATTGGTGTACCACATGAAAAAGGGTCGATATTCTGTTCTCTACACCAGCTGCAAAATCTGTTCCAACGGCAGCGGTATAAAGACTTTGTTGCTGGCCTCCTTGCCGAAAGCAACACCTCCATAACATCATCAGGGAGGTCCCAATCCTTGTACCTCAGCCTTTCAGAAGCCAAGCGTGAAGGTTGAGGGTTTTGAGGTCTGGATGGAGAACCTGACCTCCCTTCTGTGAGAGTAGGTTCTCTCTGAGTGGAAGTCGAATTGGAGGGCAGATGGACAAGTCTAGAAGGTCTGGGTACCACGTTCTCCTGGCCCAATCCGGGGCAATTAGGATCATGGTTCGCCGGAATCTTCTCAACCTCCTGATCATTTGAGGAATGACAGGGACCGGTGGGAACACGTACAGAAGCGGAAACTCCCAGTCCACTATGAATGCGTCTCCCAGAGCTCCTCTCGGGGGAAATTCCCTTGAGCAGAACAGGTCGCATTTCCTGTTTAGGCTGGTGGCGAACAGATCTACCTGAGGGGTTCCCCAAAGGGCGAAGATCTCTTGAAGGACTTCCTGAGCTAGCTCCCACTCGTGGGAGACTGTGTTCTGCCTGCTCAGAGCGTCCGCTGTCAAGTTCTTCTCTCCAGCTAGGTGAACTGCCGATAGAGAGATTCCTTCTTGGATTGCCCAAAACCAGAGCTGCATCGCCTCTCTGCACAGGGGTAGTGATCCTACGCCTCCTCTTTTGTTGAGGTAATGCATGGCCACTGTGTTGTCCGTCATTATCAGGACGTTCTTCCCTTGTACAGCTGGCAGGAACGCCTTCAGCGCAAGTCTGATGGCTCTCAGCTCTAACAGGTTGATGTGTAGTCTGGACTCCGATGGAGACCAACGACCGCTGATGGTCAAGTCGTTGGCTTGGGCTCCCCACCCCGTGAGTGAGGCATCCGTGACTACTGTTATCTCCGGCCAGGGTTGCCAAAACTGTTCTCCTTTCAGAATGTTCTCCTGACAGGCCCACCACTGAAGGTCTCGAGCCACCCTGCCGGGAACCTGAAGATGATCTGTCATTCTCCCTGAGAATTGTGACCACTGAGTCCTCAGTGCCCACTGGAGGGATCTCATTCTCTGGCGAGCCTCTGGCACTAGGAAAATGCAGGATGCCATGAGGCCTAGCAACCTCAAAAAGTCGAAGGCTGGGAGACGTTGGGCATGTTGGAACTTGGTAACCATCTGTAGAATATCTTGAGCCCTCACCTCTGGTGGCGAGGCTTTTCCCAGGGAAGTGTCCAGGATCGCTCCCATGAACTGGAGTCTCTGCGATGGTATCATTTGTGACTTCTTTAAATTGAGGGAGAAGCCCAGTCTGTGAAGGAAGTGGCACACGTGATTTAGCTGGATCTGAGCTTGTTCCGGAGAAACAGCCCTGATCAACCAATCGTCCAGGTAGGGGTAGACGTGAATCCCTTCCCTCCTTAGACTTGCAGCCACTACCGACATTAACTTGGTGAAGACCCTCGGGGCGGAGGTCAGCCCAAATGGCAGCACTCGAAATTGATAGTGAGAGTTGCCAATTGCGAACCTCAGGTATTTCCTGTGTTTGAGATGGATAGGCACATAGAAATAAGCGTCCTGAAGGTCCAGAGATACCAACAAGTCCTGGAACTGAAGGGCCTGGAGGATCTGAGAAAGAGTGACCATCTTGAATTTGTCTTTTCTGAGGAATTTGTTCAATTCTCGCAAGTCCAAGATGGGTCTCAGTCCTCCGTCTTTCTTTGGAATGAGAAAGTAAGGGGAGTACCAGCCCTTGTTCCTCTCCGCTACAGGTACCGGTTCTATGGCACCTTTCTCTAGCAGGTCCAAAATTTCCTGCAAGAGGAGCGGATCTGGAGCTTTCTGAGAGCTGATCCCCGGTGGATGACTCTGAGGTATACGTAGGAAAGGCAGGCAGTAACCTTGGGCAACTGTTTCCAATGCCCAAGCATCTGACGTGATAGCCTGCCATACCGCCAGATGTTGAGTCAACCTGCCTCCTACAGGTGTCCTGTGAGGGAAGTCCTCAGAGTGGTTTTGGGGCGGCTGATGCAGATGCCGATGGTAAAGAGGCACCTGCTGTTGCTGCGGCTTTTGAATATCTATCCCGTCCACCTCGGGTAGTTCTTCTTTGTCCCCTTTGAGCCGGTCGTCCTCTACCTCTTCCGAATGCGGAGTAGAAGCGAAAGGACTTGCCCCTCGCAGAGGTTCCTGTGGGACGAAAAGGAGTCTGACGGATTGCAGCTCCTAGGGATTTTGCTGCTGCTTTTGAAGTTTGCAGTTTCTCTAAACTGTCATCCGCCTTTTTCCCGAACAAAGAAGAGCCATCGAATGGCATGTTCAAGAGCCTGGCTTGCACATCTGGGGCAAAACCAGACTTTCTCAACCAAGCGAATCTCCTGGTTGATGTACTTGCCGCCATTGCTCTGCTGATACTGTCAGCCGAATCAATGCCCGTCTGGAGGGATTCGCACATAGCGTCTTTACCGTCCTGTATAATATTCAGGAACGCATCCCTTTCTTCTCCCTCCGGGATGCAGTCAGCCGCTGTAGAAGCACACTCCCAAAGTGTATGGCTGAACCTAGCAAGGGTGCAAGTAGCATTAACAGATTTTAACGCCATGCTACATGCTGAAAAGACTTTCTTTGCCATAGCATCATATTTTTTATCGTCCCTGTCCTGTGGGACGGTAGGATAAGCCGTCTTGACATCGGTAGAGGATGCTGCCGGTACCACCAGACTTTCTGGGGATGGGTGTTTAGACAAAAACTCCGGGTCTGTAGAAGATACCCTGTAGACAGTTTTTTATTTACTGCTGGTACTACATCTGGGGTTTCCCAGTTTGTCATGATCTTCCTCTGAAGAGCTTTATGAAAAGGCACCACAGGATCCTCCTGTGGGCCTTTGTCAAGAATATCCGTGAGGTCATCTTGTTGGAAAGATTGTGAAGGTGCAGACCACCCCATGAACTCTGTGATCCTGGCCATTAAGGCTCTATAGGGGGTTTCAGCATGCTCCCCCGGGTCTGGCCTAGCAAACTCCACCTCAGGGGAAGTGTCTAACCCACTTGCCTCATGTAAGGAATCATGAAGATCCTTTAACCTGCGTTCTTCAGAGGAAAATTCCTCTCTAATTGGGGTTACAGGTCCCTGCAACTCAAATGTGTCTTCCTGTTCAGACAATTCACCCTCTTCCAAAATTGAGGACATAGTTCTCAATTGTTCTGAACTCATAAAAGGAGTAAATCCCATTTCCAAGGCAGAGGGTGCCGAACTTGTCATTATCGGTCTCGAAAACGTCGATGTCGTCGACGGCTTCGAGCGTGGCGTCGAAAACAAAGGCGGAGGCCTCGAAGACCTCGACAGAATTGGAATTCTACTCGACAATCTCGAAGCCATCGACGTCGAGGACCTGGGGATAGTCACTGGGTGTGTCGTAACCATGACTTTTCTTGGCGTCGACGCCGGTGTCGAAGCTGGCGTCGAGTCAACAGACCCGTGTGTCGAAGGTCCCTTCGACAACGGCGTCAAAGACATCGACCTCGGCGTCGACGGAACCCTTGTCGACGGCGTCGACGGAACCTTCGAGGAAGGTTTGGAGGTCATAGTTCTACTCGAGGGTTCGAGACGCGTTCGAGAGGTTTCCTTCGCCGGGTACTGCGACTCGCAGCGTTTTTGACCTTCGGGTCTTTCGACCAGAGCATCGCTCTGGCAGTCTTCGAGGGGGTCGAGGCTGCTTTCTCGAAGACGCTCATCATATTTTTGCGGAATTCCTCCCATTCAGCCCGGGAACTATGTTTCGTGGGGCAAGGGATTCTTTTTGGCGAAACAGAGGAAGAGGAAGACGGAGAAGGGGATCTTCGACGTCTCCTCTTCGAGTGCTTCGATCTCGAGGAGTGATGAGACCCACTCCGAGACCTGGAGCGCGAATGGTGACGAGGAGACGAGTGTCTCGACTTCGTCGACGAAGAAGAAGCTTTAAAAGTCTTACCTTTCTCCAGCTTCCCCCTACGCTCCTTCAGGGCCTTAGCTGTCATGGACATACAGTCCTTGCATTCCGAACAATGGTGTTCAGCTCCCAAACACCACAGACAAACTCTGTAAGGGTCAGTCAACGACATCTTTTTCCCACAATCTCGGCATTTTTTGAAGCCGGATCGAGGAGTTGTCGGTTCCGACGAGGAAGCCATCGAGTACGGATCGAATGACTCGAGGTAAATAGGATTAATCTGACTAAGAACTGAGCAACGGTATTCCGAGGCACTGAGTAAGCGCGGAAAAACGGAACTGAGCAACGGACGCTGCGCGCGGCCTTTATAGGCAGGATGACGTCGAAGTCGATACGGCGGCTGTCGAGGGACATCGACTCGGAGGACGTCGACGCGCAGCGCCCTCTAGAGAGAAAATTTTTTCCGAGGCCAGCAGAGCTGGAAGGAGATATCTAAGATGAGGAATACGTCGGAGGACACAATCCCTTCGAAAGAGAGGTGCAAAAAGTACAGATAAGGGGTCAAGGACGCATGGCCAAAAGAAGAGACATTTTCTGGAATACTAAAGTCTGACAGGATAGTGAACCAGATTTAGTGCTACATTTGTGAACTGGAGAAAGAATAGGGGAAGAGACTCCCCCTGATATTTGGAAACTGTGCTTTTTTGAAGTAAGAAGACCTACAGTCAAGTCTGGCAGAATAGTGACCCAGTCTTGATGTTACATTTGTGAAAGGACAGGGGAAGAGAACCCCCGCCCCCTCCCTCCGGCTGATACTTGGAAACTGTGTTTTGTTTTTATTAAAAGAGACTGGGAAAGAAAAGAAGAGGGGAGGCAATTAACCGTTAATCTTGTTGTGTTTTTGTCTGCGTGTGGAGGACCATCCGACAGCAAGAACTTTTGAATTAAAGAACCACTTGTGTCTTCTCATCAAGAACTGAACACTTGAGTTGACATCCAGAACGAGAGAAGCCTCCTTCTGGATCAAGAAGAAACACGTTTTTTTCCTTAGGTAATCTATAATGCAAGGGACGGAAATAGGTGTGGACACAGGACGGTGGACATTTTACTTTACTGGCCAACCTGATGGAGTCCTTAGACATTTTGTTGCGGTACGGCAACCTCTCGTAGAAGCAGGGTAAGTTAGATTTTCCTTTCCTTTACTTTTATATGTAAATAAGTCTTTGCCAACAAACATTCCACCACTGTGTCAGACTCTTACTTCTGCACCCTTACAAGTGTGATGAACGAAATGCCCTCCACATACGGCACAATCGGGGGTAAATCCTAATCCCCCGACAGGCCTTCCTGTGATGGGTATCACCCACTCCTATAATCTGAGACCTCTAATTAAAGATCCTATTAATCACTTAATGATGTCAGTAGGCAAAATGATAACATAGAAAATTACAAAAGTGTTTCCGACTAGCACGCAATCTACACCTGCTCTTAGTATTGCTGAACAGATAAGTGCTTCTATTTGTGTGCCGCCAACGATCTCTGTCTAAATGCCAACAAGACTGAGATCCTCCTCATTGGTACACCTTCACCATCCTTTCCCCTCACCCTCTGGCCGGCCTCCCTTGGCCCTCCTCCTACCCCTACCTGCAAGGCCAAGAACCTTGGGATCATCTTTGACTCAACACTTTCCTTCTCCTCACACATCTCTGACATCTCTAAAAAGTCAAACTTCTTATTGCACATCCTTAGAGGTACTCTGCCTTTCCTCTCCTTCCCTCAGAAGCTTACTGTCTCCCAAGCTCTGGTTCTCTCTAGGTTGGACTACTGTAACAGCCTCTTTCTAAATCTACCTGCCTCCACACTTCGCCCTTTACAACTAATCCAGAACAGGACTGCAAGACATGTCCTAGGCCTCAAGCCCTGCGATCGTATCTCTCCAGCTCTGAAATCCCTTCATTGGCTCCAGGGTTGATGCAAGGATTAAATTTAAAACCCTCTGCATTGTCCACAAGGCCTTCTGGGGCCGGGGGCCAAAATACCTTCAAATATCCCTCTGTAAATACCTCCCCTCTCGAGCCCTTCGTTTCTCTATTTCTAACTCCCTCAGGGTAAGTCGTTTTTCGAAGAAACAAGCGGGGAGGGGGGTAGATCTCTGTCTTCGGCTGGGGCCTTCCTTTGGAACAGCCTCCCTGCCACCTTGAAACTTGAGGAGAACCATCTCTGGTTCCGGAAGCACCTCAATACCTTCCTCTTCGCTTCTGCCTTTGCCCCTTTTCTCCCCTGCTGATTCTGTTTTCTCTCTCGGTACCGTGCACCTGGCCACCCTCTGTCCTTAAGGCCCAGGTACCTGCTCAGCCTGCCACCCTCCTGCATTGCCTCCGAGGCCACCCCTTGCACTTGGGTCTGTGTCTGTACCCATACAGTCCCCCACCCATTTCTCTTCTGCACTTATCAGATATACCCTATCTGCTTAACCTAGCACTTGCCACTTGCTGGCTGCACCACCAGTTATTTATTTATTTATTCTGTTCTCTCCTCCATTCTGCACTTTGCACCTCTCCCCGTTCCATGCACTTTACCCCTTTTCCCTTTGCCATGCACGCTCTTAATGTCACTGGGCCTAGTAAGATTGTAGTTTTTGTTCGCCCCTGTTCCTCTCCCTTTGCCTGGTCGCGCTCTAAAACACTTGTGTATGAGCGCGTTATAAATAAAATATCATTTAATGTAATTTCTATTGCCCATCTTGGAACCAAGCTAAAGCAATCCATCGTCTTGACCCTGAAAACTGACTTTGAAGAGTCTGCATGTATCCCGCCTACTCTGCAAATAGAGCTGGCACCTTTGGGATCCCCTCATAAAAGAGGGGGGCCAATAATGCACCAGAGCCATCACTGACCTCGGCATAGGATGCAGCAGGAAAACATCCAGATTCATAAGGAGGTAGCTGAAGATATCGAATGTAGCACTCTAACTACCCCAGAGCGACCATTAATGAATTCAACGCTATGTGAAGGAGGAAGAGCTAGCCCTTCTACTGAAAAAGGCAGGTGAACCTTCACCAATTCTAGATTGGCTACACAGACAAATCAGGATGTGATAAGACAAAGTGGAGGCTCATAGGAGCCTGCTGGAACACTCTTTAGGGTCCAAGATCTTGGAGCATGAACATAGGCAAGCCAACGACTCTCATTCCTCTACCCTTAAATTACAAGCACTTGATTTCTTACCTCATTAGTAGAGCACAGCAAGAACTCACTGACAATTTGAAATGACCATTCAAAGTATTGCAGGCCATTTGTAAACACTTAGGCATAAAGGCACTGATTACCAATGTGGCATGTAATATATCAGAAGTCATAATTACGGTCGAAGAGTATGGGCCATTGGTGGAAAAATGAATCCCTACTAGAGAAGATGAAATATGGTTGGCTGGTTTGCAAGCAAAATCTGCATCCATTCACCTAGAAGAACAAACTGACCATGAAGAGGAGGCAGAAGATTGCTGGATAATTGACTTTGACAAGCCCATGAAAATAAAGAAACACATGAGGTATAAGGCTAGAATAGCAAAAAACGTGAACAAAATAATTGGTACCATCAATGTAGAGACCACAAGCCCAAAACCTTTACAAAGCACCAGGGGCAAGAAACCCTTAAATATGAGCAGATCATCAAGATCCAAGGTTCAGCAAGTGGAGGATAATGAGCAAATAGTAACTAGTAAAAAAGTAGTCTACACCAGGGAACTAGTGCTCATTTGTTCAAACCAAAGGGTGACCAGTCCCGTAAATAGGCAGGAGAATCACAGCAAAGACAGCTCCAATACTCTCTCCAAACAAGACTCCATTTAGCAGGGGAAAGAAAGCAGAATAAGCTGGGGCCAGCAAAGCCATCTGCCCTGATATTTGAAGTTACTTAGTGAATGGAACCGCACCAACAAAGGTAAATAAGGGGCAAGTAGAGGAACATGAAAGGGACTCAACTAATTTTAAGGACACCAAGTCTTTATTTATTGAACTGGATGACTTGATTCAAGATGTTAATACAAGGCATTGCCTGAATGACCTCTGGGAGGTCTCTATATCCCAGGACTTTCAAATTGTAGCAATATTGAGGAAAAGGGTCTAGGAAGTGTGGGGAAAGATGGCAGCATTGTAGGTGTAAAAATCAAAGCTAGGTGGGACAGGGAATCGAGTTTAGAGTAGAGAGAGTGTGGGAAGCATGGAGAAAGAGGGCAGAGGTTTGATTGTGTTAACGAAAGCGTATCATGTGATAATGATGGCGCCAGAGTAAGGAGTAAAGAAAATGCATTAAGTGAGGTTGTTAAAATAGAGAACGTATTTTGTACACCTAGGCAATACACATTAAACAAAAGGGCGGCCTTGTATCTCCTTCCTATGATTCTACCTCTTTGACTCAGACTCAGGTGCTGTAAATGTGGTAAAACAGCCAGAAGAGGTAACCCGACCAATGGCGCAGGTACACTTCCGAGCTGAAGTCATAGCCTCCATGGTTATGACCCACTAATATTCCTTCAATAGACTAGGTTATGAGGTCAGTAGAGTCAAACTCGAAGATAAGAGTCAGTATAACCACATAAATAGAAAGGACACAAGAAACACAAGCAATTATACTAAAACACACCAACAGAAGCATTTGACGATAGTGATTACACAAGAAGGGACTAGAGATACCTACTTACATAAACCCAGGGTGGCGTTACATGAGAACACTGATAAAAGGGAGGATTGGACATGGTTAGCGGGAACGCTTCAACCACGCATTTTGCGTAGGCCTTCGCATAGAACCCTCAATACTTTCTTGGAATACCGGGGCCATGCCCACTATTCCGAGGAGGAGGGATTATTAGAGTTGATGGGGTGACATGCCATAGTAGCCCTTCAGGAAACTTGGGCCAAGGATTCGATCATGTTTGATGGTAAAAATACTATATATATGCAGGCTCAACATGGACCGAAGGGACGTCCTAAGGGTTGTAAGGAAGGCATAGTATCAAACAGCGAAGACGGACATAAGTGATCACAGTTCAACAGTTCAAGTGTGATTATTGAACTTTAAATGGGTTGGTTGAATGCCTATCTAAACCTAAATCTATGGATGGGGCAAGCTACGACCATCAAATAATAACGCAGTCCTAGTGGAGTCTGTCAAAATAAAAGGGCCTATACTAATAAACCTATTGCCATTCCTTACTTCTAAATACAGAATGGTGTGGGATAACAATGTATTCAAAAGAAAAGTGTTCAAGAAATTATATTTCAGGATAGTTGATCAATTGCCTTCCCTTCCCCACGTTTTCAACTTGGGGCAAGGCGGCACATGCAGGCTTCGCACACACTCTGGCTTCTTGGTCACAAGGTAACAGTTCAACACATAGGCATCAGGGCCTTCCGCCAAAGTCTCTCTCCGAATGAAAGTCTCTTATTGCAGAGGGCCTGAGGTAATAAACAAAACACAAATGTTCCTTTCCTTTGTCAGGGTTCTCACATTCATAAATTCAAGATTGGTCTCCCTCCTTCCGGCTCGGACAATGGATCCCCTTCCTCTGGGCTCGGATCATTTTCCACAATGTTCACAATTTGGTCTCCCTCATCTGGGCCCGGACCATGAATCCCCTTCCTCTGGGCTCAGATCCCTTTTCCACAATGTTCACAATTTGGTCTCCCTCAACTGGGCTCAGACCACAGATCCCCCTCGTCCGGGCTCAGATCCTCTTGATATTCTAATTGAAGACTTTCAAATGTGTGATGGGTTTTGCTTAAACCGACGCAGGACCACTTCGTTTATCTTCTCTGGATACCATACAGAGACCTTTGATTGAGCACATTCACAGTGCCGGACCACTCTGTCAACGGTATTGTATCCTTCCCGCTTAAGTTCAAACATTCACCAGCAATTTGGCTTTACTGGCGTCTTTCATCACACGTGTTTAACAATGTTCGTTCGTTTTACAGTGTTGCCGCTTGCAACCTTGACTTCAACAAAGACCGGTCTGGCATCGGTCCCCCCAGCTCACTGGCTGTGTTGTTCTCTGTCGTTTCTTTGTTCTTGGAGCCAAGGACGATACCAAGGTGTCTGCAGCACCTGCCTTGGTCAGTTACTTGGGAGGACCCTCGATATCTCTGACTCACAATGCAGGATTCTTCAAGCCTGGTATCCCGGTCTTATGCTTTCTGCCTTGAAGGGCTCTTGAAAGTAACAGCTTCCTGCCGAAAAGGTCAAGGCAATTGCCTTTCTCACGAACCTCTCGTGCCTTGCCATTTTTCTCCTCTCGTTCAGCTGCTGACTCGAAACTGCTGTACCTTCGTGTGCTTTGCCTCCCTCAGAGTGTGCTCTCGTGCTCCGCCTTTTATCCGTGTGGGGAAGTGTAATGAAATCAGGTGTGAGTGATTGTCGATAATTGCCTGACTTTGCCTGACCATAATATTGGGAAATGTCAGGTACACGGCTCGGGTGTGAGTCTGTTTTCTCTCAGAGTGCGCTGTGTGTGTAAAAGTGTTTGTGCAGGAAAAGGGAGGAGGGTTGAGTTTCTAAATTTCCCATAGAGTAGGATAGGGAAAAAGTGTTACAGGTAGAGGGATACCACTTCTCACCATCCGGTGTCCCACTCGCACTCCCCAAAGACCCCTCACCCAGGTGGTCCTCCACACTGTTCCACCGACAGGGTCTGGATCCAAAGTCGAATACTACCTGAAAGAGTGATCCGCGGAGACTGGCGGGAGAGACACCTTTGGGTTTCTCACAGGGTGGACTTATTACTGGTGTTGCTAACTTTTGGGATGTAGTTAAAATTGAAGTAGACAATGACCAAACCTTGGTGGGTAGTATTAGGGTGGAGTTTCTTCAAGGATCTTAAGAAGCTGTTACTTATTAACATCTATGATCCCCAAGGACTCCAACAGACCAAGGATCTGATGTAAACTATTAAAACCGTCATCAATCGAGAAAACTCTAAACTGCATGTTGCAGTCATTATAGTTGGGGACTTCAATGCAAAAATAGCTCTCCAGATGTTTCAGTCCACAATTCCCATGATATCTGGCTATTGACTATGCTGGTTAGGGTTGATGGGAGTTGTAGTCACATCTGGACAGCCGATGGTTGAAGCACCCTGCTCTAAGGGAACCTCCCATGTGGCAGGCCTTACAGTAGTGCATCGGGAAATCACAGTAACACAATCATGTAAATCCTCATCAGCCAGCACAGGTGCTCGTAACAGTGAGGCAACATTAAGAGGGCCAACACGCACCAATTTGATGGAAAGATCATTAAAGAGCGTTTCCTCATAACGCAGCAAACGCTGCTGTGTTAAGTGGGAATGTACAGCATTTGGGACCCTAACCGTCAAAGGTGATCTAAAACAATTGCAGTCACTTTCTTAGTCAGCAATACGGTTGTCGAAACTGCTCTCAAACAAGCTGGAAAACCCTGAGCCACTGTCTCCAGAGGTGTAGAAAAATAGGCAACAGGGCACAGGTTGCCCCCATGGTCCTGCATAAAGACACCAGACGCTACCTGTGAGCGTGCATGACAACACATAGTACAGTTTTAATTTTATCAACATTTCTTTTAACACTGGTGTCCAGACAATCTCGTTCATGGTGTCCCCCTTACATGTACCCTGCAGATTCTTTGCCAGGATTGTGTAATCCATACATTGCCGCCAATACCATTGGAACCCCAAAAATGATCAGCTTTTGTGTGTGGTGGGGGCATGGTCATTATTACATTTACTCTTGATGGATCTAATGCCCGGTGACCAGGCGTTAAGTTGTGTCCTGCCTATTTCAATTCAATTTTACACAACTGCATTTTGGATGGTGCCACCTTATGGCTTGACTTCGCCATATTACCCAACAAATAATGAACATCTCTTTGTGCTGCAGCTTGTTCAGGGGAGCAAAGTAGTAGGTCATCAACATGCTGAATGTGAGTTTAGTCTCCCGGAAAATGAAGAGATTTTGTGTCAGCATGCAATATTCTGGAAAGGATGGTATGGGAATGTATGAATCCCTCAGGAAGGCCCGTCCAGGTCATTTGGCAATTTTGTTATTCCCCTCCTCCCTCGGAAGGAGAAGGCAAAATGGAACTGAGATTGAGGTGCAACCAGTACTGAGAAAAATGCAGAGCAGAAATCAACTACACTGTAAAGCGTGGTGTCCGAGGGAATTGCTGAGAGAATTGTGTGGGGGTTGGGTACCACGGGGGGCCATAGGGGCCACAATTTAATTAATTCTTCTGAAGTCCTGCACAAGTCTCCATTTTACCTCCAGTGATACCCCACTTTTTCTTCTGGAAAAAACGGTGTGTTACAGTAAGAAATAGTATACACAAGTATCCCTTGGGTCAACAGGTCATTATGAGTTCAAAACCCTATATTGCTTATGGTGTAAGGGGATACAGTTTGACTTCAGAGAATGTGACACTTTTTTCTTTCAAAGGTATGACTACTGGTTCACAGAAAGTGATGAGCCCGACATCATCTGAGCCGGTTGCCCATAACTGTTCTGAAACGTTTGGGAAGTTGAGAGCACTTCCGTTTGTTTTGCTAATGTATAGGCTTCTTTTGCCATAGAGCGATCTAATGCCAACACAGGATGTAGAGGTTGGTGTGTGTATGAGCCTTGCGGTCTACAATAAATGTTTGCACACCTGGTGCTGAGGCAGTCCACACCCAGATCATCTATAGGAGTGGTTGGGCTGAGCAGGAATACCTGCATCATGGTGAAGGGCCCCAGGGTTAACTCAGTTGGTTGGTTAAAGGTAGACGTGTTGTGATTCCATTCTCATTGTCATTATGGCTTTCCCAGAACATGGTTATAACAGGTCAATCCCTTAATATTTTGTTAACAAGGAGCTTGTGTGAAACCAGGGATTTATTATATCGTAGCACAACAAGTGTCACAAGCTACCCCCTCTATTCTTTAATAATGCAACATATGAATCACCATGCAGCCAGATATTCAATAACTGCATACGTGTCCCCAACTCATGTGTGAAAATATAAAAAACACAATTTTTCATTTAGCTAAGACATATATATATATATACACACACACTTCTTATAGCAACTCATCTAATAAAATAACGCACAGGACATACATATTCAACAATTTAAAGTGCAATAGAACATGGCAAGACAACATTTTGGGCTTCAAGGGTATTTCGTGAAGCTCCTGTATCTACTAGTTGTGTGTGACGCCCCTGTATTTTAGCTAACACCAATGGGTTGGTCATATCTAACCTAAAGATGAGCACTATGATGCATTGCTCTGAGGCTTCCTTAGTATGAGAAATCTGAGTGTCCTGTGTGATAAGGGTTTGCTGTTGGTTCAATTGACTTGCCTACTGTTCTGACTTCATTTGCATATTGTTATTTAGGGGTCCTTCCTCTTGTGGTGGCTTAGGGCACCAGGGTGTCTGTTGGGCCTCTCTAGTCCACCCATATACATTTGGCGGGACCTGTGGCATATGTGGTGTAAACCCACTGGGGCACTCTGTCTTCCAATGGCCAGATCCTTGCAGTAATGGTATTGGGAGCCCTGTGGGGAGCTGAATGGGGCAACATTTTTCTGGGGCCTGCTGGGCTCCTTCCCCTTGCTCCATGTGACAAAATATCATTCTAGGGCCACACACTATACAGCTTTCAGGACATAGTCCCATGATGTTAAAAAAATGCTGTTTAGATGGATTACGAACAAGCTCAAGACTGACAGACGCAGGTGGGCTTTCCCTCTGGTTTACTAATCTCCCGGAATAATGAGACTCATCATGCCATGCAAACAAAAGAAAGCCAGCATATTCAGAATCAACTTTCAGAATGTAGGTTCTCCAGAACCCTGAGATGGAAAGAAGAAAAATCTTGTGCGAGGGCCATCAGGTCTACATTAAAGAGGACTGGGGCTAGGAGATTGTGACCATTATAGCAAATGGGGTTGATTCTTATTAAAAGACCTTTTTTTTTCTTTGTTTATTTTTGGTCAACACACAGGAGCATCATACATTACAGACAATTAAATCTTTGCAACTTATTAAGCCATCTATTCACATTCCCTTACGCTTTCCCTCCTCCCTTTTACCCCTCAATTATCGTATTAAAAGACATTTTAAGGAAATAATGGGAAACACCATTCAAAGATGGCAGACGCATCAGCAAAGGGACCATGAAGTAGTTTAGGGACTTCTGGTGTGATGTAAGAGATACTTGGACTAGAGAAAGGACTCAGACTTCTATGCTTGCCAACGTTTGGGTTTCCCATGTGGTTTCTGCAGATGTCTGGATTTTGGATATTTGTTTCCTGATCCTTGTTTTGTATACTGACTTTCCTTTTCTCTCTTAGCTTACATGTCAGTTTCCTCCCCACACTGCTCACCTCTGGCCTATTGCTACCTGCCTCCCACTTGCACTCCCATTCCGTATCTCCTGTCCTTGTGTTCTTTGGTCCGTTACCTTGGCAGCTTTCACTGTTACCTTTTGCCACCTGGTGGGTTGGGTCTTCCTTCAATTCTCTGCCCATTTATCAGGGTTATTCCACCACAGCTATGTAGGTTCTTTCCATGGAATCAATCTCCTCAAGCAAAAGATACCCCTTAACCCACCAACCTTTGGATTCTCTGCACTTACGTATTATGAGAGTCAGGCAGGCTTGGAGTGGGTGGTAGTCCTCTCCTGGGTAAGACCCCTCTTTACTTATGGTTACAGTATTTTCTCTGTGTTCGAGAAGCAGTTTTCTGACTATTCCTCTCATTAAAGGGATCCTGTGAAAAACTCAACCTTCCTTTGTTCCCCTTTATCCCTGCTTTGAGAGACATGTGTTCTTAGTCCCTGATAGGGAGTTCTACAGTGGCCTAGAAGGATTAGCACCTAGAGGAGCAGATTCTTTCATGTCATTCTCGGATCATGAAAAGCCCTGCAGACGGAGGCAACCAATCTTAACGGAGGGCAAGGCTTACATTGCGCCACTTTGGGATTTTGTTAAGCAAGACGTCCCGCAAGCTTTGTGTACCTGTTGGTTCTGTCGTCAAGGATGAGGTAGCCAGACTGACGGTTCTGATGATTTGGCAGAAAGTGTGATGCGAAGAACCAATGAAACGTCCCCAGGATGCGACTAGGGACTACTGGACCAACTCCACGCACCATGGGACAGCTCTCCCCAGATTATCGTGGCGCAGGAACAGTGCAAGCACTGACTTGGGAGGCCTACGGAAAGTTGTCCTGGATGGTGGAATTATGATCAGCAGCTGTAGTAGTTCTCCAGAAACTGCTTTATCGACAGATAGGTCTGAAGTTCTGAACTGGTATCCTAGTGTAGAGAGAAGCACAGCCAGAAAGCAAGAAAGACACAGGCTGAAGCAGACCAAGGCACAGCAGGAGAGCAAACATTGATTCAGACAGGAAGGCCAACAAACAGGGGAATGGGAGGAGATGGTCCATGCAGAAAGGAGAATAGGGAGCAAGAAACCAAGGCATCAAGAGGAAGGGGGCCCACCAGAAGGAAGGCAAGAAAAGGAGTGGCAATTCAAGAACTGCAGGAGCAAGGAACGGTTCGGGACAAAACCATGTAAAGACACAGAACCATGTCAGTACAGGAGGTTTAAGTAGAGACCGAACACAGGAACAAGGGCTGGACAGCAAGCCTCAGTTTCCATAGAAACCGATTTACTGCACATGCACGGAAACCGGGACATGGCTCCCAGCACATGCACAGCCCCAAAACCACGGCTGCCCCCATGGAACTTTGTGACCCCTTGGAGCGGATCGGAAACATATTTCACGGGGGGTACAGCCACCAAGATAAAGCCAGGGCAGCAGAGTCCCCAGAGAGCAGAAGAAAGCCAGCGCACAGAAGCCCATGTGGTAAGAGCCGGGCAGTCAGCAGAACCCCCAAGGGCGGGTGCCACAACAGATTTCTGCTTTCTCCATACATTGCTTTACCTCCCGAAACTGGTCATCGGTAGTACCTAGTAGTAATCAAACACCCCAAACACAAGGATTATCTCCCTAGCACCTACCTTACTATCTTCTGTGCCTTTGTAAGGAGGGGGTTCTATGATCTTGAGGTGAGTTGGTGCACTGATGCTTTCTATGTTGAGGAAAGACATGAAAGTAAATCTTTTGTGAAGCATTGATTAATCTCCAGAAAGCATGTAATTATAGATTTGCCATCCAGGCAATCGTAAAAAGTGAGGTGGGAAGGAGAAACAGTAGGGGATTAACTCTCTCTCCTAAAGAAGGGAGATCCCTAGAGATATTCCAACACTGCCCTTCCCTTCAACATATCTGAATAACTTATCTCACAGGTTAAGGCTAATCATTTTTAAAATTTGATATTGTTTATGGCATTGAGAAAAAGGAGATGAGGGGGAAGGAAATAGGGGTGATATTTATACGTCTTACTTCAAGCTTTGTTCTCATTGGTGATCTGTCTCTACACATATGTGCAAACGTATTAACGATTACTTATGAAGTTACCAGGCAGAGAAAGAGAGAACTGAGAACTGTTCTTAGAAATCTGAAATTGTCTTGTAAAACAGATATGGAATATAGTTCGGAGTCTAGGAGATTGAGGATTATGTGTAGAAGCTGTTCTCGCTGGAACAGATACCTACAGACTCAGCAGGATACTGAGCTGATGATGAACACCTTAACTCATAGTAACTCTCGCTGTTTTTAGGCATTAGTTAACAGCACAAAGTGCTCTCAAAACCAGGCACAAAGTAATTTCATCTCAGAAGCAGTCTGGTGTGACTACTTTGGGAATATGTATAAGGCAAAAGCAGGAATAGTCTTTCACTTTGAAAAGCGATTTGTTGATGCACTCCACAGGTTTTTTAACAGAAAAGGATTTGTGATAAACTTTAGGTAATTTTTAAAGGATTCAAGGTGCGGGGGAGGAAAAGTGGGCCTGGCACAGGTCCACTGATACGCTTTTGTAAGGAAAAAAAAGAGGATCCAAAAATGTGGAACCCTCCCGTCCCCTGCACACTGTTAGTAATCCGTAATAAGACGATTCACCAAATATATGTATTGAGTTAGTACTTTTCAATAACAATTAAAGATGTAAACAACATCATAGACATTCATTTGATAAAAAAAACTGTAATTTAATGTGTACAACAAATTGTTTTTCATTTGCTTATTAGATGCAAAAAACCAAGTACAAAAGGTCAACGGATTGTATGAATCAACTCATGTATGATGTTCGAACTGTGAGGCTGACGCGTTTCGAGATAACAATCTCTTCTTCTAGAGCCAAGATTGAACTGTAAAGAAATAATGGAGTTTTTTTTAAAAACAATTCCTCAACTGAATGCCTAACAATCAAGCATAAGCGATATCAAAAAGAAATTAGCACTGTCTAGCGCACAAGATCCTGTGGGGGTTCCGTGTCGAGGGATTATTATTCAAGCACATTCAATGGCGTGAGCGATAGTTGAGACCAGCATGCAATTCATAATACCTGACTAAAGCTCTACCTTTGACATTGAAACAAAATGGGACCTCCGTTGGACGAGGATTTAATTTTGGATCTTATTTAAAAATCTTCGGCCTCAAGGGTGTCTGGCCTAAATGGCCTAACAAAATAAATGTTTAAGTCTGATGCACGGCTCTGGTCCAGAACTGTCTTTGTTTAGAGAAATCCTTAATAAAAGAAGGATTCCAGCATCTTGGAGGACGGGGGTTGTCATAGCCATTTCTAAGAAGAGCTATTGTACAGATCCTGCAAATTATCGTCCGACCGCCCTTCTTGATGCAGATAGCAAAATTGTTCACCTGGCCCTTAATGCGAGAAGTAGAGAAATGTCATGACTCGCCATCTACGCCCTTTCTGGACTTCCTGGTCCATGAGGCACCGTACCGCTGGAGCCATACTCTTCTCAACATGGCCGGCGCATCAGCCACGCAGCGCTCTAGCATTTACGCCGGAGCCATGGATCCCTAGAAAAAGGACACGCCCCACAGCGCTCTGCGTCTCAACGCTCCTTTTCGAGTTCGCAGCTAGTGTGCTCACCGTTCCCTTTCCTTCCTCGTATCATTGTTCCGATACCATCCATATTTACCTTCCTTAATTCATGGATCTTTGAAGCGACCTACTGCCTTCTTCGAGGCCGTTCCGCTCATTCCTTCCTGGGTCCCCCTTCCCTTGGTCCCGCGCTCGCATCTCCATTGCTATACTTGCAAGTAGTGTTTCCCTTCCAGGTTCCGCGCTTACTCCCGGAAATTGACTGCTCTTACCATCCTGGAATCCGGCACTCTTCCTCTGAGTCTATTCTCGTTCCATGCTGGATACGGAGGACCACCGGCCTTACCGGTTCAAGTCCCGGACATCCCGGAGAATAGAGAAATCTACAAAGAAGAAAGCCACAAAGGACAAACAGGTAAGACCGGGGGTAGAGTGTGATAGTTTGAGACGCCACGAACTTGATACCGAACTCAATATGGAGGCTGCAGTCCAGGACCTAATGAGAGGAATGCAGGAATTAAAAACAGAGGTTCAAAACCTCAAAGCCGAAAATGCCGCGTTAAAACAACTCGTGCTTTCCCGGGATTCGGTGTTACAGGAAAGTGCTCTGGTCGGGGGCATAGTGGATAAGTATGATGGTTCCTCCAAAACACTGTGATCCTACCTCGATTCCTGTTTGGTGCATTTCACATTTAAACCCTACTATTTTTCCACGCCCCGAGCCAAGGTGGGGTTTATAATTGCTCATCTCTCAGGCAATGCCTTAGCCTGGGCAACTCCTTTGGTCAATGCTGCAGATCCACTCCTGGACAATTATGACGGGTTTGTGGAAGCCTTTAAAACCATGTTCGATAGTCCTGAACAGGTTTACAGTGCTCAGGAAAGGCTCCTAGAATTCCAGCAAGGGAGTCAAGACATGCCTTCTTATGTAACCTGCTTTAAGCATTTGGCTAAAGAGGCCGATTGGTCCCAGGAAGCAGGTTTTACCCTGTTTCGCAGAGGGCTAAATGATGAAATTAAGGACGAACTTGCCAGAGTAACCAGTCTGAATTCCTTCCAGGCTCTGATAGACTTGTCCCTCCAAATTGACTTTACAATCCAGGAAAGAAGGGCAGAAAAGAAAAAAAACAGAACAGCCTCTCCAAAGGTTTCCATGGAATATCCTAGCCCTAAGGAAGCAACCACATCGCACTCTCCTGATCCCGAGCCTATGCAACTGGGCTCCATACGGGGTCCAATATCTGCACAAGAAAGGATGTGTAGGATAAACACAGGACTCTGTATGTATTGTGCTTCTGATAAACATCTTGTACGGAATTGTCCTATCGCTCCACCCTGGCGTTCGGGAAACGCCAGCTCCCGATCTTGAGCGGAGCCCAGCTTCGGGAGAATGTTACTCGCTCTGCCTCTGCGCCTTCCTTAAATGACCCCTGATTGAATACCTTGGTGGTCCTGCAAACATCCTTATCTACCGCCAATAAGGAGACTCATTCCATCCTGGCCCTAGTGGACTGCGGTGCCATGGGAATCTTCTTGGACCATGAATGGGCCCTGAAACACAACATTCCCCGAGAAACTAAGGGAACAATCCAAGCTGTCGAAGGAATTGATGGAAAACCACTGTCTTCGGGAACCCATAACCCAGCAAACCACGGAACTCTTGCTCTCAATCAACAATCATCAGGAGACTCTTTGTTTTGACATCATCAAGGCAGCACACTACCCCATGGTTCTGGGAATGCCCTGGCTACATAAACACAACCCGTACATCAATTGGGCGGCCGGATCCTTATTTCTAGGCTCTGAATTCTGTATGTCCCATTGTTTACCCCAAAACATGGTACAGAACATGTCTATGGAACCCCAGATCCCCGAACGACCATGTATCTGTGTCTCCAATATTTCCCAAGTACCGGAAATTTACCAACAATACTCGGATGTATTTTCAACAGCTATCGTTCAATCACTACCATCCCATCGACCAGAAGATTGCGCTATCGACACAGAAGATCCTGCAGTGATACCATTCGGAAGAATGTTTATCCTTTCCGAGCCGGAAAAAAGGGCATTGTGGGAGTATCTGGACACCAATCTTGCCAATGGAACCATTCGACTTTCCAAATCTCCAACCGGTGCCCCTTTGTTTTTCGTGCCCAAGAAGGACACTAAGGAACTTCGACCCTGCCTGGACTATCGGGGACTTAACCAATGCACCCTTAAGGATCGTTACCCACTACCGCTCATATCCGACATAATGGAAGCAGTCCGGGGAGCTGTTATCTTTACTAAGCTTGACCTCTGAGGTGCCTACTATCTCATCTGGATAAGGGAAGGCTATGAGTGGAAAACCGCATTCAGGATCCCCTTTGGACATTTTGAATACCTGGTAATACCATTTGGTCTTGCAAATGCCCCTGCAATGTTTCAGCGATTCATGGACAGTGTCTTTTCGGAGATGTTGTTCCTCTTTGTCATTGTGTACTTGGACGACATATTGATTTATTCCAATGATTTCCAGCTACATCAGAAACATGTGACATCAGTCTTACAACGCCTACGAGAGAACAAACTCCTGGTCAAACCATAGAAATGCATATTCCACGGCCAAACAGTTCATTACCTCGGGTTCATTCTGAGTGCAAAGGGAATCGAAATGGATCCCTCCAAGGTTGAGTCTATCCTTTCTTGGCCAGCCCCTACAACAGTAAAACAGATTCAATCCTTCCTGGGACTTGCCAACTTTTACTGGAAATTCATTCCCACCTTCTCTGACACCGTACAGCCAATAGTCGCATTGTTGAAGAAAGACATTCCCTTCATTTGGTCCAACGCTCAAGAGGCGGCCTTCTAGGAGTTAAAACAGAGATTTACTCAAGGTCCCATCCTGGCTCAACCGGTTATCAATAAACCTTTCCTGGTGGAATGAGATGCCTCAGATCATGCAATAGGTGCTGTCCTAAAACAAGAATCCAAAGACAAAGCGGAACATCCCATCACCTATCTGTCTCGAACCTTAACTCCCAGTGAGACCCACTATTCCGTTCTGGAGAAAGAATTGCTTGCCATCGGCAAGCCTTTACTGAGTGGCGCCATTTACTCCTGGGTGCCAAATTTCCTGTTCAAGTGAGAACCGATCATAGAAATCTACAGATCCTACAATCTCTGGAATGCAGAAACAGTCGCCAAGCTCGTTAGGCTTATTTTTTCTCTCAGTATCAGTTTTGTATCCATCATGTCCCAGGAACTAACAACGTAATTGCCGATGCCTTATCCAGGCGCCCTGATTACGAGCAAATGGAGGCCCGCGTCTTTCCAAAAATGTTCCCTGACACAGTGTTCGTGGCCCAAGCAAACTCCTTATTGGAAAAGGTTCGAGCTGAAACACCATCTTCTGATCTTTGGAAGGATTACATCAGAAAAAACCAATGGTCCTTAGTCACGAAAGATGGTTTTCTCTTCAAAGATGAAAGACTGGCAGTACCCACGAACCAGTTGAGAACCAAGATCATAAACCCCTGTCATGATACCTTCCGTTCCGGGCATCGAGTTGTTACTGCTACCCTTCGTCATATTCAGAGACAATTCTGGTGGCCTCGCATGATTGATGGCGTAAGGGCATATGTCCAAACCTGCCCAGTCTGCAGTCAGAATAAGTCAGATAATAGGAAACCTGCTGGCCTTCTCCATCAACCCACGTTGCCAGATCATCCTTGGGAAGTAATTGCCACCGATTTCATAGTGGAATTGCCCCCTTCCAAAGGGTTTACCACCATAATGGTTACCATCGATCTATTCACCCACATGGCTCATTTTACCCCATTGTATAAGTTGCCTTCAGCCCAGGAAATGGCAGGTATATTTCTGAAGCACATCTTCAGACTACATGGCTCCTTTCCAAGATCATTTCAGACCGTGGTCCTCAATATATTTCACAATTCTGGAAACACCTACGCCACATACTGGGCATCCAACGTGCCTTGTCTTCTGGATACCACCCCCAGACTAATGGAATAACAGAGCGAGTAAATCAGACCTTAAAACAATACTTGCACTGTTTTTCAGCCAAGGTCCAGGATGATTGGTCGATCTTAATTCCAGTAGCTGAATTCACCTATAACAACTCTGATCATTCTGCTATTAAGACAAGCCCCTTCTTCTGCAGTCAAGGTTTCCATCAATCTGTTCTGCCAACAATCCTAACTCATTCCACCCCGGTTCCATCGGTCGATTCCTGGATTGAAAGACTGGTCATGACACACAGGGATGCTAAGGAACATTTAAAAAAGCCCAGAATGGATGTCAAAAGACATGCTGTTGCTAAACGGAGACCTGCTCCTGTCTATGGAATTGGTGACAAGGTCTAGTTGTCTTCTAAACTCCTGCCTCGACATCTACATCCTAATAAATTGGCCCCCAATTTCTATGGGCCATTTCCTATCAAAGAGGTCATCAATCAAGTGGCATATCGACTCCAGTTACCAGACTCCTGGAAGAGGATTCATCCTGTTTTTCACACATCCCTGCTCAAATCTTATATTGCATCCACCAGATCAGCTCACCGACCCAACCAAGTGCTCGTCAACGATCAGACTGAATTTGAAGTTTCCAGGATTTGCGACTCTAGATACAGAAGAGGTTAGCTACAGTACTTAGTGGAATAGAAAGGATATCCTCTCAGCGAACGAACATGGGAACCAGTCTCCAACATGAATGCCCCTCGCTTAGTGCGTTAATTCCATCTAACTCATCCGGGCAAACCCGGTGGCTCGGGTTTTTGGAAGTGGCATGCTGTCATGAATCGCCATCTACGCCCTTTCTGGACTTCCTGGTCCATGAGGCACCATACCGCTGGAGCCATACTCTTCTCAACATGGCGGCGCATCAGCCACGCTGCACTCTAGCGTTTACGCCGGAGCCATGGATCCCTAGAAAAAGGACACGCCCCGCGGCGCTCTGCTTCTCAACGCTCCTTTTCGAGTTCGAGCTAGTGTGCTCACCGTTCCCTTTCCTTCCTCGTATCATTGTTCTGATACCATCCATATTTACCTTGCTTAATTCCTGGATCTTTGAAGCGACCTACTACCTTCTCCGAGGCCGTTCCGCTCATTCCTTCCTGTGTCCCCCTTCCCTTGCTCCCGCGCTCGCAACTCCATTGCTATACTTGCGAGTAGTGTTTCCCTTCCTGGTTCTGCGCTTAATCCCGGACATTGACTGCTCTTACCATCCTGGAATCCGGAACTCTTCCTCTGAGTCTATTCTCGTTCCACGCTGGATACGGAGGACCACCGGCCTCACCTGTTCAAGTCCCAGACATCCCGGAGAATAGAGAAATCTACAAAGAAGAAAGCCACAAAGGACAAACAGGTAAGACCGGGGGTAGAGTGTGACAAGAAATGGGTTGATAGAGAGCAGATTCTTTCTAAATTACAGACAGGTTTTAGGAGGGGTCTTTCTACCACCCTGAACGGCCTAGTAATGTCTGTAACGTCAAATGTATCTTGGAAAAGAAAGGGCCCCATTCTCTATGGGACACGGTTAGATCTGTTGCAGGCTTTTGACACTATTAATAGAGACTGCCTGTGGATGAAATTAGAAGAGTGGGGAATGCATAGATCACTGTTGAATATTCTAGCTAGTTTGCATGATGACTCGAGATTAAAAGTCACATTGAATAACAAGGGAGATTTATTGCGGACGGTTAGGTCTGAAACGGGAGTCAGACAGGGTTGTATTGTTACTCCCACATTATTTAATTTATACCTGGCTGCCTCGTTTGCTGGTTAGTCCTAAAATCGGCGGCCAATCCATAAATTGGATTGTGTACGCTGATGCTATTGTTTTACTCGACCATTCGACAGTTGGACTTCAACCGTTGTTGAATGCCTTTGACAAATATGCCAAGATAAACATTTGGTAAATCCTCATAAATCAAAAATAGTTGTGTTTAAACATCAGTTGAAGACCGCTACTAAATCTAATTGGTATCTATCTGGTCTTCCGGTGCCCGGTTTGAAGTAATTAACCTATTTGTGTTTAAAAGTTCATCCTTTTCAAACATTAAAACAACTGCAACTTGACCTTAAATTAGTGTCACTGGTGGCTCAGTTACAAAAACTCTGAAACTCTTATTGTAAGTTTTCCATCGTGCCCTTAATAAGATTGTAGCATCTTATATGCAAGCATTGCAGAGGGTGCAGTATGGAATACAGAATGTGTAGGGAGAATGTGGAATCTGGAAGGTTGAGAGTTATGTTATGAGCAGTTGGAAGGAGGAAGTGTAACAGACCAGTGGGGCATGAATAGATCTGGAGATATATGTTTAGTTTAGTTTAGTTTCTTTATTTATACCACCTGCCGAACCCTGAGGTAACTGGGCGCCGGAGACTTAGAGCAAGTTAAAGCAAATTATGGACATACAACAAGATAACAGTAAGTGCATATGACCAGGTTACAGAGTGGTCAAGTGGTGGACACAGGGAGAAAAACACTGGTTAGTAAGTCAGACAGCGGTGGCATTCTTGTTGGCGAGCCAGGACTTTGTTTTTGCTCTGAACATCCAGAAGGAAGGTTCAGCTCTGAGGTTCAAAGGTATAGCGTTCCACAGCTTGGCAGCGAGGACTGGGAAGCTGGAACCACCGGCCTTTTTTAGGAAGAATTTAGGGATGACTTTAGGGAAGAATTAGGGAGGCAGTGAGAATACAGCATTCTGGTAGGTCTGGCTGAAGTGTGCTTGTTGAACTTGTCTGACAGGTACTTAGGGGCGTCATTAGAGAGGCATTTGTGGACGATGACAAGGCATCTTAAGGGGATTCTGTCTCGAACCGGAAGCCAGTGGGCATCTTGCCTGAAGTTGGAGATGTGCGAGTGTCACGGGATACTCAAGGCTGCTCTGAGGGCATTGTTCAGAAGCACTTGTAGTTTGTTCAGATTGCGCTCTGTGGTGCCAAGGAAGAGAGTATTGCAGTAGTAGAATTTTGAGAGCACTAGCACCCTGGCTAGAGTAATGCAGCTGGCAGGTGAGAGGAAGGCTTTGCAAGCATTAATAAGCTTGTTAGTGATAAGCCATGGAGGAGGCTGTGGCGTTTACTTGTTTTCTGTGTGAGAGAGTGGAGTCCAAGTAAACCCCTAGGGTTTTGATTTCTTTGGCCACTGTGATTTGGTTACCTTCTATGTTGATAGATGCGTAACAGGGGTCTAAGTTTGTTTAGCCGAGGTTGGGAGCCAACGAGAAGGAGCTCAGTTTTCTCATCGATAAGGCATACACCATGTTCTGCCATCCAAGCTTGGATCTCTAGGTAAAGGTTGTTAATCCGTTTGGAGTCCTCTTCATAGCAACCTGATTGGGAGATGAGAACTTGGGTATCGTCAGCATAATTAGTGTATGCGACACCCAAGTTGTCCAGGCGGTCGAACAATAGCTTTGTGAAGATATTGTATAGGGTCGGCGAGACACACAAACCTTGTGGGACGCCGCAGAGGATGGGGAGGGCTGAGGCCCCAGGTGAGAAGACACTTGTGGTCCGGTCCGCTAGGAAAGATTGGACCCATGTGGTCGCCTGGCTAGAGAATGCAGCTGAGGCCGTCAGATGTTCCGTGAGGATCTGGTGGTCTACTAGGTCGAAGGCTGCTGAGAGGTCAAGCAGCAGGAGAATGGCTAGATTTCCCTTGTCCTTTGCCTCGTCCATCTGGATTTTTAGGTCCAGAAGGGCTGTCTCTGTTCCGTGCCTTGGCCTGAAACCTGATTGTCTCAAGCCAGGAGGTTGTTGTCTTCCAGGTGCTTCTGAATGTGCAGATAAGACACTCTGTCTAAGATCTTGAGGATATAGGGGACAGTTGTGATGGGCCTGAAATTAGTGGGGATGTTGGGGTCTAGATTTTTTTTTTTTTTTTTTTTTTAGAAGAGGCTCCTTGAGGCTGCTAGGGACAGAGCTTGTTTTGAAGGAGGTGTTGATTAAGGTTGTAATGAAAGGGGCCAAGTCGTTGGCACCTTCCTGAATGATGGCAGCTGGGCAGGAGTCCCCTTGGCATCTAGAAGTTTGAGGCCTTTTATGATGCTTTTCACTTCTTTCATTGAGACAGGGTTGAAAAAAAGGGAGGACAGGTGGGAGTTTTAATATTAAGTGGTGGTAGAGGGTTTGCTCTTATGCCTAGGCTGGACTTTTTCAATTCAATTTTTGATTGTAGCATGGCAATTTTGTCTGCCAAAGCTTTTTGGATTCTCTTGCACCAGTCTGCATCTTTGACGCAGGTTTCTGAGGGTGGAGAGGGGGACTCTAGTTCCCTTACGATAGTGAAGAGCTCATTGGTTCTTGATTTGTCAATTCTGTTGTTGTAGGTCTCTTTTTTTAGCTCTGAGGATGACAGTTTTATAGGTGGTAGATGCTGCCGTGAATAGCATTCTGTTGGCTAGGCTAGGGGTTTTTCTCCAGGTGGATTCCGCCATGCGTTTGGCGTTCTGCAAGATTTTGAGCTCTGGAGTGAACCATTTGTTCAGGTGGGCTGCTGGTTTGGCTTTGGTAAGTTTATCCACATCTAGATTGGTGTAGTTTGCAGGGGTCAGGATGTTGTGGATTAGGGGGTGTAGGCTTTGCAGAGTGATGTTACGGTTATTCCTAGAGAGGATTTGCGGGATGGTGGCCGGTGCAGTATTCGGCTGTGCCTTCCCTTGGATGGAAAAGGAGATGAGGTGGTGGTCTGACCAGGCAATTGGTTCATTTTTGAGGATGGCAGTAGAGCAGTCGTGGTCTGCCAGCCAGTCCAGGGTTCTGCCTTTGTTGTGAGTTGGGGCTGAGACCCTATGCTTGAATCCAAGTTGGGAGATAGTATTTTCCAGGGAGAGTGCATTGGCATCATTGGGGTCACCAAGGCCTAAATTAACATCCCCAAGAAGAATGATTTGAGATCCTGGTTTAGTATTCATGGATAGGAGGTCGGATATCTCTTCCTCGAAGGATGAAATGTGACCAGGAGGTCTGTAAATAAGGTGCAGAAGGACAATTTGTGCTGCAGAGAGTTGGAACTTGACTGACAGGATTTCAGCGGAACAGAGGCTGTGCGAGGGGGTCGCTCTAAGGGCAAGGGATGTTTTGGTGCTAAAAGCCACTCCTCCTCCTTTACTTGAGACTCTAACGTTCCTCAGTATTGAATAACCCTCAGGGATGGCAAGGGACAGGGCTGGGCCTGCTGCAGCCAGGTTTCCGTGATAGCCAGAAAGTGAAGGTTGTTGGCGCAGATAAGGTCTGCAATGTCAAGTGCATGGGCGACCAGAGACCGGGCATTGATGAGAGCACCTTTGATCAGATGGTGTTCAGGTGCGCTGATGGGCGTTTTAGGGGTGTTTCCCACGATGAGTGCGGGGCTGGCTGGCTGGCTGGCTAGCTAGGGGCAGTTCGGAAGAGACTGGGGAGTTTTTTTATTGGTTGATCTAGTAGGTAAGAATCGGGGGCCAAGTCTACAGTGTATAAAATATATTACAACTACAATCAAAGTGTTGGAGAATCTTTCAAAGATATTTTAAATGGAAGATTATTCCTTCTATTCTATATGGTTTAGAAACATCTCAGTACTCACAGGCAGTGAATTGGGCTTCAATCAAGGTTAAGATATGGAAGAGTGCCTTGAACCTCCAGTGAGTTTGCCAATTGTGAGTCTGAGATATGAATTGTGTCTCTACTCCATGAAAGTTTACATGGAATCGAAAATAATTTCTCTGTATCAATTGATTATGTGTCCACAGGTGCCCTCACTCTAAGGGGAGTTAAATCAAGAATTGATGAAAGGAACTCGTCCCGCTTTAGCCCAGATCAAACAGTTTACGAATATGACATTTTTTTACTGTGGTCGCACTAATGAAGATCTTACCACCAATCCGACGGTAGGAAAGTTGGCACTATTACATTTGGATTGGATTGAAACAACTGACCAAATGCGAGGCTTAGTAAGTATGATAAACCCTGTGGCTTTCTTCCAAAGTATTTGACCTGTTTCCCTGATATGAGTATGCAGGATGGATTTCTTAAGGGTGAGGCCAAACATAGTTAATACAAGAGACATTTTTGACATCGGGGACAAGTCAGGTGCCAGTAATAACAGCTGTAAAATATGTAATGAACAGGTCGTCCAATCAGTTAAACATATTGTGATAGAATGCAGGAACACCTATGCAGTAAGATGTGCAAATATGGTAGGTTTGCTGATAAACCAGCGTGGTTGTGTACAGATTCCTTTTGGGATAGGTTAATGGCTGGTGTGAGAACCTTGGTTTTGGTGATAGGAACTTGAGGTGTTCATTTAACTCCTGCTTGTTTTCTGGTCTTTCTATTTGCATGTTTTCTTTTTAGTTTTTTCTTCTTTTTTCTCATTTTCTTTTTTAGCCCTATAATAGAATTAATGTTTTAATGTTAGTTGTTGCATGTTAATTTTAATGTGCTCACTACTCAAGTTGTATATATTTTATAGTGAAAGTCTTAGTTACTTACCTCTAACTGTATTTCTCCAGCATTGGTATCTTTCATAGTTTCAGATGCTTGAATATTCCCTGTCGTCAGACTGGGAATCCTCGGTGATAAATAATTATTAAAACTTTTTTTTAATATATATATGCATACATTGCTACATAGAAATGCATGTACATAGACCATTATGGCCTAAGAGCCATTCCATTGTGTAGTCCCTCCACCTTACTTTGGTCCTTTATGGCCCCAACCAATGAGGTGGCAGGGCTTAAGCTCTGCCCCATTCAGCCATCTTCAGATTTTGAACCGTAGGAACTACAGTATGATGGGTGCTGAGCGTAGGAGCAGCCTCTCAGGGGAGGCGGGTGGGCGCATGTGAATCGATGAAAGATACCAATGCTGGAGAAATACAGTTACAGGTAAGTAACTAAGACTTCTCCAGCATTGGATCTTTCATAGATTCAGATGCTTGAATAGAATACTAAGCAGTTAAAAACATGCCACCATCATATACATGTATGCATAAATACAGAAAACATATCTCTGATCAAACCTTTACCATGCAGTAACCAACAGTTACATACTCAGCGAAAGGTGGGAAAGGGAGGCTGGTCCTACCTTATGCAAAGAGGTGGCAGAGCACTGCCTGTCCAATTGCAGTTTCTTTGTTGGTATCTTCAGCCGGGCAGTAGTGTTAAGTGAACTTGTGCAGAGTGTCCATGTGACAGCTCTGCATATGTCCTTCAAGGCCACCCCTCCGTGGAATGCTGTTGACGCCGCTCTCCCTCTGGTTGAGTGCGCTGAGGGTGGTTTGGGAAGGGGGTCGCCTTTCGTTTGATGGCTGTGGGTGATGCAAGAAGAAACCCAGCACGCCAGACCTTGTTTGGAAATATGTGGCCCGAAAAAGCGATGAACAGTCTATTTGAAGAACGGAACTCCTTAGTTCTTTGCAAATAAAACTTCAATACTCTAGCTATGTCCAGAGAATGCAATGCTCGTTCTGCTTCCAAAGAATGATTCTGGAAGAAAGTTGGTAGGACAATGCGTTCTGTGAGCGTCATTTCCAATACTACCTTCGGAAGAAACTTAGGGTGTGGTCTTAAAATGACACGGTCCTTGTGGAACAAGGTGAAGGGAGGTTCAGAAGATAAAGCTTGTAACTCACTGATCCTCCTGGCGAAGTGATGGCAATCAAGAAAAGGTAAAGAAAGTGTGAAGAAGTTTTGATAAAACTTTTAATGAGTAAAATTAATAAATAAACAAATAAATAAATAAATAAAAAGGAAGCAGTTTTCCAAGACAAGAATTTTATGTCGCATCTGTGGATGGGCTCGTAAGGAGGCTCCAGGAAGGCTGTTAGCACAGTGTTCAAGCTCCAGGTTGCAACCGGCGTGGGTGTAGGTGGGTATGTACGCAAAAGGCCTTTCAAGAAGACCTTGACAGTGGGCAGGGAGAGCAAGGACTGCGTCTCCGGTGCCGTCGTGTATGCCGTAATGGCTGATAGGTGGACCTTGATCGAAGACAGTGAAAGTCCTGCTTTGGCTATGTTTACTAAGTAAGGAAGTACTTGCTCAACCGAAGCGGTGAGAGGATCAATAGCATACTTTTCACACCACTTGGAAAAATGAGTCAATTTCCTAGTGTAGGTGATGCATGTAGAAGGGGCCCTTGATGCTCTGATTATATCCCAGCATTCCGCAGGCAGATTTAGATTCATCAGTTTACGCAGCTCAGGAACCATGTCTTGAGAGAGAGGTTCGCCGGGTTGTGGTGGAGGACCTTGCGGTTCTGTTGCGTCAAAAGATACTGATGAGCTTTAAGGCGAATCGGGGGCCATCGGGATAAGTGCTGTAGGGTCGAGTACCAGACCTGTCGTGCCCAGTCCGGTTCAATCAGGATCATCAAACACTTCTGCTCTTTCAGTCTGCGTAGTATTCTGGAAATGAGAGGAAAGGGAGGAAAGGCATTTAGGAATTTCCCCGTCCAATCCACTGAGAAAGCGTCTCCTACTGACTGACTCTTTGGGTGCCGGGAGCAGAACATTCTGCATTTCTTGTTGGCCCTGTTGGCAAAAAGACTGAGATGTGGATGGCCCCATACGGTGAAGATCCGTTGGGCTTCCTCTTTGTCCAGCTCCCACTCGTGGGACGATGTGTAGTCCCTGCTCAGTTTGTCCGCTAGGACATTGTCCACTCCCGAAATGTGTTCCGCCTTGATTTGGACTCCGTGATGCAAGGCCCATGCCCATAGTAGTTGGGCTTCTTGCGACAAGATCTCTGACCTCGTGCCTCCTTGCCTGTTTGTGTAGTGTAGTGAATAGAGGTCATGGTGTCTGTCTCGACAGTAAGTACCCACCGTATGGCCCTGAGTTCCAGTACATTGATGTGGAGTTGGGACTCCTGGGTTGACCAACAGCCCTTGGTTTGTAGGTCCGCAAGATGAGCACCCCAGCCCGAAAGAGATGCGTCCGTCCTCAAGAGAAGGGTCGACGTTGGTGCCTGAAACGGCATCCCTTGTAAAAGGTTCTGCAGGGCGTTCCACAATTGAAGAACTTACTCCTACGTCCCGTCCCCTTTCCTCCATACTTATGGGACATTCCTCCGTCCTGTGGGATGGGACCAGAGCACTTTGTAAAAAGCATCACATTTTTCAAAAATGTGTCCTTCCTCTCTTTTTACG